>NC_140962.1:30265286-30277786 GCF_056783735.1 Eptatretus burgeri
AGAAATCATTGCACAGTTATATTTGTAGGCATTCTCACAACCGTATAATTTTTATCATGTATGTGCCATATTTAAGTGCATTAATTTATTATTGAGACAGGAATAAAAGAGAACAGCCAGGAATTATGAATATGCCTAATTCTGTTTATACTAAACATCCCTTCAAATTTACCCAATAATCACATGCAGTCAATGCATATTTATATAAAAAAAATTCGCTGAAGTACCCAGTGTTGCCATGGGGAACTTCGATGAAATACTCTAATAATCTTTACTATAATTCACCGTCTGTCTGTCTGTCTGTTCCCAGGTACCGCAAAAACGGCTGAACCGATCGCAACCATTTTTGGGTGTGTAATCCTGGGATCCCTTGAAGTAAAATGGGCATAAATATAACATGACCCCCTTGATGGCTATCGGAGGGAGCGGGTGCTTCTAGTATTATTCAATTTGTTTTGTTCACTAAAAATCACGATACAACCTCAACATACTTTTTTAAATTTATTTGTATGTAGTCTGTGGCTGCTTGGCTGCATCATTTTCTGGAGTCACAGGTGTGCCACTGATGCAATGCCCTCTAACCAGTAAGCTGGTCCTCATTTCACCAACCTCAGAAGGATGACATGCTGTCAACCCACCTGGTCTTAATTCAATAGAATGGCAGGGTCTTGAACTCAAGTCTCTAAGATCTTAAGCCAGCCACCTTTACTATGAAACCAACACCAAGCTATACCTCCACATATGATTTTTCAGAAAACATATTACCCAGGTGTGGAGGGTGAGCCAGGCAGTGTATAAGCAACATACCCACTTGAGTCCTGAACATGAGGTGTAATTATAAACCTGTGTAAAGCAATCTTTTTAAGAGCAGGCGCACGTGTAAACACTGTAATAACTAAATTTGTGTTGTTGACAACAAATCATTACATACAACCTCAACATACAATCTTCACAAAATATATTACTTGATCACTCCCGGGGAAAACCAAGGCAGTGCATAAGCAACACATTTACTTGAGGCCTGAACATGGAGGTGTTATAATAAACCTGTACAAAGCAATCTTTTTAATAACAGGCGCACACGTAAACACTACGACAATTAAATTTGTGTTGTTAACAACAAATCACGACAACCTCAATGTACGATCTTCTCTATCTATCTATATATATATATATATATATATATATATATATATATATATATATATATATATATATATATATATATATATATATATATATATATATATATATATATATATATATATATATATATATATATATATATATATATATAATGCCTGGTGTTGGCGCAGTGGTTAGGGCAGCGGCTTGGGATCCAAAAGGTCCTGAGTTCAAGCCCCGTTGGGCCACTGAATTAATACACCAGGGGGTTGACTCAGCCTGTTATCCTTCCGAGGTCGGCAAAATGAGTACCAGTATACTGGGCCGGTGTATATCCCGGTTAAAATAGGTGTACCATATCCCTGTGTCGTAAGAGGTGACCAGGGTTGCGTCAGGAAGGGCATCCGGCGTAAAACATGTGCCAAATCACTATGCGGATCATACGGATGATCCGCTGTGGCGACCCCTAACGGGAGCAGCCGAAAGAAGATATATATATATATATATATATATATATATATATATATATATATATATATATATATATATATATATGGATTGATGAGGATTGATTGATGTGGCCTAAAGTGGACGCAGAAAAACATAAGAGGGATGATTGTATTCAGGTAAAAATTAATATTGTTGTAAAAGAATTTCATTTAATTATTTTTTTTTGTGAAAAGGACGGAATGATTTTTATGTCAGATTATTTTGATCACCTCGTATATGGTCTCCCCACCTATGCAATAGCAGGTAAAGTGGTCACACAATAAAAGTGGCAAGCAAGAGGTTTCTGAATCAAATGTTGATTTTTGTCATCTAGTTCCACGAGATAAATGTTAGCATAACAGCGTCATCGCAATTATTAAATGGTTTACACCATATGTTATAATGTATAGTGTATCAAACTGGTATAAACTCCGTTGCTTGAGCTATGTGGAAGTTTTTATATCACATCGGCTCGAGGACCGCATTACGCGGAATTGAGGGTGACAGAGCGAAACTCATGCACTTATTACCCGCATGTGACCCACCATGGAAAGTCGATCCCACGTCATTCCATGAGACGCATTAACCTTCGGCTAAGCCGAGCAGACCCGCACTGAATGGAATCAGGGATATCGTGGTCAAACCTTGTCGATGAAAGAGGCAAAGCGATCGTTCAGCTTCTTGATGGCTTCTTTCTCCTGCGTGCGTGTGGGCAACATCGTTGGGTCGATGTCCACCTTGGCGGCCCCTCCTTGAAACAGCAGCGTACCTCCAAAAAGAGTCCCAGCCGAGACGGATCCCGGGCGCAGTGACGCACGTCCATAACCCACAGGGGTATATCCCCGAACCCCTGCAGTGCCATGTGAGCGGCTGCTGAAGCTGGAACGGGATGCAGAGCGTTTGTTTTTGCTGGACATGCCTGCAGAGGATGAGTGCATGGCTGGAGAACGTGCGGGGGTCCCGTGGACTTGCATCGGTTTTAAAGCCCCCCGGAGAAGCACGCACTTTGTCAATCACAGAAATATTCCTTTGCAATTGGTCGGGCAATTGGTGCGAAGCGACCAACAAAGGACCCAAAAACTCCTCCACCCCCAGGACGACCTGAATGCATAAACAATTATAACCCTCGTTAGTGGTTATCTTTCATTACCCACGCTTTGCTGTAATTTTGAGAGCGCGCGGTGCCACCAAACAGTCTCCGGGAGAGACCCATTATGACTTCCTGGAGATACTTAGAGGGAATCGTTATCACCGCGCAGGGAATTACATTTAATTCCTCTGAAAGGGTGCAAAAAGTGCTGGAATTATTTTGATGTTATCTGAAAGGGTGAGATCATTCAGGCCTATAACGGTCTTGCACAGTAAAGTCCTGCAGTACAGGTGCCCGCACCTTCACAGCCTCATTATACATAATATCATTACTGGAGGTCTCAAAAAGCCAAAAAAGGTGATGGACATTTAAAAAAAAATTGATCTGAAAAAGGTGATAACTGCCAAGACATATAACATCCGTCGATGTACCGATTGATCAGAGAAGTATTTGAATGAAGGGTGGAGAGAGATCACCTCCTTATAATTGCATTCTGCAGAAAGTGCTTGCATCTTGAGTTTGTTGCTGATTGTGGTGTTCGTGGGTGTGATTTGGTGTTGTGTACGAGTATTTCTCAAAAACAGAGATGTTTATTCATAATTCATTTTTTCTGAACAAATACTGAAATTAATTCTGGATATGGACTAATATACTCAGATGAGATAATGTACAAGTTTGGTGTTGAAAGAATGGCACAACAGTCGTAATCTGGACATCACAGTGATAAATCAATGCACATGTCCTCCACAAATACGAAGAGCTCATGGTTGCTGATAGTGAGATATCAGATCTCTCATATACAGTGTATCTATATATTTATATATCAGCAAATACAAGCCCGACGCTTCGATGACAGGGATACTGGGGGGGGGGGGGTGGGAGAAGAGGGAAGGGAGGGATAGAGAGGAAGAGAGGGAGGGGAGAGAGAGAGAGAGGAGGCAGGGGAGAGAAAGAAGGCAGGGAAGGGAGAGAGGACGGAGGAAAGGGAGGGGAGAGGACGGAGGGAATAAAGAAGAGAGGATTGAGGGAAGGGGGAAGATGGACGAAGAAGAAGGGGAGGTGGGAGTGCGACACCTCAACAAATGTTGCTATACACTGTGCGAGGGAGGGTGCGAAGAAGGGGTGTGAGAGAGGGAGAGAGAGATAGGGGAGAGGGGTGGTGGAGGATTAAAAAAAGAGAGAAAGCCAAGAGGTGGAGGTGGCGTTGGCAAAGAGAATGATATGTTATGCTTAATGATCACACACATGGAAAAAAAAACTCATGTCAGAACAGCTGTACACACAATGACACAGCAGAGCTTATCATGTAATCTGCTGGTACATCTGCAAAACTTTTGATATCCCAGGTCCAGAAAATTTGTGGCAACATGAACCAAAAGCAATCACTGAAAATAGGGAAGTACCACTCACGTACGACCTAATGATCCCATCGAGCGTGAACATCAAAAACAAAGCAGTGCGACCAGATATCATACATAGGTACAAAAAAGAGAAGAAGTCATTGCTAATGGAGATGTTCATACCAGTGATTTTGGATGAAACGAAGCAGAAATCACGAAAGGACCAAATTCCAAAACCTCAAGAATGAAGTGAAAAGATACTGGAAGCTGAAGAATGCCAAAGTTGTACCAGTGATGATTAAGAACCTCATGGGAATGATGCCGAAGAACCTGACAGAGATATTAAAAACCATCCCTGGGAATGTCACTACAAAGGAACTACAGTCGGAAGCCTTCCAGGGCTCAGTGACGATCCTGAAGAGAGCCTTCGACATTAAACTTTAAGAACAGAAAACTTTACAGTTTGGTCCATGAACCATGACCCCTTACCAAAATAAAGGTGGACACTTTGAGCCAGCCCTTGGAGGACTCCATTCCACATTCTGAAAATCGTATATATAGATACCAATCAACAACACACACCACACAAAACACACCACACACACACACACACACACACACACACACACACACACACAGACACACAGACACACAGACACACAGACACACACACACTTTGAGACCTTGAAGGTCTCTGTTTCACCTCCTGAAACCCACCCAAATGTGGAGACAGCAGGCAACAGCAACTTGCGCGCACGCACACACACACACACACACACACACACACACACACACACACACACACACACACACACACACACACACACACACACACACACACACACACACACACACACACTTAAGACCTGGGGCAGGAGCATTTACAATCCACGCTATCTTTCAGGCCAAGGTCTGCCTGCATGCATGCATGCTCCTACATGCAGCAACCTTTGCATCCCACCAGTCAGCTCACTCAGAATCTGATTCGTACATGCTCCAGTCCCCCCAACAGAGGGGGAAGGGGAGGGGACTAGGGGGAGGGTTGGGAGAGAGAGAGAGAGAGATAGATAGAGGGGTGGAGAGAATGGGAGGGAAAAGGAAAGGGGGGCAGGGGCAGGGTTGGGAGAGAGAGAGAGAGAGAGAGAGAGAGAGAGAGAGAGAGAGAGAGAGAGAGAGAGAGAGAGAGAGAGAGAGAGAGAGAGAGAGAGAGAGAGAGATAGAGGGGTGGAGAGAATGGGAGGGCAAAGGAAAGAGGGAAGGGGTCAGAGAGAGAGAGGGAGAGAGAGAGATTGAGAGAGAGGAGTCGGAAAGAGGGAGAGGGGCAGGAGAGAGGGGCAGAGTTGGGAAGGAGAGGGGTGAGAGAGGGAGAGGGGTGAGAGATTTCGGCAGATGTGATGCCCGGTTTATCGTCCATGTGAGAGGTGACACACACACATTGATGAATCCTTCTGCCTGTGAAACACCGGGATGAAAATTTATAGCTGGGTCCGGATTCAAATCCCGGCTGCACAGAGTGAGCATGTGTACCTCTCGGCTTTCCTGCCATGATGTGGCGATTCCTTACTTCCTAACTGAAAAGATTGTTACCTCCGCCACCGAAGGTGAAGGAGGTTATGTTTTCACCCCTTTATGTCTGTTTGTTACTTCTGTTGGTCAAGTTGGTCACGTCTGTTTGTCTGTTGGTCAAGTATATTGGTCAGTCGATTTTGTTATTCTGACTGTCCGTTTGTCTTGGTTTGTCTATCTGTTTGTCACCTATAGGTCACAATTCTAAACCGATTGTCATGAAACATTACCAAGTTGTAGAGGTAGTCTCAACTGAGAATCCTACTTATTTTGAGGTCAAAGGTCAAAGGTCATCTTGAGGTCAAATGTATAAAATCGTCATTTTTCATCCGATTGAAATTTGACCATTGACTTGAAATTTGAACACCATTTGCATGTTGCGTCACTGAATTGGGAAACCATATATTTTTGAGGTCAAAAGTTAATGTCAAGTCAAGGTCAAACGTCTAAAATCATCAATTGTTATTTGAAAAATCATCAATTTTCATCCAATTGACTTGAGAATTTAACAGGATTTGCATAGTCCATCACTGAATTGGGAATCCAACTATTTTTGAGATCAAAACGTCAAAGGTCAAGTCAAGGTCAAACTTCTAAAATCATCAATTTCGATCTGAAAAATAATCCATTTTCATCGAATTGACCTGAACTTTGATTAAGATTGATTTTTGAGGTCAACATAGACCAAAAGGTCAACAGAGGCCAAATTTCTGAAATTGTCAATTTTCATCCGATTGACTTGAAATTTGAAGATGAGCTGTATATCAGGTCATTGAATTCAACCACCAATTATTTTTGAGGTCAAATTTGTTTCATGTATTTTGCAAGTATCATGCTCTGCATGACGTCTTCTTGTTGTTTGTCTGTTTGTTTGTCCGCACAGAACTCTCGTGTTTTTCTCCACAAATGCTTATCAGATTGAGACGAAATTTTCAAAATTGGTGCGACTACTCATGTCGAACATTTTAATGATAATTATGACGTCATATGTCATGTAGTGTGGCTGCAATATTGTAAAAACGGGAAAACTTTGGACCTCTCTATCTCTGAAACTGCACAAAGGAAAAATTGAAACTTGGCACATATCAATTACTCCTCATGGGGAATGAGAGTGACTTTTTAGGACATCATAGGTGCCCTCGTTATCACGTCATATTTGCATAAGTAGAACGCCACATCCAATCAGTATGGTACATTTTGAGGGTCATTTCGGCATAAAATGGTCCACAGAAAAAAATGTCATGACATCATCGGTCACATAATTCGGCAGCTGCATTGTTTTTATTTTTCATTTTTTAAAAACCTTCAAAAACCTTCATCTCTGAAGTGGCTGAACAGATCAAGGTAAAGCTTTACTTGTCTGGCCACCTGTCCATGAGGAATAAAAGATTCACACATATGATGTCATTGGTCACATGGTTTGGCAGCCATATTGGATTTACCCTAAAACATATAAAAATCTTCTTCTCCAGAACGACTGGACAAATTGAGGGGAAACATCATCACACAAGTGTTCCCCAAGCCATGTGTGTCCAAGTTTGTAAAGGAATAATTGATAGGTCATTGATAGGTTTGGCAGCCATATTGGATTGAAGAAAAGTATTAAATAATGTCTTCTCTGGAACTGCTTAATCAATCGACATGAAACTTCATATTTATCATTTAGTCATGATGGGGAATACAAGTTTTAAATTTCAAGTTGATTGGACACATGGTCTGGCATTCAGAATTATTTAATTTTTTGATATGCATTCTTTTTTTTGTATTTTTTTTTTTGAATAAGGCTCACTTGGATGGGTTTGAGAGTAGCGGAGTAGGAGCTTAATTGTGAATCATACCCAGGTTCCTTCTGATGACTTCATCTTTTCTTTTTGCTCGTTTGGGTTCCTTCTGATTACTCCAATGCAGGACTGTACATATTTGTTCTTCCATTTGATTTGAATTGAATTTATTTTAATCCCATTCTGAATTAAATGGAATACATAATCATAAAAAACATCATGGGTCAGTGACAGGTGTTCGATCAAAGCGGGTTTGCATCAAAGCGGGATGTCTTGGTATCCGGTCATCACCGCCAGCAATTATAAAGTGGCAATTCTAATTATGTCTCTTATTAATTACGTAACACACCAGTACACAAATGCCACACAAAATACACCACAAAAAAACAAGTCCTGGCGAGGGTCTACAATCTCTGATTACTATTTTTCTTGTTTTTTGACTTGTGCTGTTGATTCTTACTTCACCATGGGGATTGAAATAAGGCACTTTCCTTCAGTTATGCATGCCACATGGAGCCCATCTATTTATTCTTCTGATTTTGGATTCTCTGGGAATATTTCAATGAAGAGATATGTGTAGAAAGAGAACAAGGCTGTTATCTCATTCAGCATATTGCACCGCGTTGCCATTGTGGCAACAAATGGAAAAGGGAATCCAGATATCATCAAACATACAATGAAATTAAAGGAATAGCTGAAGTCATGGATCAAAATATTCGAATCTACAGCTGCAAATGGCTGACACAAAGATGGCTAGTTATAAATGCAGAAAAATGTTGAGAACGTTAATTCATTGGATGCACACATCGTTTTTTGCCTCTTCATATCCCTTACAGACCTCTTGGTCTTCAACCCCATCGATCTGTATTACATATATATATATATATATATATATATATATATATATATATATATATATATATATATATGAATTCATTGTTTGTTTGTTTGTTTGTTTGTGACCATACTCATCTGAGCTCCCAATGTTAATCACCACAAACTTTATAGGATGATATTTTTTTGTTTTTTTACCACGATGTACATAAAAAGGGGTTTTAAAAAGTCTTTTTCTCACAACTCATAACATATAAACACACAAGCTGTCACCTGTCACCATTTCCACGAGGGTAGATCCATACATAGAATGCTTTATAAAAAGCCCAATTTATTCAGATTTCAACTTGATTTTGATATATTTGGTGGGATGGTAAGCTCTGATCATCAAATATGGTATCATATGTGAAAAATAACTGTTAATTAAGATGCTACCATGATTGGTAATCTCTAACGAAAAGGAGTCACGTGACCTCTTAAATGTGCTAATCTTTCAAAAACAGAAAATATGACAAACACAAGCTATACATCAATTTAAAGGTAATTTTAAGGCTATTCTAAAGACGTAACACTTAAGGGTGAAAAAAATAGTTTGTAGAAAGAGGTTACGGACTCTTTACAAGAGGTTACGTAACCATAAAGAGGTTACGGCCTCCTCCACTCACGACGCTTACTTTAGACCCCTTTATGACCCTTAAAACCCTTTAGACACCTGAGACCCTTGATACCCTTGAGAAACTTTCAACCAGTCAGACCTTTAGATCCTTCTTGATCTTTGTAAGACCCTTAAGATGTGAATATAAATACAATTTCCCTTATCTTCAACAACACATTCTCCTGGCAAGAGGTTGAACGCTTCCTGAGTCGGCCTTCTAATCACCCAACAGATCATGGATCAGGTAGAAAATGTGACAGGGCTCAAGGACATCACTTTCTCACCAAAACAAATGAGCAGCAAATGGGAAACTTCATTAAATTTCCACAGATGGGATATCGATATCATTTGCTTTTTTTTCAATCTCACAAGAAAATTAGGTCATTTTACAATACTAAAGAACACTGGTCCAAAAAATGCATAATTAGGAAATGAGTAAAAGTTCTTGTTAATGTAAAGAATGCAAATTCTACTCCAACATTTATTTTACTTCCATTTTACCCTTTCTTCATCTTTACTTTTCTGTGACTAAGACTTGTGGATGAGCTTTTCTGGACATTGTGTGAACGATAAGGACATGGATAACACACGGAACTAAAATAGGATGCAGGAATTAAAAGTTTTTTTTGTTGTCACATTTATTAGCAGCGTTTTCCCGAATTTCTCTTTTTTTGTCAGCCTTTGTAGAATCTGAGTGGCCCCAAGCACCTCACTTTGGTTCACATACAATGGCTTCCAATGCAAGTAAAATTTTAAGCACACTTCCTGAGTCCTCACACACAGTCTTACAGGAGTTCACCCTCACTCCTCTCTCCACATTGTGGAATCCAAAGAACTGAGGGTAATTCGTGTTACTCGACAGATAGTACTGCAGCATAGCAAAGCAATTGTTCGACATTTCATAAAAGCACCAAAATTGGTAAATATGTTGACAAATGTATTCTGAACAATTCTGGATATGGAGCCACTCGAGATTTTGCCTTGGTCAGCTCTGGCGGCCATTTTGCCATTCTACTTTAACAACATGGGATATCTGTCATTGTTATTCTCTTTGTAGGTTTCTTAGAGGTGATAAATACTCCATGTGATGTGCATTTACAAAAGAAAACAAAAAAATGTCATTTGTGTTGATTTATTATATTTCCAACCATTGTATTGGGGAAAAATGGTCATTTTTATGGGAAAATCCATTTTCGCACACAGCATCAGTGACAGGTTCAGAAGTATTTTGTTGTGGTGGTGCCAATCCAAATGCCAATGAGGAGACATGTCACCATGAAGAAACACCGCGTGCACAGGAAGCATTTGCCAAAGATGTACAATCACTTGTGGCTGTCATTGAAGAGCTGGGGAATCCCTTCGAGGAGGATAGTCCAGATTTGCTGGTTCGAGACACCAAGGAGATTTCCAATCCTGCAGTGATTGAAACAGTTCGCACTGCCCAGCAGATTGGACAAGAACAGTTTCAGGCATACTCAAAGGATTGCCTCATCCACAGAACCAAGACTATTGACGAACCTATAAAGAGGAACAACCCCCCCCCCCTCTTCGGAACAGACAGAAGACCAAAAGCACCCAAAGGAAAGGAAGCATCTGTGAAGAATGATATGGCCTTATTTGCAAGGCTCTACATAGGCTGCCAGAAAACGGGTGTTATTTCCTACGAACCGCTCTGGACCACACTCCCTGAGGCTTCAAAAAGCTGCTTCGAGCTGGTGTCGTGCAGCTGCAAAAAAGGCTGTAGAAACCGCTGCAAATGCAAGAAGGCTAATCGGCAATGCACTGGACTGTGTGCTTGTGAAGGAGAATGCTAGTAGACAGATGCAGTAGACACAGACTGAGATATCGGCCTAGCTTTAAATGTGCAAATGCAAAGTCGCATTGCTTGTAAAAGTGTTGACTTCTTGATCCAGAGCCAGTACACTTGAACTCAGAAACTCATATTGTTCGAGACTGATGTATGCGTGTACCATGTGTCCTGGTAGAATGGTAGTAGACAGTAAACCGTAGCCGCTTCAAAGTGAAGTGTGCAATAATTTGACTACATTTTCTGAGTTTGTCATTATCACGATTATCAGTTCCCTTTTCAAAATAGAGTAAAGTATGTAATCTATAATGCAATTTTTCTTGATTCCAAACCCATTGAATGTGATGAATATCATTTGACTCTTGTTCTCCAGGCAATAATGGGTACTTTTCAGCAAAAAGTTTCAGGAGAGCAGCAATTTACAAATCAAATAATGGCTTTTTTACCGAAAATACTGGCTCATAATATTTGAATACGCCTTTTCATGGTCAATTTACTGAATTTTACACTTTCCTTATATCTACCACCAATACAATAAGAAAATAAGAGCATATAGTCAATTTCGCTAAAGTAGAATGGCGGCCATTTTGGAAAATGGTCGCCGAAGCTGACCACGGCAAAATCTCGGGTGGCTCCATATCTAGAATTGTTCGGAATACATTATTCTACATGTGTACCAATTTTGGTGCTTTTATGCAAATTTGAACAATAGATCTGAAATATCAGACTACGCTGCTGGACTAAGAAGACAGTATTAAATGAATCGTTTATACAGTTGAGAAAGCCTGCTTTAACTTGAACCCTGGTAAGTATGTGTTGTTCATGACAATGATCACCAGACTGCATCATACCATAAACCAAGAGAGAATGGATGCTGATCCCACTGAAATTAAAGCTGTGCGGTGCAAGAATGGTCACAGTCTGAGAATCTAAAACAGGTGAGGGACCTTTTGTGTCTGCGTTAATATCGCAGACATTTTGTGACAAACGCTGCTGAAATAACTACGCCAATTGACAAGCATACAGAGAAAGGTGTGGTCTTGGACGCCTTACTGTCCAGGGGCCTTTCATAAAAAATTAAGTAATGGATGATTGAGGCAGCATTTTGGAAAACTTCTAATGAATACAGATGCCAGTCAAGAAGGTTTAGGTTCAATGTTGGCTCAGGACACAATAAGGTGAGTAGCGAGTCACTGCCTATTATAGTAGGCCTGAACAAAATTACTGCATGACTAGGAAGGAGCTTTTTGGCACTTGTGCCTGCAATGGCTCAGTTTCACTGGTATTTTTATGGCCACAATATTTGATGAGAACTGACCATGCCTCCTTGCATTGGCTCCTTCTTTAAAGAGAGCTGGAGAAGCTAATTGCAAGGTTGCTGGAAATAATACTGCAGTATATAAGTGACTGGTTAAGCTGGGAAAACGCATGCAACTGTTGATGTATTGTGAAGTCAGCATTGCTTGACATAGCACTGCAGGTGTTGTGAAAAAAAGGAAGAAAGAGATTAAATTACAAGTCAGCCAGAATTTGAGGAATTTTGGACTTGGACTCTGTTGAGCCCAGCAAGAAAAATATGTGTTCAGCTGCCTCAGAGATTGGTTGGCACCTGGAACAAAACCAGCTTCAGAGGAAGTAGCACTACTTGGGGCTCAGATAAAGGTTTATTGGGCACTCTGGTAAACTTTGGAAATTCATTATCTAATTTTGTATTTCAAATGGTTTGGAGTCCTCCACTGTAGCAGTTTCATGATTGTTGGCAATACTGGCTAGCCTAAACGAAATAGATGTGTAACAATTGCATGGCCTACAG
>NC_140962.1:30282786-30290286 GCF_056783735.1 Eptatretus burgeri
GAAGTAAAGGACGTAAATTTACTTACTTACTAGAAATAAAACACCATTTTGTCAAATGGTCCAAACACTAAGGTTATCTCGACTGCACACCCAACCTACATAGGGGACGGTTCAAGGAACATGCAATCTCTAAAGGAAAGGATGCCAATTTTTAAATCCTCGATTTTCAGCAACCAATTGGGAAACTCTTTGGTGTATTTTTTTTTCTTGTAAGACGAACCTTATCCGTAGTTCCCCCCCCCCCCTTCATCCTCCATCCCCAAACCCCATCGTTCACATCTCCATGAATGGGTGCATACAGGGAGCATTGCATAAGCCATGAATCATTTTGAGTTTTTCTTTTTTCCAATCTCTCACTACGTATCCCTCCCTGCTAAAGCCTGGTGGGTCAGACACGCTACCCATTTTAAATTGGTCTTGCAGCTTTACTGGCAAATGCTTAAGACTTTAACTGCAATAATTACAGTATATATCCCCATGGTCTTCCTGCAGGTAAGCCATTAAATTATAACCATTTGTTCACATCTGACGTACATTTGAGAAAAAAAACCATTTCTTCATAGAAATACAGCAATTGTGAAAATGTTTCAGTAAATGCACATAACGTTGTCGTTTTGTGCAAAAAGGATTTTTTTTTTTTAAAAACATAATTTATGACGACACAAATGCTTCTGAGAAATGCTTTTCAGCAAGTACATTTGGAAACGCAGTAATCTCAAGCAGCATGGTGATGCACCATCATTTTACGATATTCAATCAGTAAATCAAATTAGCATCATAACATAATGGGCGTAAGCCTGGAGCTTCTAACACATTTTTCTCCGAACATATTCTGTTCATACTTCTGAAATCTTCACATTATGGGTTCCATGTATTTACGCAGGTGATAGCGGATTCAAAAATATCGAATATAGATAGAATTTTCAAGGAGGGAATCGATGACGTCACAATCAGCAGCGTTCGGTGGCAAACCAACGGCCGGGTCCCAGTCTGGGATTCCTGCCACTCCCTGCCACTGGGACTCCCAGATGACGTGCTTTACTCAACTAAGTCCATGAATTCAGGACGTTTGTTCAACTTAGCATTTACGACTTTTATCCTGCCATGTTGTTAATCTGTTGATGGAAGTAATATAGAAACGATGAATATGTCAAATAGTTCGTATTACTCATCCGGCACTATGTGTCAAGGCCAACAATCTAAAGTGACCAGTCTCAAACGCTACCATGGGCACCCAGACACACCACCAATATGAACTGAGCTGTTGAATGCAGCACAAAACATCCAAAGAAACTACCGCAACCGAATATTGTGATCCGTCCTGTCCCCCATACCCGTCGTAGACGGGTATGTACTAGTACTCTTCATAACAGCATCGATGCTGCTGCTGGAAGCGGTTCCTTGGAAAAGATTCTGATCAACGTTGGTCTACCGTTGCCTTACCAGCAGTAAGTGAGTGCAGAAATCTGTTATTTGTTCAGGCTGCAAGTGGTAATTCACCTACCAGCAACAAGTCCACCAGCAACAAGTGCTGGCAGGTGCGTCCTCTAACTTAACATCCTTCCTTTCGTTTAAAAGCAAACCACCAGGGTTCCAGTTCATATCTGGGTCGACAGCTGTGAACTTTTATCACTTTTCAAATATGTATGATAGAAACAAACTGTAAACAGCAAATGGAGGCATAATTCATCAAGTTTTGTTCATGTAAATTTTGTTGTTGATGGTGTTGTTTATCGCTGTTGTTAAATCCACAATTCCCATGGGATTCTTGACAAGTTGACATTTTCTGATGAGGCCACTTCTACATCAGTGGTAAAGTCAACCACCACAATTACCACATTTTACAATCACCACAATTACACAACTCCATACCACAGAAAAACCTTAGGGAGTCTAGCAACGTAAAACAGGCTTCCCAAAGATCACTGTCTGATGTTTTTTTTTTGTTTGTGTCTGTCTGTCTGTCTGTCTGTCTGTCTGTCTGTCTGTCTGTCTGTCTCTCTCTCTCTCTATCTCTATCGATATCTATCTCTCTATCTCTGTCTTTCTCCATCTCTCTCTCTCTCTGTTTCTGTTTCTGTCTATCTCTTTCTGTCTCTCTCTCTCTCTCTCTCTCTCTGTTTCTGTTTCTGTCTATCTCTTTCTGTCTGTCTGTCTGTCTGTCTGTCTGTCTGTCTCTCTCTCTCTCACTCACAGGGAGTCATGCATCATTGGCACTTTCTTTTTTGGAAGAAACAACAGTCAGTGGTGAACGTCACTTTGCAATGTTGTAGAATTTCTATGTCCCCGAACTACGATGATTCAATATTCCACGCATCACCTTGTACCAGCAACATTAGGCTCCCTGCCACTATGATTCGATTGTGTGACAGTTCACAAAATGATGTCTTGCTACACAAGTGGATCGGTAGACGTGGACCAATTATTTGGCCACCTCGTTCGCCTGACCTGTCCCCATTGGACATCATGTTATGGGGCTACATGTAGAACTATTGTTTACTCATCAAAAGCACATTCTTTGGATGACCGTAGTGCTATGATCACAAATGCAATTCATGAAATTGCTCAGCAGCAAAGATTTCTCCAGGAACCAGCAAGGAGTATTTGTTAGAAGACCGTAAGCAGGCAGGGTGACAGTAGACATGAGGATTAGAGGGTATTTTTTGTGTTTTTTTTATATACACTGTTGAGGCTCTTATGAGAGCTAACACACAGAAACGCACAACAAGGGGAGCAGGAAACAAGAGGGGCAGGAGAGGCAAGGAAAAAACAGTGTGGAACAGAGACATGAGGAAATCTGTGGAAGGGAGGGGGATAGGGCAGGGTACACATGGTAAACAAGATGGACACTACAGGGACTTTCAGGTCCTTACACGATGGGGACTTTCAGGAAGGAAAGCAGGGAATTTGAAGGAGGTGGGTTTAGGGTGGATTAGCAGGGGTAGAAGAGATCAAGTTTTGGATGGGGCGAGATAAGAGGTGGTGGTGAACAGCTGTTTTGAAGACCTAGAGGGAAGTGTGGGATTGCGAGAGTGAGGGAGCTGGTTCCAAAGGCCAGAAAAAAGAGGAATGAAAGAGTGAAGGTGAGCAGTGATTCTTGATATTGGTCGTATTACCAGAAGGGGGTTGCTGGTGGACCTTGAGCACCTTGCGGAAATCTGGGGGGTACATATCTCAGATAGAGCGGGGGGAGGGGGGCGAGGCCAGAGAGGAGATGGTAGAAGATAGAAAGCACACCAACCTGCCTGCAGTGAGAGAGTGAGAGACCAAAGACTCAGCTTCATCACGGGAGATACCAATGATCTTAAATGCCTTGGTTTTCACAGCGTGAAGCCGAGAAAGGTGAGAGGTGGGAGCACCAGCCCAGAGGGGGAGAGCAGTACTCCATCAGTCTGTGGACAAAAGGTTTGTTTGTGGTCAGGAGCTCAGGTGGGCCGAGGAAGGACTTTGCACGAAGGAGGAATCCCAGTCGGTGACTGACTATGGAGGCCAGCTTGGAAATTTGGCTTTCCCACGAAAGATCATGGCAGATAGTGAGACCCAGAAGCTTGAATGAAAAGACTTCTTCCAGAGGATGTTAAGAAAGTAGATGGGGGGGGGGTTGCCTGATGGTCCTTTTGGAGAGACTTACTGAGTGTGAGATTTGTCAGGGTTGAAAGAGATGTCCCACGTGTTGGACAAGCATGTGATTTTATCCAGATCTGCAGAGAGTGAAGAAACTGCTGCTTGCCGATCTGAGGGATGTCAGATGGTACAGCAGAGGGTGGAGTCATCATCAAAGAGAAAGAGAGGATTTTCCAGAGTCATAGAAATCATTGATGAAAACCAGAAAAAAACAGGGCCCAGAACACTGCCTTGAGGAAGTCCAGCTTAGACAGGAAGGGGAGATGAGAGAACTCCATTGAGGGCAACACGTTGGCTGCAACAGGAGAGGAAGTCTGCGAGCCATGAGTAGAGATGCCCTTGGATACCAGAGGAAGAGAGTTTGGCATTTAGGACCTCCATCCATTGTTGGGTGAGCAGAAGCAGCATATCAAGGGTTGAGTGACCTCGTCTAAATCCAAATTGATGGTTGGAAATCAAGCCATTGGCGAAGATGAAGGATTTAATGTCTGAAGCGATGATGGATTCCTTAACATTCTGATGACTGGGAGAAGGCTGATTGGTTTGTAGTTGCAGGGATCTACTTTTGCACCTTTTTTATGCAGGGCGGTAATGTTTTCTGATTTCCAAGCAGATGGCCGATGACCTTGAACAAGTGAGAGTGTGAATAAAACAGAGAGAGGGTGAGCAAGAGCAGATTTTCAGGACACGTGGGCAGATGCTGTCTTGACCGGTTGCAGAATCTGAGTCAAGGTCTGACAGCAAGCTCTCCACCTTGTCAGGAGAAAAGGACAGAGTCCACGAACAGCTATGTGTGACTGGGTAAGACGAGTACAGAAAGTGATGGGTTTGGGACACAAGATTTAGATGCAAACATGGTGTTTCAGCATTCAGCCTTTTCAAGTACTGTGTTGGCTGTGCAGCCATTTGAGATAAGGAGGGGATGGAGGGAGAACACACACCAGAAATAAACTTAACTCGATGTCACCAGGATTTGGGGGAGGGAGACAGATTTGACAGGAGTTCAGATGTGAGATCAGAAAAAGTTGTTTTCTGGCTCTCTTGAGGTTAGAGAGTGTGGTCCACACACTTCTTACGAGCTTTGTGGAAGGAACTGAGATTGCCTTCAGTTGGATTAGCCTTCCATGATGCGAAGGCAATTTGTTTCAGGACAACTGCCTCGCCACAAGCTTCAGTGAACCATGGGTGGAGGAAGTGTAGGACAACTGAAGATGAGATGGGAAAAATCTATGCATGAGAGAGAGCAAGTTTCTTTGAAAGAATTCCCAGGATGAGTTGATGTTGGAGAAAGTAGAGATGGGAGACCAGTCTAGAAGTTTGATGGCTGCTCGAAGTCCCTGCCAGTCGGCCTGAGTGAAATGACAGACTCGATGGTGCTGACGTGGTTCTCTAAAAACAGTCAGAGAGATGTCTACTTTGACAAGGATGTGGTCAGATGAATCAATTGGAGCGGAGAAAGACAGCAGATATTTTCTGGGAAATTGGTCAAAATCAGATTCAGAAGAGGTGGAGTACCATTGGCTGAGATCCAGGTCAGGAAGTTGACAGATTGTGTCAGTCCCAATGAGTCACAGAAGTCTTTTGCTGAAGTGCCATGACAGGTGAGAGTGGTACCCACATCCAGACAACTGGCATGATGACAGTTGAAGTCACCACATATGAGGAAGAGGGAGTTGGGATGAGAGGTTGGAAGTAGGTCCATGTTTTCAGAGAGCGAGATGTAAATGGAGTCATCACTGTTTGGTGGACGGTACAACAAGCATATAAACATGAGGTGGGAGCAGAGGGGAAGCCATAGCCAAAGGTATTCCCAGGGGTGTGAGAGAGAGAGGTCAGTGCATGGTGAGTGAGGAATGGAGTCTTTGACGAAAAGAACAACTCGGCTACCTGGACGAGGCTCAGGTCTGTCATACCGGAGGAGGGAGTAACCAGGGAGAGATACTAGGGAGTCAGAGATGTCTTGAAGGAGGAAAGTTTCTGTTAAGCAGATTATGTCTGGTTTGTCAGTGGCAACCTGTATGGAAAGATCTGTCAGGTTAGAGCAAAGGCTCCAGATGTTTGAGGTCCACACTGTCTAGGAAGAGGGAGGGGAGGAGGTTTTAGGTGCAGAGGAGGGGAGGGGAGAGGAGTTAGGTGACGGAAGAGGGGGGAGGTAAGTAGAGTTATTGAAAGAGTGTGGGGGATTACAGAAAAGTTTGGGGAGAGGGCCGGATGAGGAGGAGAAAAGGCTCGGTGGTGATGGGTTGAGGCACAGTGGGGAGTAATAAGAAAGAGCGCAGAGAGCATTTGAATATTGGAGGCGGTGGAGAAATGAGGTTTAGAGAGAGGGAGGGGGAAGGAGGCACCTTTGTGGATGTGAGGTGGGGAACTTTGGAAAGGGGGAGTGAGTTGGAAGTTTGGAGGGAGAAGGGTGAGGGGGAGAGTTAAGGGAGAAGGGTGAGAGGGGAGTTTTTGAGAAAGGTGAGAGGGAAGCTTGGAGGGGGAAGTGTGTGATGGTTGCTTTGTGAGGGATGGTTGAGAGGCAAGCTTTTAGAGGGAGGGGAGACGATGAGAACAGGCATAGCCAAGGTGCAGGAGGGTGATGGGAGAGGAGAAGGATGAGACTTGGCAGTGGTATGGTGAAGAAGGGAGCAGTCATTGGGAGGTGCAATATTTGATGGTTTGGGAAGAGGGGGAGTGTGAGAGGAAAGAAAGAGCATGTTTGAAATGTTGAGTGTACTAATTGAGAGAGTGAGATATCTGTTAGGTGAGAATGGAGACCACAGATGTTGGAACACCACACAGTTTGGGACATCAGAGGAGGAGCTGATACTTAAGCATAAGACAGTGAAGAGATGCCAAGAGTGGCGGTAGGACGAGGGCCAAGATGGGAGGGGTAAGGAGAGGGTATAACAGGTGAGGGGTTAGGAGGAGGTAGATTTAAGGAAGTGGGGTGAATTGGCACTGAAGTTGGTGAAAAAATAGGATTATTGATGGAACACGAATACACATTGCAAACTGGGATTTAAGTTATTTTTAAATCAGAGATGCTATTAAGGACATTACGTGAGGGATGCAACAAAGGAGAATTAAGAGAATGGAGAAAAGAAACATTGTAACAGTGGGACTATCAAAACACGGGATGAAGGAAAGGTCGAATTGAAAACAGCCTTTTGAAGAAGAAAAAGAGTAGTGAATTATGATACAACACCGAGAAGCACACGTGTGAAAGAGGAAGTTGTAATATTTTAAGAAACCGTTTTTTACAGCGCGTGCGCTGTATACAGTTGCACCGAGTTTGAAATGTCTCCTGTGTCCCCCCGTCCCCCCCCCCCCCCACGTGCCTCAAGTAGGCCAATGACGGCCGTCCGGTAGATAGCAGTGCGTAACCAAGATGGAAATGGCGACAATTGTCAGAAATACCCGAGTATTTCAATGGAAATTTGTGAAACTAATGTGTTATATATGTGAAAACCATTGAATTTATTGCTTGACGGAAAAAAACCAAGAAACGCTCCCCTCTCATGTACGAACGAACGAAAGACGTGTTTTTCTGCCCACCATGGCATTTCGCGCCGAACGCCGAACGCTGAAAGCTAAGTTTTGCTTATGCCATCATTCTCTTTAATATTAGCCATAAACAAGTGTTTCGTCATGCATTAGTAGTTGAAATTTACTTACAATTATGGCAGATATTGGTGGCAAGGGGCCCTGAGGGGTGAGCTAGAATTGTGGGCCCTGGTACCCAGGAAATGACTCCGAGGTGCCACATGCCAGAGGGTGCATTAGGGGAAAGCCAGAAAGGGTTTCCCCAGAATTCAGACAGGAACGAGTGAGCTCAGAGGTGGCCCCCAGCAGCTCAGGATAGCTGTGCCAGAGAAGCAGGTAGAGCCTGCA
>NC_140962.1:30295286-30362786 GCF_056783735.1 Eptatretus burgeri
TACAGGGTGGTTTGCCATACAGCAGTAGTCATGGCAGGAATTTGGAATTTGGCCATTGTACCGACCGACGATAGCTCACCTACTCTTCGCGAAGGACGCCATGGGGTCTTTAATGTCCACCATCTAAAGCCGGCAGACGAGACACCCAGTTTACCGTCGTCCATCCGAGGGACGGCACACACATTGATGAGATACCCTACCTGTGAATGACAATTTATAGCTCGGTCTGGATTCCAACCCCCGCTGGACAGTTTAGAGGCCATTCTGCCATCCCTACAGCATGATAGCAATGCCTTGTAGGTTCATCGCTGTCCTCAAACCATACAGTAGCTTACTGCTAATTTCGAATATCCTGAATCACCTAATTGTCCTGGTGCCATGCTTGTCCGTGGTGCGCTATTTAAATTCGTCCATTTCAACCATCATGAGAACAAATAACAAAATGTTCGTTCTGTATCTCTGTCTGAATCTGAAGACTGTTAGATAGGTATTGGTTCTTATTCACATTGGCCCTTTCATTGAGATACAGAACGAACACTTTGTTATTGAGAGCTACGACTTCCAACTCGGTCCTCAACTCTGTTGGCCACACACCTGTCGTTGTGCTGATGGGGCAGTACGGATCTTGGTGGTAACGTCTGCATACGACTCCAGTGACCCTGGCAACGTCTCAGATGACAGGTTATGGCAGAGATTTAAAAAAAAAACTTGGGCTAGGGGGTCAGCATGCATTGACAGACCCTTGTGAAAGACACCATGGGACCTTCAATGTGCTTCCACCAGCAAATTCTAGCAGATGTGACACCTGGGAATTAATGGTCCTCCAAAGGGGCACACTCATTGATACAATGCACTCCCTGCAAAGCACCAGGGTGACAGTTTGAAGACAGGTTGGGAATCTCATCCTGGCTCAACTGCTCAAAAGCGAGTATGCTAACCCTGAGATATTTTGCCAACAAAGTGTATTCCTTATCCGTCCAAAAATGGTTTGTAGGAAAAGTGAAACATCACGTAAAGTGATAAGTGATTGCCGTTTGAAAACGAAACAACTGGTTCTTCTTCTCGTTTTGAAGGGGATTGTACAAAGCAGCTCTGAAGACAGCCTGCTGCTTTGGTCCACAGGCTCAGGCCTGCTCTTCCACACTACCAGACAAAGGAAGCAGCCCTCTAACAAACATCTTGCAAGCCCAGGCAGAGTGAGGAGAAACACTGCAATTTGTTGACCACAGAGAGCGTTCCACCCACAGCAATTAGCTGTTCCACTTTGGCTCAAAGAATCTGAAGGTACAACAAAAAATTTTTTTGTTTTACTGCTAACAGCACAGTCAGCAATGGAAGCATTTTGTATGATTTTAATACGGCTATTATGGTGCAATCATTTATCTTCCTTTTGATTTGTGTCTAGATCATAATTACCCTCGCCAAAGGAGAGGGTGTTGCGTTTGGTCCGTGTGTCTGTCTGTTTGTTTGTCCGCACAGAACTTTCGTGTTTTTCTCCGCAACCGCTTGTTGGATTGAGATGAAATTCTCACCATAGGTGTGACTACTCAAATTCGAATGTTGTAATCATAATTATGACGTCAAAGGTCACGTGGTCTGGTCGCCATGTTGGAAAAACGGGGAAAATTGGGACTTGTGTATCTCTGAAACCTCACCAAGGAAAACTTGAAACTTGGCACACTGCAAGTACTCCTCATTGGGAATGAGTGTGATTTTTTTTAAATGATGTCATAGGTGCCTTCGTTATGACGTCATAATTGCATATGTAGAACGCTACATCTGATCAGTTTGAAAAATTTTGAGGGTCATCTTGGGATAAAATTGTCCACAGAAAAAAAAAATTGATGACATCATCGGTTTTGTAATTCGCCAGCCATATTGTTAAAAAAAAAATCTACAAAAATCTTCTCTGAAGTGGCTGAACAGATCGAGGCAAAACTTTACACATGTGACCACCTATCCATGAGTAACAAAAGTTTCACACATACGATGTCATAGGTCACATGATTTGGCAGCCATATAGGATTTACCCTAAAACCTATAAAACAAAATCTTCTTCTCCAGAACGGCTGGACAAATCAAGGGGAAACTTCACCGAAATGTTCCCCAAGCCATGGGTGTACAAGTTTGTAAAGGAGTGATTGATAGGAAACATGGTTTGGCAGCGGTATTGGATTGAGGAAAAAAATGTAATAATGTTTTCTCTGAAACCGCTTAATCAATCGATGTGAAACTTTGCAATTATGATCTAGTGGTGATGGGAAATACAAGTTTTAAATTTCAATTTGATCAGATGCATGGTCTGACAGCCAGAATTATTTAATTTTTTGATATGGGTTCTTTTTGCTTTTATTATTTTAAATTATTATTATTATTATTTTGAATGAGGCTCACTTGGCTGTGCTTGGACGGGTTTGAGGGTAGAGGAGTAGCAGCTGAAATGTGAATCATATCCAGGCTTCTTCTGATGACTTCATCTTTGCTTTTTGCTTGTTCGGGTTCCTTCTGATTACTCCAATGTAGGACTGTACATATTTGATTTCCATTTCTTTCCCCCTCCAAGCTCCCCTCTCACCTTTCTCAATACCTTCTTCCTCAAATCTCCCCACTCACTCCCCCTTCTCAATGTTGCCCCCCTCACATCCACAAAGCTGCCTCCTTCCCTTGCCCTCTCTCCTCCATCTCATCACTCCACCTCCTCCAATGCCCTCTGCTCCCTCTCTTATTACTCCCCACTGTACCTCAACCCAGCACCACTGAGCCTTTTCTCCTCCTCCTCCAGCCCTGTCCCCCAGCTCCTCTGCAATCCCCCACACGCTTTCAACAACTCTCCTTACCTTCCCTCTTTCTAACACAACAGTCAGAAAACAACGTCTTTCTAATTTGAACTCTGAACTCTCAAACCTGTCTCCCTCCTCAAAATCCTGGTAGCATCTTGTTAAGTTTGTTTCTGGTGTATGTTCCCCCTCCATCCCCTCCCTTGCCTCAAATGGCCACACAGCTGACACCGCACATGAAAAAGGCTGAATGCTTAAACTCTGTGTTTGCATCTAAATCTTGTGTCCGAAACTCATCACTTTCTGTACCCACCTTACCCACTTGAACCCAACTGTCCCTGGACTCTGTGTCCTTTTCTCCGGACAAGGTGGAGAGCTTGCTTTCAAACCTCGACTCAGATTCTGCAACCGGTCCAGACAGCATCAGCCCACGTGTCCTGAAAATCTTCTCTTCTGCTCTTGCTCACCCTGTCTCTGTTCTATTCACTCTCTCACTTGCTCAAGGTCATCAGCCATCTGCTTGGAAATCAGCAAACATCACTGCCCTGCACAGAAAAGGTGCAAAAACAGATCTCTGCAACTACAGACCAATCAGCCTTCTTTCAATCATCAGCAAGGTTATGGAATCCATCATCGCTTCAGACATGAAATTCATCCTCTTCTCCAATGGCTTGATTTCCAATCATCAATGTGGATTCAGACCAGGTCATTCTACCATGGATATGCTGCTTCTGCTCTCCCAACAATGGATGGAGGTCCTCAATGCCAGACATGAAATCAGAGCCATCTCTCCAGACATATTGCATGCATTCGATACGGACTGGCACCCTGTCCTGCTCACCAAACTCTCTTTTTATAGCAACCAAGGCCATCTCCACTCATGGCTTGCAGACTTCCTCTCCTGTCGCAGCCAACGTGTGGCCCTAAATGGAGTTCTTTCATCCCCTCTTCCTGTCCAGGCTGGAGTTCCTCAAGGCAGTGTTCTGGGCCGCGTTTTTTTTCTGGTTTTCATCAATGATCTCTCTGACTCTGGAAAATCCTCTTTATCTCTTTGCTGATGACTCTGTCATACCATCTGTCATCCCTCAGATTGGCAAGCAGCAGCATCTTTGCTCTGTGCAGATCTGGATAAAATCACAAACTGGTCAAACACGTGGAATATGTTTTTCAACCCTGACAAATCTCACACTCTCACTACGTCTCTCTGAAAGGACCATCTGGAAACCCACATCCCCCTCTCCCCCATCTACTTTCTCAACATTCCTCTTGACAAAGTCCTTTCATTCAAGCTTCTGGGTCTCAATGTCTGCCATGATTTTTCCTGGGAGAGTAAGATTTCCTAGCTGGCCTCCAAAGCCAGTCACCAACTGGGCATCCTCTGTCATGCAAAGTCCTTCCTCGGCCTACCTGAGCTCCTGACCACATACAAAGCTTCCCGCCGCAGCCTGATGGAGTGCTGCTCTCCACTATGGGCTGGTGCTCCCACCTCTCACCTTTCTCGGCTTCACGCTGTGGAAATCAAGGCATTTAGGAATCGAGGTATATTTTATTGGTATCTCCCACGGTGAGGCTGTCTTTTGGCTTATCCCTCTCTCACTGCAGGCAGGTCGGTGATCTTTCTGTCTTCTACCATATCCTCTCTGGTCTCCCCCCCCTCCCACACACACATTTTTTCACAGGTCACTCAAGGTACGCCAGCAACCCCTTTCTGGTCAACCTACCAAAGTCATGAATCACTCCTCACCTTCACTCTTCCATTCCTCTTTTTTTCCTGCCTTTTCAACAAACTCCCACACTCTCGCCAATCCCACACTTCCTTCCAGGTCTTCAAAACAGCTGTTCACCACCACCTCTTATCTTCTTCCCCCATACAAAACCACGATCTTTTCTACCCCCGTTAATCCACCCCAAACTCACCTCATTCAAATTCCTGCTTTCCTTCCTGAACGTTCCCTGTCGTGTAAGGTTCTGAAAGTCCCTGTGGTGTCCATCTTGTTTACCCCGTGTACCCTGCCCCATCCCTCTCTCTTCCACAGATCTCCTAATGTCTCTGTTCCCCACTGTTTTGTCCTTCCTTCTCCTGCCCCTCTTGTCTCCTGCCCCCCTTGTTGTGCGTTTTGTGTGTTAGCTCTCATATGAGCCTCGACAATGTCTACAAAAATAAAACAAAACACTGTAGCTGCATGGCAGAAAGGGCATTTATATGCATCTGGTGATAGAAGGCACTCATGTTTTAATTTGATCGGTAAAATGGTTCCCAAATCAACCGGACTCATTGATATACATATGGTGTTGACACTTTGGCTCCGTAAATGAGTAAGCATGCCATACCTTTCTTTTTTGTTTATCGCGACACACCTCAGGGTTTTGCAACTGATAGTTCATCACTGCAGCCCGATTTACCTCCGGGTTGGGAGAATGGTATCTTTTCACTGGAGCTCGAAGTACCTCTGGGTTATCAGATTGGTGTTTCAATTATAAATGAACAGGAAATAAAGATTATATGTATATGTAAGAAAAATTTACATGCCAGGCCAGAAATGGAATCCAGGTCCTCTGGAAAACCAGATGGAAAACCATACCAGTGTTCTGCCATCTGAGCTATCGAGGAAACCCACAGGTTGACTATGTAATTCGCTCTTGCTGCTCCTATGGTTGGCAGTGAGTTCCCCGGAAGCATCAGGAGAAAGAGTGGCATCTTTACGTGGGAGAATTACATGTAGGTTATCAGAAACTTATTTATTCACCCCGACTCTGTTTACCTCTGGGTTATCAGATTAGTGTTTGGACACCACGACTGTTTACCTCTCGGTTATCAGATTAGTGTTTTTTCACCACGACTGTTTACCTCTGGGTTATCAGATTAGTGTTTGGACACCACGACTGTTTACCTCTAGGTTATCAGATTAGTGTTTTTTCACCACGACTGTTTACCTCTGGGTTATCAGATTAGTGTTTGGACACCACGACTGTTTACCTCTAGGTTATCAGATTAGTGTTTTTTCACCACGACTGTTTACCTCTGGGTTATCAGATTAGTGTTTGGACACCACGACTGTTTACCTCTAGGTTATCAGATTAGTGTTTTTTCACCACGACTGTTTACCTCTGGGTTATCAGATTAGTGTTTGGACACCACGACTGTTTACCTCTAGGTTATCAGATTAGTGTTTTTTCACCACGACTGTTTACCTCTAGGTTATCAGATTAGTGTTTTTTCACCATGACTGTTTGTTTATCTCTGGGTTATCAGAAATGTATTTCTCTACCTTTCGGAATTCCATTTTTCCCTACTATGTTAGTACTGCACATGTAAATGTTCAATTAATCATCTAACCTTTTTCTTTTTTTTTCAGATTTTACGCATTGAAATTTGACGAGCAACAATCGACTAACGTAAAAGTCCCAGAAACGGAACACTTATGTAAGTCGATCGAGGAATGGAACCCTCTTGTAAATCGAGGAATGGAGCCCTTTTGTAAATCAAGGAATGGAACCCTTATGTAAGTCGAGGAATGGAACCCTTATGTAAGTCGAGGAATGGAACCCTTATGTAAGTCGATTGAGGGATGGAACCGTTATGTAAGTCGAGAAATGGAACCCTTATGTAAATCGAGTAATGGAACCGTTATGTAAGTCGATCGAGGGACGGAACCCTTATATAAGTCGAGGAATGGAACCGTTATGTAAGTCGAGGCTCCATCTTGGGCTATGACGGTTTCATCATGAGCTTTAACGGGAAAACCATAAGCCGTCTGAGTTAAATCGACCACCTTTTGATGGCTCTGGTTGGTTTTCCCGCCAGTCTCGTGCTGCAGATATTTGCAAACACTTTCAAAAGAAAACATTTAAACCAAGTACAGAGGAAAGGACATGAAATGGGTTGTAAGGAATGGTGGTTTTTGACACAAACGAGATGGCAGGGAGACGAACGCCTACCTCTACGTCATAGTGACGCCTATCTATCATCACAATGAATTACATTACGTTTGTTCTAACGCACTCATCGTTCCTGTGAATCAGCCTGTCATCATTCCGAGGTCAGCAAAATGAGCACCAGTATACTGGTAATAGGGGCACTGCATCAGGGGCATAGATACGAACCTGAACCAATGATGCAACCAGCAGCCGAAGAGGCAGCACACGATGGGAACATCATGTCCATCTTCTCTGCCATCTGCTTCAATGCTCTCGGATGTTTATCTGCAACCAAAACTGAATCTTCTTTCATCAATTCTAAGAAAGACACCAACTAATGTGAAAGACAACTAAATAAATCATGCCAGTAGACACGAGGCCCAGTTTAACATCCATTCAAGGGATGACGCACACTCATGAATCACTCGGCCTGTGAAACACCCAGGCTACAGAGCTTAGAGGCGAGTGTGTGTACCTCGAGAGTGTTGGCCATCCTGCCTGTCCTTACCACATGCTACTACTACTACTACTACTACAAAAAAGACCCCTTTATTACTTAAAATACATAGTTTTGTTGAAAAACGGTGGAAAGAGACTGACTGATCTGACTTTTTCTTAAAAGGGGATTCTGAATTGTGAGATTAATGAGTGTTTATCGTTTGCTTATTATGGTGAAATGTGTGTATTTCATTTACCAGTCATTTGGGGGGGGGGGGGGGGACTCGAATGGTTAGTGTCATCATAATACTTAATGCGACGGTAGATCTGGTGATGACGTCACGTCCGAAAGTTTTGCCGGGCTCCGCACTACTGGTTATGACGACTAAACAGTATTTCTTACATAGGCCCATAAAAATAAGTCCAATGGGGACACAAAAAAGAAAGAACGAATAATGTTGCCTCCTCAGAAAATGTCACCTCTTCAAGAAACCAAAGGAATTGAGGACTTTTGATTTGAAGAGTTGACATAAATTTAATCTTGACTCATAGTCTTCTTCATGTAGCATTTGAACTACCTCGACCTTGTAAGCATGTTCTTGCAACATGGCTTTCAGAATTTTGTGCACTGCTGTACGTGGGGGATGTTCAATGCAAGTGACGCACGTTCAAATGTTTTCCTGGAGGGCTGCTACGGCTTCCTCATCGATTTGTCACATTCTCGATTGTGGTTTGTCATTCATTGAACCCGTTTCTTTTGAAATTTCACAACCAATTCCTAATGGAGTTCCTGTATGGTGTATATTTCTTGTAACAAGTGGTGAATTTCTTCTCACTGCTCTTATGAACTTCATTCCAGCTAGCTACACCACATAGTTTACCTTTTCTTCTAATGTCGCTATCTTTTATCAGTTCGGGATTTGAAAAAAAAATAAATAAATAAATAAACAATTGATGCGTAGACAATTGAATTGCATTGAGTAAAAACTTATGCTTTCATATGGTGTTTGAAGTTTGCTTCTATCATGTTTACATCCAAATAATTATAAAAGTTCAAAGTTGCACAAGGACTTTACGGACATCCCATATATATGGTTTAATGTATTTGATAGACTTTTAATTGTGAAGTGTGTAAAAATCATCAATCGATGCTGAAATTTTGTTTGATGTCAACGCCTACACTGAGCAAGTTATACAGGAAATGACATAAACACTGGTCAAAGCATTTTGAGTAAAATCAAGATAGCGACTAACAATCACACGTGCTAAGGAACAGTGGTGAGTCAATACGTCCCTTGTAGAGGAGAACATCAAACCAGGTGAAATTCACAGGCGACTATCTACACAAAGGTAATGCATGTCGTTCATTTAGTTTTGTTGAAATGTCGTGATTTAAAAAACAAAAAAACAACTGTCGTGCATTGGTGAGCAATTTTATGTTATAGATGTTAAACCAACTGCTATCACAGAAGCAAATATTGTGCATGTTGAAGGGCTAATTTTGGATGATATCCAGATTACTATATATTAAATTGCAGAAGAATTAGATATCACTCTTTAACGTGAGGAAGAAATTGTTCATTATCCATTGAAATTCAAGAAGGTTGGAGCAAGGTTCGCACCAAAGGACATCCCGTTTAGTCCAGCGGAAATGTGAAAAAGCATGTTGTGGCGTGATTATGAAGTTTTTTTGGTTGATTCATCATCTCCGAGCTATCCTGAATCGGAATCAGCCGGGTACCAGACTCGCGCCCTTGAGGAATGTTTTTTGGAGGCGAAAAACAAAATGGCCACCACCGACTTTCGATAAATTCTGTTTTGGGCTATATCTTCACTTCTAATGCCCTTACACACACAACTTTGGTGTCTACTACTATGTTTTCATGGTCAAGGAATCCGATAATAATAAAATTGAAAGTGTATATATATATATTATATATATATATATGTATATACAAGACCTGTCTGATATTTTTAAGACGGCCACCACTTTAACATGATAAATGGCTATTTTGCAGTTCCGCTGATCACTTCGAGTAAGAAATTGAATTTGATGAACCCTCAAATATTAATACTACGTACAATGATAGTCAATGATGGCTGAAGTAACTTACTTGCAATGATCAATGAATTGATGATTATATTGGAATACGATTTTTACACAAATATATCCGAATAGATGTGGATAGTTGACTATGACTTTGGGTTATGTCTTAAAGTAAGTATGTACATGTATATGATTTTGAAATTACCTTTTATTTTTCGGCTAACAAATATTAACTTTGTTAAGGATGCGATGTTCTACATTATGTTCAATCTTCGTCATTGTCGGCGTGATTAGCAGCGACTGCCCTTGTCTGTTCGTTACAACAGTCTGATACAGCGTTACAACTACAAAACTTCGAACTGCGCTGCCACACAACCACACCTCCCGGTGGAACATGGCCGGCTGGTGGAGCATCCACACTTGATCAGCTGCAGAATGGTGACTGGTGCAGCAGACACATCAGGTGGAAGTGTGGTTGGACTCAACGTCGCACCGTCCCCACCTTCTTGCCATCCATACTTGATGGGATCCAACTTCAGAGCGTCTGACTGAGTGGCCGAGTTCCATATAATGACTTGATGATGAGCGTGATGTACATGTTGAACAAAGGCATCATGCGATGGGGGCAATGACTTTAATTTCGGAGCAGAGGTAATCTTGGAGTTGGCCATCTTAGACTTCCACAACTGATACCAGTGTGTGGACATATCACCTTCGACTTTGGAACCATAACAGGCAGCAATGAAGGTAGTTTCCTCAGATATCATCTTTTCCTTGTCTGCTTCCAGCTGACCAAGTAAGATAGGATGATGTCCGTCCATCAGTACCTTCAGCGGTGTGGCCTTTCCAATGCCAAACAAATACGACACAGTATTGCATCCGGTCAGAGCATGCACAGCAGGCAGATATTTGGCGATGTTTTTGTGTTTCAGTGCTGTTTGGCGAATGTCTACGTTCGCCCTCCCAGCAAATGGACTCTCCATGCTGACATCCACAGTCATCTTTTCCTCGAGGTAGAAATCAATCAACAGGACAAAGACATCTGTATCATCGCAGACCACTTTGATGTGTGAGTCACCACTGACACCTGACACAATTCTAACTAAGTGATGGATGATGATGACATCTGCTTCTTCATGGTGTGTTTTCAGATCCTGTTTCTGGAGAGTGGAATTGTTCCATACTTGTACTGGTGTAGGATCTTTTCTGGTGATCACCAGTTTGGTCTGGTTGTTCACAATGTGGGTCATCAGATACTGACAGATCAAATCAATCAGTTGTACTTTGTTGTAGGCTACATTTAGGACCACTTTTTGCGCTGGAAGTGTGTGTACGTTGAGTTGATGTTTTCAACTTGAATCATGACCTGCGTGATTTGATCTCGTCATTTGTTTCATGCTGATTTTGATGTTCCTGTCGAAAATCAGGTATACGTCACAACGCTCCAGGTGGTATTTGATGGTTCCCATTAAGTTGATCACATAATCTTCAACTGTACCATTTGTGGGCCAATGTACAGTCCATAACATGGCACATCCATCGATGATGACACCATCTGGAACACCTTGGATTCGACTTGATTGCTCAACTTGGTGTTTCGTCTTCAGGATTCCTTTCGACTGAGGCCGCATCGCACCGTTCTCATCAAACAAGGATTACAAGGACAGGGGACAGTTCGTAAGAGAGGACATCCTTGATATCAATATCCCTGTATTGTTGGAGACATATGACTCGGGTGTAGATCAATTCGGTATCATATACTGGCCTTCCATCCAGCTTGATGCTCTTTTTGGTCAAAGTCATCAGCGTCACTTTCTTGGTTACTGTCTTGTTGAAGCTTGTTGGCCATCCAGATTCAAATTCCGCCATCTGTTGTTGTCCAATCCTGAGAGAATTATCAACGTTTACCTGTCTGTCGCATGAAACATAGTAGTAGACACCGAAGTTGTGTGTGTAAGGGCATTAGAAGTGAAGATATAGCCCAAAACAGAATTTATCGAAAGTCGGTGGTGGCCATTTTGTTTTTCGTCTCCAAAAAAAATTCCTCAAGGGCGCGAGTCTGGTACCCAGCTGATTCCGATTCAGGATAGCTCGGAGATGATGAATCAACCAAAAAAACTTCATAATGACGCTAAAGCACGCTTTGCCCTGAAATGGCTGTTTGGCATCTCGACTAGTTTGATGAAAATGCCACTCGCATGGCCATTGCCAAAGACGTCCTAGAATGCTACCAGAGAAGGAGTTTCTTTAAGAAGATTGTGACATGATCATAACTGTGTCCATCGTTTTATGCCAGAAATGGAGTGGAGACATTTTTGATCCCCACCACCAGAAATTATAATCAAGGTTCATCCGTCATCCAGAAAGCTTGTGGCGATAGTTTTATGAGACCTTCACAGTTTAATTCATGCAGAATTTATTTAACATAGGAAAATGACCAACGCACAGTACTACGGCGACTTGCAATGCAGTAAAATTAGACAAACAATATGGAGACGATGTCGTCTCAGGGTGTGACTTTACTGCATGATGATGCTTGCTCTCACATGGCAAACGTGACCACTATTACTATAGCGAAAAGGGAAAGTTCTCAATGTTCATTCATAATGTTCAGACTCGACACCTTGTAATTTTTTCCTCTTTTGGCCACTCAAAGAACAACTGGGAAACAATTCAGCTTCCGAATAATGGAGAGGTCAATGCACGTATTCCGAAATTACTGCGTGCCCATCCCAAAGATTTCTCTGCAGATGGGACAAGTGCGTACATGTCGTGGGATCGACAATAGCTAAGCAATTCGTTTTTTTTTTTTTTTCAACTTTGCTGTGCCTTTTGATCTTCTAGCTAAAAGGTCCAAGTCAATCTTGAACGAGCTTCTTATTAAAACTTGCATTCATGTCAGATGAGATCCAAAAGAAATGGCAGTTTTTGTGAATATCATGAATGTAATCAAATGCAATTGGGAAGGCACCAACAATAATAATAATAACAATAAAAAAAATGCTGCAGGAAAAAAGGCCTAAGCACATTTTTGAAATCTTTTTTTTTTCCCCGGAAATTAATGAGATTTTACATCTTGTTGAACCCTTAAGTTGCTGAGACACCCCAGCCAACATCATTGCAAGTGTGGTGTAACGAGCCGGATAAAGCCTGTAATTACACAGATTTCAGGTAGTGAAATAGCTCTGTGGCATGTCTCAGCCTGATGGCATTTTCAAGTTAAAGCCTGTGTGGTGCCGCCATTTCGCTTCTAACTTAAAAGAAAAAAAACGAACAAAGACTCATCAGTGAGATAGAATTACAAAAGTGGAATGAAGTGAAAGACACAAATACTTCTGTATGATCACAAAAAAAATTTTACGCTAAAGTTGTTGAGAGAAAGTAGTAAACTATAGAATGTTGGATTATTATGTGTTCATGCCTTTTTAGCTTTAGAGGGAATTCTTTTCAGGATATTTGCTTGGAAACTTTTCGAAGGATTGTGATATTCCAGAAGTACAGTATCTGTAAAAAAAAATTTTCCATTATTTCAAATGATTAAAAAGAGTAAAGTCAGGTTTCAATGTTTTCGACATTCCGTTGAAATGATGATGAGTGACCAATTCTTACAATAATGCAATGGAATCTTAGCATGAAGGGATTGGAGTGACTCTGCAGCTGCAGAAATACTCTATAATACTGGTACATGCTTACTTAATGTAGAATGAAGAACTCGTGTTGCTGGTGAAGGCGAGTGTTGATCGGAATTGGCGGATAGGGAGAACAATGGATGGAATCGATAGGACATTGATTCGTGGATGCTAACCATCATGCGAAACCCATCATCGGAGAAAAAAGGCAGGAAAAAGTTTGATGTAATAGAGAGATTAAGAAGTGTACTACTGTAAACTCTTCAAATATTTTTATTTTATTTTACAGGAGTGAGGCTCATGGAAGAGCAAAGTAGAACTCAGCAGGAAAAAAACATCAAGAGAATGAAAGAAGAGGAAAAGTGTATGGAGTAAACACTGAAACGAGCAAGTAAGATGGCTGGGTTAGGATAGGTTAAAGGGGTAAAATAAAGATCATGGGTCAGAATTGGGGATAACGAGATGGAGCTGTAGTGCTTGCTTGGTGTCCTCGGTGGAAGAGTGAGATAGAACATCCTCTGGAAGGTGGTTCAATACAAGGGGAAAAACAAGGAATAAAAGAGCTGAGGTGTGCAGTCAGCCTGTATTTTGGAAGTTTAACCAGAACGGGGTTACTGGAAGCATTCATGCATCCTGGAGTTGCTTGCAGGAGTGTTGGAGAACAGAGAGTGGAGGGAGTAATGTTGGAGAAAAGAATGTCAAAAACAAATAGAATACCAACCTGTCTGTGATGTGAGAGCAACAGAATTTGGGCTTCAGCCTCATTATGGGAGATTCCAATAACTCTGAGAACTTAGTGAACCTTCTTTTGCTCTGATGAAGGGTTAACGTCTGAAAAGTCAACTTTTCCTTGCACCCTATGGCGGTTAGCATTCTTCAATCAAGGTTTATTGATTTCATAAATTGTACAATATTGCTCAGTCTAGTCCAAATAAATCGTTCAATGAATGCTTCAGGTGAACAAGAGAATATTAGCGGAGGGAGCAGCTGAAAGGCCTGTAAACTGCCAGGACCATGATATACCATAGTTGGATCCTTTCTCCGTCGGAGTCAGTCGGATTCAGACTCTACACAACTCAAAAGTGAATGCACCACTCCAGCTATCCTGCTAGTTCAAATTTTGTTGTACAAGCACTCGATGAACCATGGGTATTAGTTTATGCGGATATGTCGGATTAAATGATTAGATTTAATTTGTTGGACATGTGAAGAGTCCTGGAAGATAATTATATTTTGAATTTATTAGTGAATAACTCGAGTGGGTAAGAAATAGCGAATAACCAGAATATGAGGAAGTTTCCGTTACATGGTTATTTCAGCATTAGCAATTCTTTCATATGCTATTATTCATGGCGAAGAAAATCAAGGTGGGCTTCTTTTGTCTCTGAAGTGGTATACAGTTGTCTGAAGAAGGTGGGCAATGATGTCTCTGAAGCTAAATACAATCTTAATAGTGTTATAATGGGAATATGTAGTAAACTTGAAATACAATCTTAAGTGTTTTACTGGAAATATATAGTAAACTTTATTATCAAGTTTATGAATGATATATGCATTCACCTTAACAACATTGGACATGATTTTTTTTAGTAAAATAATGTAAAAAGCATGATTATAAATGGATTTATATTTTTGATCATGGCAACAAGTGAAAATTCGCTCGCAATTTACATAACAAAGGTCATATATGGCAACAATGAAATTACACAAAACAGGGCATCATAAAGATTACGACTTTTGCTTTTGCTGAATAATTTTGTATATTCAAGGCCACGATCGCCTCTTGTGAAGATTTTAAAATATATCTACGACTCAGTAAAACAGGACCCTCGTGGACGGTTATGCTGTGGAGTGAGTTTGGGGATGAACTCTCAAGGGAAATAAATACTCCAATGAATCAGCATCTCAAAGAGCCTCTGACAGTCCAGCCTCACACCAGCCTTCTCATGATGGGGTTATTTTCACTAACGAGTGTAGAGGTGAAAGGCAAATCACTGGCGCCTTGAAACCAGTTGCTTCGGAAACATGGGGGAAGGGGGCCAGGGAGGGCTCATTAACCTTGGTAGTCAGCTCATCCAGGAAAAGGAAATGAAGTGCAAATCCACGGTTCAGGATTTGAAACCAAAGGCGAAGGGTTTAACTGGGGCATCAATCATCAATTTGGATTCAGACCAGGTCACTCTGCCCTGGATATGCTGCTTCTGCTCTCCCAACAATGGAGGAGATCTTCGGTGCCAGACAGGAAATCGGAGCCATTTCCCTAAACATATTGTGTGCCTTCGATAACAGTCTGGCACCCTGCCCTGCTCACCAAACTCTCTTCCTATGGTATCCAAGGACATCTCCACTCATGGCTTGCAGACTTCCTCTAGTGTTGCAGTCAACGTGTGGCCCTTAATCTCGAGTTCTCTTATCCCCTCTTCCTGTCCAGGCTGGAGTTCCTCAAGTAGTGCTCTGGGCCCTGTTCTTTTTCTGGTTTTCATCAATGATCTCTCCGACTCTCTGGAAAATCCTCTCTATCTCTTTGCTGATGACTCCACCCTCTGCCGTACCATCTGTTATCCCTCAGATCAGCAAGCAGCAGCCTCTTCACTCTCTGCAGATCTGACTAAAATCACAAGCTGATCCAACACGTGGAACATGTCTTTCAATCCTGACAAATCTCACACTCTCACCATGTCGCTCTGAAAGGACCGTCTGGAAAACACCCCCATGTACTTTCACAAAAATCCTCTTGCAGAAGTCCTTTCAAGCTTCGGGGTCTCACCATCTGCCATGTTTTTTTCCTGGGAAAGCCACATTTCCAAGCTGGCCTCCAAGGCCAGTCACCGACTGGGCATCCTCTGTCATGCAAATTCCTTCCTTGGCACACCTGAGCTCCTGACCACATACAAAGCTTTCGTCTGCAGCTTGATGGAGTGAGTACTGCTCTCCCCTCTGGGCTGGTGCTCACACCTCTCATCTTTCTCGGCTTTAGGGTCCTTTCGGATCATGTGGAAACTGTGGAAACCATGTGGAAACCAAGGCATTTGGGATCATTGGTATCTCCCACGATGAGGCCGAGTCTTTGGGTCTTTCACCGCAGGTAGGTAGGTGGTCTTTCTTTCTGCTGCTGTCTCCTCTCTGGCCTCACCCCTCCCCAACCACCCCCCCCCCGCTCTGCCTGAGATTTGTCTCCCCCATATTTCTGCAGTGCGCTCAAGGTCTGCCAGCAACCCCCTTTCTGGTTAAACCACCAAAATCAAGAATCATTGATCACCTTCACTCTTTCACTCCTGTTTTTTTCCCACCTTTGGACATCCCACACTCTTCAATCCCACTTCCCTCCAGGTCTTCAAAATAGCTGTTCACCACCATCATTTTATCTTCCCACATCAAAAACCATGATCTTTTCTTCCCCCGCTGATCCATCCCAAATCCACCTCCTTCAAATTTCCTGCTTTCCTACCTGAAAGTCCCTGTCGTGTCCATCTTGTTTACCCTGTGTACCCCCATTTCTCTGTTCCCCACTGTGTTTTCCTTCCCTCTCTCGCCCCTCTTGTCTCCTGCTCTCCTTGTACGTTCTGTGTGTTCTCTCTCATACGAGCCTCGACAGTGTATGCAAATAAAAAAGTGCAACGATTGAAGATGGAGGATCTCAATAAACGAGTCCTATGCAACAACAATAACAACATACACACATACGTGTGTGTGTGTATATATATATATATATATATATATATATATATATATATATATATATATATATATATATATATATATATATATATATATATATATATATATATATATATATATATATATATATATATATATATATATATATGGTGGCGGATCCGGGGTTTGAGGCTTGCCACGAGGGGAAGCAATTGGGTCCATCCCGAACGCCCGGTCCTGAGACCGCCAGGCACAGATAGCTCTGTGCACCGCCAGGTTGCTAAGCAACCATGAACGCCAATTGGCACGGCCATCTGGGCAGGGTTATACTACTTTGGGTGATAACTTACCTGTGGATGGCCGGCTAATTGAGAGCAGTGCCCCCTGCGCACACTCCGATTACTGCCAAGCATTAGAGTGAGTGTGCACTGGCTAACAAAGCAAATTTTTGGGGTAGAACGTCCTGTCTAACCTTACTTGTGCACTGCATCGGACCAATAAAGGGAAAGACAACCGAGACAGATTGGAAATAATAACAAACAATTATTATTACAAACACACAAGCAAGCAATCATTTAAGATCAAATATTTATAAACAAGAAAACAAAAAGGCACAAAGGAGCAGATTTAACAATAACACGTATTCTTCTTCTTCAATCTCACTGAAACACAAGGCTTCACCATCATTCACTCAGGGGCGAAGAATAAAACAAGGCCTTGAAAATTAAATAAAAGTGATGAATGGAGAAAAGGAAAGCAGCCTTTCCTTCTCTCCCTCACCTCACACAAATATACAGGAGAATGCGGAAGAAAATTGATGAGGAAGATGGGCAGTGGCGATGTGAAGTGATGGGGACATGAAGCCACATCGCTGAGGTGCCCACACCCAGTAGGCGAGTCCTCTCTGGAATCCCAGATATGCAACTCACCCTCCACCTCCTCAGAATCTTCCTCCTCAGACCCCCGTCGATCACCCTCCTCGTCCTTCGTAGCTGACAGGATCGAGAGGGCAGGATGACGCTCGGAGAAGGAGTGTTCTTTTTCCACAGAAGCTCGACACCAACTGCTCATGAAACTTTCCTTTATTTTCCCTCACACGTTTTTGTTCTTTCCCTCATGAGCCTTCTCGGTCTTTTAGTCTTCTGTTCATGAGAGTTTGTCCCGTTCATTTCTCCTGTCTGCTTCGCTCGGCCTTCTGCGTCTGCGTCTGCCTTTTGCTTCTTCCCTTTCTGTTTTCTGAGGCGTCTGCTCAGGAGGGCTTTCCATCGCTGCTCATGTGAGCTTGTCACAAGTCCTTCTCTTCGCCTCTCTGTTTCTTCTTCACATCAGTTCTCTTTTCCTCTTCCCACAAGCCGTCTCCACCTCCCATTGGTCTGCAGCCGATGGGGGTGGGTGCATGATGTCACTTGTGGAAATTGCCTCACCTTTCTGAGGGAAGTTTCAACGAAGCCTCCGCCCCACCCTTTATGCACATAAAGCCGCCTCCTTCACGTGGGAAATGCACAGTCGCACTATTTTGCCACGTACCACGTCTACGAGAAGCGGCGCACCTCACAGTCCACGGCGAGCACCAAGCACCACGAACAAGCATGCACAATGTGACATGAGCATGCATTAAAGAGGACCCGACGCATTACCAAGAAATACGCTGACATGTGGCGGTTCACCGTAAGCCTGACAGCTACCGAAAGATGGAGGGAACACGGAAAGGAACCCCGCACGGACGCACCCACACACATACAACAACAGATCACGTGTAAGTAAAAGCAAGAAAAGAGCAAATCAGCCCATGGTTGATGTGATTCGATGATTATTTTGATTGAAGTTTGCAAAACGAAATACAAAGCACTCCTCTATTTGACCTCGAGCCCCAGCGCGTGACCGGAAATGAATGGTCGAATGGAAATAAAAACCGGATACGTGCCAAGGCTCGGGGTTTATTGGCCTGAGAAAGCCGGCTGTGAAGTGGGTGAAACGCCGCCTAAGACCGGGCCTGCTGTTGCTTATTGCTCAAATTAGCGGAGCAGATCCGTTTTACTTTTGATTGGAAGCACCTTCTCCTTTTTTAAAAGTGTATAGTAATTACAACTTCCCCAATCTTATACAATATATATATATATATATATATATATATATATATATATATATATATATATATATATATATATATATGTCGAGGCTCATGGAAGAGCTAGTACACGGAATAGATCAGGACGTAACAGACAAAAACAGAACGGAAAACACGCATGCATGAGGTGGACAAGTTGGACACGTGATTGTAACGAAGCACTATTGAGCATCGTGTTCTGGTGAGGGTATGCTCTTGCCCTGCAAGTAATATATTGCCACGTGAACAGCAACCAAAAAAGTCATCTTATCTGGAAACATTCGACTTGATGTGGTTATCGTTTACACTAAAGCCTAAACTTCAGGGATACCTGAAATATTACAGGTCTACATGGTTCAACGCCGAGTGGTTCGTGTGAGCCTGTATTCTAGCGAGGTCGATAACCAAGCTCGTTATAAATGAAGATTACGACAAATTTAATTCCTCAGTGTTTCCAAAGGGAGGGACACATCGGCAAGACAAAATGGCAGCAAACCCAAGGCACAATCTCTCCTCAAGTAATAAATAAATAATTTATTGAGCCCAAGATATGATTGCAAGGAAATCCCACATGAACAACAAACAGAAACTATACCACGACGAACCGCTAACTCTCTATGGCACAGAAAACACATCAAGCGACAACACAAAACATAGGGAAGGAACAGTGTGCAAGACCTGAGGCTGCTGCAGAACCTGAGCACAAAGCACCAGAGACAACGAGAGTCCCCAAGTAGGACATGAGCAGAAGAGGATATCGTGCTTTTTATTTATTTATTTATTTTTGTATACCTTGTCGAGGCTCGTATGAGAGCGAACGCACAACGCACAGCAAGGGGGGCATGAGACAAGAGGGGTGGGAGAGGGAAGCACAAAACAGTGGGGAACAGAGACATTAGGAGATCTGTGGAAAGGAGAGGGATGGGGCGGGGTACATGGGGTAAACAAGATGGACACTACAGGGACTTTCAAGAAGGAAAGCATGGAAATTGAAGGAGGTGGGTTTGGGGTGGATTAACGGGGATTGAAAAGATCGAGGATTTGGATGGGGGACAATAAGAAGAGGTGGTGAACAGATGTTTTGAAGGCCTAGGGGGAAGAATGGGATTGAAGAGAGTGTGGGAGTTCATTCCAAAGGTGGGAAAAAAGAGGAATGAAAGAGTGAAGGTGAGCAGTGATTCGTGATTTTGGTAGTTTTACCAGAAGGGGGTTGTTGGCGGACCTTGAGCGCCCTGCGGAAATATGGTGGGACAAATCGCAGAGAGAGCAGGGGGGGAGTGAGACTGGAGAGGAGACGGGAGAAGACAAAAAGACCACCGACCTACCTGCGGTGAGAAAGTGAGAGGCTAAATGACTCAGCCTCATCGCGGAAGATACCAATGATCTGAAATGCCTTGGTTGCCACAACGTGAAGCCGAGAAAGGTGAGAGGCAGGAGCACCAGCCCAGATGGGAGAGCAGTACTCCATCAGGCTGCAGATGAAAGCTTTGTATGTGGTCAGGAGCTCAGGTGGGCCGAGGAAGGACTTTGCACAACTGAGGATTCCCAGTCGGCGACTGGCTTCGGAGGCCAGGTTGGAAACGTGGCTTTCCCAGGAAAGATCATGGCAGATAGTGAGACCCAGGAGCTTGAAAGAAAGCACTTCTTCCAGAGGATTGTTGAGAACATATCTAGAGGGGGGAGGGGTGGGGTTCCAAATGGTCTTTTCTGAGAGACATAGTGCGAGTGTGAGATTTGTCCGGATTGAAAGACATGTTCCACGTGTTGGACCAGTTTGTGATTTTACCCAGATCTGCAAAGAGCAAAGAAGCTGTGCTTGTCCGTCTGAGAGATGATAAATGGTACTGCAGAGGGTAGAGTCGTCAGCAAAGAGATAAAGAGGATTTTCCAGACAGTTGGAGAGATCATTGATGAAAACCAGAAAAAAGAACAGGGCCCAGAACACTACCTTGAGGAACTCCAGTCTGGACAGGAAGGGGGGGGGGATGAAAGAACTCCCTTTAGGGCCACACGTTGACTGCGACAGGAGAGGAAGTCTGCGAGCCATCAGTGAAGATGGCCTTGGACACCATAGGAAGTGAGTTTGGTGAGCAGAGCAGGGTGCCAGACTGTGTCAAAAGCACGCGATATGTGTAGGGATATGGCTCTGATTTCCTGTCCAGCATTGAGGGCTTCCATCCGTTGTTTGGAGAGCAGAAGAAGCATATCCAGGGTAGAGGGGCCTGTTCTGAAACCAAGTTGATGATCGGAAATCAAGCCATTGAGAAGAGGAAGGATTTAATGTCTGAAGCGATGATGGATTCCATGACTTTGCTGATGATTGGGAGAAGGCTGATTGGTCTGTAGTTGCAGGGATCTGTTTTTGCACCTTTTTCTGCAGGACAGTAATGTTTGCTGATTTCCAAGCAGATGGCAGATGACCTTGAGCAAATGAGAGGGTGAGAACAGATAGAGGGTGAGAAAGAGCAGAGGAGCATGTTTTTTGGACATGTGGGGTGATGCCGTCTGGACCGGTTGCAGAATCCGAGTCGAGTTTTCACAGCAAGCTCTCCACCTTGTCAGAAGAAAAGGACACAGAGTCCAGGGACAGTTGGGTGCGACTGGGTAAGTTGGGGACAGAAAGTGATGGGTTTTGGACACAAGATTTTGATGCAAACACCGACTTTAGGCATTTATCCTTTTCACACGTGGCATCAGAAGTGGGGCCATTTGAGGTGAGGGAGGGGATGGAGGGGAAACATACACCAGAAACAGATTTGATTAGATGCCACCAGGATTTGCAGGACGGAGAGAGATTTGAGAGTTCAGAATTGAGCTTAGAAAGATGTTGTTTTCTGGCTCTCCTGAGGGTAGGATACACACTCCTTCCGAGCTTTATGGAAGGAACTGAAATTACCCTCAGTTGGGTTTGCTTTCCATGAGGCAAAGGCAAGTTTTTTCAGGACAACTGCCTCACCACAAGCTTCAGTGAACCATGGGTGGGAGGAAGTGTAGGACAACTGAAGATGAGAGGTGATAAATCTGTGCATGAGGCAGAGAAAGTTTCTTTGAAAGAATCCCCAGGATGAGTTGATGTTGGAGAAGGTAGCGATGTGGACCAGTTTAGAAGTCTGATGGCTGCTTGTAGACCCTGCCAGTCGGCCTGAGTGAAATGCCAGACTCGACGGTGCTGAGGTGGTTCTTTGATAACAGCCAGAGATATGTCCACTTTGACAAGCACGTCATCAGAATAACTGATTGGAGTGGAGAAAGAACAGCAGATATTTTCAGGGAAACTTGTCAAAATCAGACAGAAGAGATGGAGAAACATTGGTTGAGATCCGGGTCGGGAAGTTGACCAATTGAGGCAGTCCTAATGAATCATAGAAGTCTTTCGCTGAGGTGCCATGACAGGTGAGAGAGGTAACCACACCTAGCCAACTGGCATGATGACAATTGAAGTCGCCACATATGAGGAAAAGAGAGTTCAGATGAGAAGATAGAAGTTGGTCCATGTTTTTGGGTAGTGAGGTGTAAATGGAGTCATCACTGTTTGGTGGACGGTGCAGTACACAAGTAAACATGAGGTGGGAGTGGAGGGGAAGCCGTAACCAGAGGTATTCCTGGGGGTGTGGGGGAGTGAGGGCAGTGAATGTATGGTGAGGAATAGAGTCTTTGATGAACTGATCAACTCATCCACCAGGACGAGGCTCAGGTTTGTCATACCGGAGGAGGGAGCAACCAGGGAGAGATACTTGTCAGTCAGAGACGTCTTGAGGGAGGAAAGTTTCTGTGAGGCAGATTATGTCTGGTTTGTCAGTGGCAACCTGTATGGAAAGATCTGTAAGGTTTTAGCGAAGGCCCCGGATATTTGAGGTCCACACTATTAATGAAGAGGGAGGGGAGGAGGCTTTGGGTGCAGGGGGTGGGAGAAGAGGGGGAGGGGAGGACAAGGAAGGAGGGGGGAGGTAAGGAGAGTTGTTGAAAGAGTGTGGGGGATTGCAGAATAGTTTGGGGGTGGTTGAGGAGGAGAAAAGGCTCTGCGGTGCTGGGGGAAAGGGGGGCAAGAGAGGGGGCAGAAGGCAGTTGAAGATTTGAGGATGTGAAGTGATGACATGGAGGTGAGAGTGCAGGGGAAGGAGGCAGCATTGTGGATGTGAGGGGGGTGCAACTTTGAGAATGGTGAGTGAGGGGTGAATGGTGGGAAAAGGATGAGTGGGAAGAGTGGAGGCATAAAGGTGAGGGGGAGTTTTTGAGAAAGGTGAGAGGGAAGCTTGGAGGGAGAAGAGTGTGATGGTTGCTTTGAGAGGGAGGGGTGAGAGGGGTGAACTGGCACTGAAGTTGGAAAAAAAGAATGGTTGATGGAAAGTGAACATTCATAGCAAAGTTTTTTTTTTTTTTTTTTTTTAGGTCAGAAATGCGATTAAGGACATTTCTTGATTGATGCCATAAAGGCGAATTAAGAGAACCAGAAGCACCCACTCCATCCCAGAGCCATCATGTAGGTCATGTTATTATATCTATACCTATTTTACTCCAAGGGGTCCCAAGATTACACACCCAAAAAATGGTTGCGATCGGTTCAGCCGTTTTTGCGGTACCTGGGAACAGACAGATGGGCAGACGGTGAATTATAGTAAGATGGAGAGAAGAAATGCTGTAACAGTTGGACTTTTGAGACAAGGTATGAAGGAAAGGTCGAATTGAGTGAGAGCAGTTTGTTGAAATAGAAGAAGAGTCATGAATTATGATACAGTAATGAGAACCACACGTGTGAAAGAGGAAGATGAAATATTGTAAGAGATCATTTTTATTATTATTGTTATTATTTTTTGAGAGAGTTATCATCAGATTAGGTAATGGAAAGGTTGTGTGAAAGGTGAATTTGGATGGGTAAACGCAGAGGGTGGAAATGGATCCTGTGGTTACGGAAGCTGAGTAGTCAAAAGTGAATTTATTTATTTGTTTATTTTAAATAAGAATTGCGTGACGTTCGGAAAAGAGAAGGTTGAAGTGAAATCGTGGAGGTTTATGGTGAATTGGGAACGGTAAACACAGAGTGACGCTGATGGATCGATGAAAAGTATCAGGAAGAGGGGAGAGAGACACGTGGTTACATGAGGTGTAAAAATAGAAAGGATACAAGGAAAGTTGTTAATTTTTGATGGATTTTTGAAGCTCAGGTAAGATTCGGGAATGGAAGGTTGTAGGAAGAAATTGTGGAGGTAATGGTGAGTGGGTCAGCTCAAGTAGAAGGAAGATGGTGTGCTGGCAGAAGGAGGAAGAAGAAGAATAAGGAGAGGAGGAAGAAAAAGCAGATGAGGAAGAAGAAGAAGAAGAAGAAGAAGAAGAAGAAGAAGAAGAAGAAGAAGAAGAAGAAGAAGAAGAAGAAGAAGAAGAAGAAGAAGAAGAAGAAGAAGAAGAAGAAGAAGAAGAAGAAGAAGGAAGATCAGGACTCATGGGTATGGTAGTTTTTTTTTGTTTTTTGTTTTTGTTATACATTTAAGAGAAGAAAGAGAGTGTTTATTTGGGAGGGATTGGGGGGGGGTTGAGAAAGTGGGGAAATAGGAATTGAAGGTAATACAAATAAAAATGACGTACACCGAGAGGGGAAGGATGGGTAGGCCTCAAGGAACCCGGTAAGACAAGGTCGACAAAAAATCACAAAATAGCACGATTTTTGAAAGAAAATTTCCCTGACAATATCTGCTGCTCTTCCTCCGCTCCAATCGGTTCTTCTGACCACGTCCTTGTCAAAGTGGACATCTCTCTGGCTATTATCAGAGAACCACCTCACCGCCGTCGAGTCTGGCATTTCACTAAAGCCGACTGGCAGGGTCTCCAAGCAGCCATCAAACTTATAAACTGGTCTCCCATCGCTACTTTCTCCAACATCAAATCATCTTGGGAATTCTTTCAAAGAAACTTGCTCTCCCTCATGCACAGATTTATCCCCTCTCGTCTTCAGTTGTCCTACCCTTCCTCCCGCCCTTGGTTCACTGAAGCTTGTGGCGAGGCAGATGTCCTGAAATCACTTTTCGCTCACTGCAGATCTGGGTAAAATCACAAACTGGTTCAACATGTGGAACATGTCTTTCAATCCGGACAAATCTCACACTCTCACTATGTCTCTCTGAAAGGACCGTTTCGAACCCCCCCCCCCATCCACTTTCTCAACAATCCTCTGGAAGAAGTCCTTTCTTTCAAGCTTCTGGGTCTCACTATCTGCCATGACCTTTCCTGGGAAAGCCATATTTCAAACCTCGCCTCCAAAACGAGTTGCCGATTGGGAATCCTCCGTCGTGCAAAGTCCTTCCTCAGCCCACCTGAGCTTTTTTGAGCTTCCTGACCACTTACAAAGCTTTTGTCCGCAGCCTGATGGAGTACTGCTCTCCCCTCTGGGCTGGTGCTCCTGCCTCTCACCTTTCTCGGCTTCACGTCGTGGAAACCAAGGCATTTCCGATCATTGGCATCTCCCGCAATGAGGCTGAGTCTTTGGGCCTCTCACTCAATCACCGCAGGCTTTCTGTCTTCCACTGTCGTCTCTCCAGCATCGCCCCCCCTGCTCTCATACGATTTGTCCCCACCACATTCCCGCAGGGCACTCAAGGTCCGCCAACAACCCCCTTCTGGTAAAACTACCAAAATCACGAATCACTGCTCACCTTCACTTTTTCATTCCTCTTTTTCCCCACGTTTGGAATAAACTCCCTCACTCTATTCATTCCCATTCTTCCCTCCAGGCCTTCAAAACAGCTGCTCACCATCACCTCTTATCATCCCCCATCCAAATCCTCGATCTTTCCTACCCCCGATAATCCACCCAAGCCCACCTCCTTCAAATTCCTCTCCCTTCCTTCCTGAAAGTCCCTGTAATGTCCATCTTGTATCCCGCATGTTCCCCGTCCCATCCCTCTCCCTTCCACAGATCTCCTAATGTCTCTGTTCCCCACTGTTTTGTCCTTCCCACTCCCGCCCCTCTTGTCTCATGCCCCCCTTGCTGTGCGTTGTGTGTTAGCTCTCACACGAGCCTCGACAAGGTATACAAAAAAAAAATAAACATCGAACTAGGAACACACACTAACATGTCGGTGAGAAAATAAACAGTTAAAACGTGACAGATAGCGACCGGAAACTTAGCTTTGAGAAAGTCGGCAGAGACCCCTGAGAGAACCTGCCGGCGCTCCAAACCCAGAACTGGAGACTGTTAATGAAACTGCTTTCATTGAGGTATCAATATGATTCTGTCATTGTAATTCTCGAAGAGCCTGTGAAACACCAAGGTGATGGTTTATCTCTGGATCAAGATTCGAACCCAGGCAAGACAGCTAAAAGGCAAGTTTGCATACCTCATCTCCTCTATCCTACCAGGTACCAGCCCACATCTCTCAAACAAGCAAGTAAAATGGAATATTTGACAATGATCACATCACAGTAATTCTGGTTTTTAATTTTTTTAAGTTAGAAATCTTTTCGTTTTTAACTTCAAATGATCTCGCTGCCCAGACGTTGGTTGTTCATGTCGTTGAAAATATAATGTGACAGTCTCGTATCTCGACTGCCTCCCTATGGTAAGCTGTGGAAATGATAAATGCGTCCATCGCTCCGAAGATTTGACTCTTTCATGTCAAAGTGGACACGAATCTTTTCATTAACAAACCAATAAGTGGGTAACGTTTTATCATGGACATAACTTGTTGATTAGATTCATTCTGTACCAAATTAGGCCATTAAAACTGAAATAAGTCTGGTGTTGGCTTAACACGGTTAGGGTGGCTGGCTTAAGATCTTTGGGTCTTGAGTGCTTAAGATCTTCGGAAGAGCTGAGGGTCTTAGGTTCAAGGTCCTGCCATACATTGAATTAAAACCAGGCAAAATGAATTGACTCAGCCTGTCATCCTTCTGACGTCGGCAAAATGAGTACCAGCTTGCTGCGAACAGGGGGGCACTGCCCCTGATGTCCGCAGCCTATTGAAAAATATTTCAATATTTTGGAGATGAGAGCAGTAGTTGTGTCATCGTGGCTATACTCAGTAAGTACAAGCGACTTGTTTCTTTGCTGGTTTTTTTGTGACCTCCATATTTCAATCGGGGTTGGAAGGATGGTTTATAGAGGTGTGCGCATTCACCTTTGAGCTGTCTAGCATGGTTGGCAATGTTGACCCAGCTATAAACTGTGCGATTTATAGCTTAATGTGCGAGTCATCCATCGAATGGACTTCAGGTTGGAGGATGACCCGTCTGTCGGCTTTCGTTGGTGGATGGTAAAGATCCCAGCTTGTTTTTCGCAAAGAGTAGGCAAGCTATTACCGGCACCCTGACAACATCCACCAGCGAATGATAGCAGGCGGGACACCGCTGCCCATCGGTGCAATAATTATTGAGCAACGGCACTGCCTGCAGAACACCAATCAGACTGTTTATAGTCGTGTTGGAAATCGAACCCAGACTAGACAGCTCAGAAGTAATTGTACATCATCTCCGCACCATCCTCTCTTTTTGCGGTACATTCATCGCAGCTCTTGGGGTCCTATTAATCTGAGATTATTTTAAAACTCAAATATGTTTTCAGATGTAAATTATTTGTTTGAAAATATCGGTCACGCTGCACACCTTTAACCTGCGACTTTGGTGTGCTCATTAACCTGGCCAGCTACGGAAATAATTCAGTTTTGGTAATTACGCCTTTTCACTTTCACAGTTGCGAATAATTATAATCTACAAAATGTACGAATCTACAAACTTGAAAGCCATCTTTATCTGTAAATATTAAAGGCGAACTCGAAATCTAAATCGTTTCTTCTTTCTCCTCTTCTGGTTCCTCTGCCAATATCAATGCAGGACAACTAATGGCTGTTTGTCAATGCTCTGTCCTTTTAAATCAGGGGTCTCCAACCTGCGGCCCGCGGGCCACATGCGGCCCCTTAGACGTATTTATGCGGCCCGCGGTGCCATATTAAGTTTACATTACAATGCGGCCCGCGATATTGCCAATTTGTCAGGGTCAATGATCAAAGCGTTCTGTAATTTTATTAAGATTTTGATTCATATTAGACACATACGTTTTTAACACGATTATTCATGTATCCTACTCGTTGGCAAGAAAAATATATTCAGCACTAATTTTTGATTAAATTTCCGCATATTAATTATATATATATATTTTTTTCGGAATTTAGCGTCCTTTTTTGGGGTGCGGTTCTCCGCCCCTCACCACTTTGGTTTTGTGGCCCTCCACCCAAAAAGGTTGGAGACCTCTGTTTTAAATGCTGAATGTCAAGCAAGGAAGCAGAAAGTACCATTTTTGAAATCTTCGACATGACTCTGCCAGGGTTTGAACCACCGACCTGTCAGCGAAACTTTTACTAAACCCCATCAATTTGAGAATATTTTTTTTATAAAGCAATCACCAAGGCTTACTATCGGTATAATGAACAAATTACAAGAAATTAAAACATTAGTTTCAAAAATTTGAGTAAGTTTATTCCAAAAGTGGGGAGGGGGGCAGCCAAACGAATCATTTTCTCCCAAAATTGCTTATCCACACCACTTACACTTCATCAATCGTACATGTTCACCGTCTTGTTACGGTGTACAAAGGAGAAGGTTCTGAACTTTCTTTTTTAAGATGTGAAAACGTCCGGGTGTGACTTTTGAAGATGTCTGCCTCACAAAGGCATCCTTTCTCTTCGGCCGCAGAGCAATTACAATGAAATTAACTCCACAAATATGATCTCACGGCCTCGTCTCTCGGCAATCTCGACATGCCGTCATGGTGAGATCATCCTCCTCCTCTTTGGGAACTGGACGCGCAGGGACACGAAAAGGATGGTGGGGATTGGAAAGTGGAGGTGGAGGGGTTATATGTTGGATACTGGGGAGAGGAAGAAGCATAAACCCCCCTCGGGTCACGTATGTTGCTCTGTCTGTTCTCACCAGGCTACTGTTAGTACTGAATGGGGTATTATACGTGGAGTTTGTTTTTCTTATCAGAATGAAATCATGGAACTTCAATTTTTTTTGATCATCATCTGATGATCATTGAACTTTTGCCATCATCTCGGGGGTTTTATGCAATCTCACAGCCGTTTCCTACAACAAGAGAGGCAATTGGGATGCATCTGTCCAGCTGAATGCGTCACTGTTTCCCAATAAGAGGGATATCTCTGCACTGACTGTTACCATGACGACATATTGTCTTGCCACATTTTCTTTGTTCCCATTCAGCTTTGCTCCCACATCAAGCTCGATTTCACATTTCGGTTGACATTTCTGTCACGTGGAGAATGCATTCTCGTCACCGCCAATTGTTACAATTTCATGAATGTGTTTCCAAAAACCATTAAGGCGGCTGTCCCATTCGCTAGCACTTTTCCCTAACGATCCCACAGACATCTGTCAAGAAGAGTTGGTCATTGTGTGCCGGATTCTGGATGAATACTAAATTTACGTCGGGAATGTGGCCTGTTGTGGCAGCACGATGTGATGGAGTAGCGAGACCTGTCGAGGGTTAAATAACAGGTATGAAAACGTTCACAACTACTCCTCAGCTGTCTTTATGGCTAAGGCATGAGTTATTATCATAAAAAAAATAATTGCAATAATATCCGATAGCAAAGCTAATCATATGAAAGAAGCGCTAAATAATAATGGACTATATTTAGTCGAATGGAAATACAGAGTGGGGTGCAAAAGTATGAGTCCACTTAAATCAATGACAAGCTTTCTCAAATCACAATTTCAAACACAAATTTGTCATTATCATGAAGATATTATCATATAATCATTATTACCTCCGCCAATGAATGTGGATGGAAGTTATCTTTTCACTCCTGTTTGTCTATTTGTCTGTGTGTCTGTGAACAAAATATCCCAAAAAGTTGTGGATGGATTTGGACGAAATTTGGTGGAGGGGCTTGGACGTGTGACATGGAAGAAATGATTGGACGAAATTTGGTGAAGAGCTTGGGCGTGACACATGGAAGAAATTATTAAATTTTGGTGAAGATCCGAATTCAGATCCGGATCCGAGAATTTTTGAAATGTTTCTTCACCACTGAGAGATAGGACCAAACACGATATATAGCAGGATATCTCAAAAAGTTGTGTACGGATTCAGATGAAACTTGGTGGGCAGGTTGGGTATGTAACAAGGAAGAATTGATTCGATTTTGGTGAAGATCCGAATTCGTATCCAAGAATTTTTAAAGTGATTTTTCACCATTGAGTGATGGGGCTAAAAACGATATATAGCAGGATATCTGAAAACGTTATGAATGGATTCAGATGAAACTTGGTGGATGTGTTGGATAGGTGACAAGAACAAGCCAATTAAATATTAGTTCAGGTCAGAATCCAGATCCGGCCTATCAATGGGATACAAAACGTAAACTAATCAGCCTGGTGGAGAGTGTGCCCATCTAGCTTATTACAATTAATATTGACTGAAACTGTCTGAACAGAATAAACGAAGAGGGAATACATTTGAGAGAAAGATAAAAAAATTTATGTGAGCAGTCTGATTATGCTCTGGAGTGCATTGCAACGCTGTTGGGAAAATATTTACTCAAACCTAATCTATAAACTAATTAAATCAATCACAAATGGAGTTGAGGCAGTTCTCATGGCAAAAGGGGGTCACTGATTATTATTGATTATACTTAAAGCTAGTTTTGATTCTTCCTATTAGAAGTGTTGTTATATCCTGAAGAGTTCAAGGAAATCCCATGAAAGTGCTTTTGGTTTCATATTACAATGATTTGTTTTGTTATCATGTCTCAATAAATAAATTTTGTACTGGATTCATACTGTTGCTATATATATATATATGTATATATATATATATATATATATATATATATATATATATATATATATATATATATATATATATATATATATATATATAATGTCAACCGACCCACTCACGATGTAATGTGCACAGAAAAAGTCCTCTCTGTGCACAAGCAAAGGCATATTTGCCGATTCATGGCTTTAATGCAAAGTTTAAACATATGTCCTGAATTTATATCCTTTGAAAACCTTATTTGGCCAGGGTTGAAAAAGTAAGTTCAGTTGGTTGAAAGAAGTACGTTTTGTAATGTTAGTTGAGAAAGGAGTCTGTGGGTCTAGTCTGGGTGTAATGCTGTCTGGGCGTGAACAAGCACATCATTGTGACACACTGGGCCAAAGAGATCACGGTTACAGAAAATTTTCTCACTCCCTCTCGGTCACACGTGCTCAATGTGCCGGTCAACTATGCAGACTAAGTTGAGAGATGGAAAACATGAATACACTGAATAGAGTAAAAATCAAAATGTCCATGCAGAACCGGTGTGTAAAATTTCGTCTTGGCTTTGATGATTTGTGTTGGATTTAATAAGGGAGCATGGTTGTGTGAATCCTTTTACCAGAATCTTCCCACCTGCATGTGAAATCCCTTTTACCATAGTCCTCCGACTCATTTGTGGACTTTAAAGGTCACTCTCATAAAGAACAAACCGATGTGTGTTGGTACCTTGGCTAAATTCCAAATTCTCGTCTATTGTTTCATTACTTGGACATTAGTTGGTGGATGTTCAAGATGCCAAGGTATCTTTTGTAAAGAGTGGATGTATTTTCGCCGGCACACTGAAAAACTTACAAATTAGTGCCCAGAATCAGCTTCCCTCAAACGTCAAGACTGAGCAGCCTGCTTGTGGAAAGACTTTCATCATCTGCTATAAAGTTGCAGCATTCCATTGATCCTGGTTCCATTGGGCCACAATTGGCGTGGACTAGCTGCAAAGATCGGATGTACCTAAGACACCACCCATCCTCCCTGAAATAACGTCTCTGCCATGTCGTGTTATAAAATCACACAGCAGGTGTGTGCTGTTGAGATCAGAGTAAAATGGGAGACAAGTTAGTGCAGTATCACCAGTAGGATTGCTGTCGGAATACAGAAAAAGGGTGGACACTGGAGATGTATGGAATAATGAGACAAACATCACACAGTACAAGCCAGCTATATCTGTGTAGTTTGCTGTCAAATGCACTCTATTGGGTTCCAAACCCCACTCTATTGGGCGGAACATGTTCATTTGCCATGAGGAAAGACATTCCGTTTGCCATGAGGAAAAACCCTTCATTCCGCAAAACGCAAAAACGCAAAAAAATCTGAAAACCCACTCCGTGGGAGTACCTCCTGTGCAGCTTCCCTTCGCAGGGCAGCTCACCGGATGACGGGATTGGGGCAAAGCCTTCGGGACCCCCAATCTTTGATAGGAGGGAAACCACGGGGTAACATCCCTGGGTCAGATTGCGGGAGAGTGTGTCGGAGTGGTGCTGAGGTGTCGTCCACCAGACGGCGGTCTCCTTGGGTTAACCTGAGGCGGTCCCTTCGCGTGGGTGCCTGGAATGTCCTATCCCTAAGAGAGGATGATCACCTGTCTCTGTTATCATCTGAGCTCAAGCGTTTGGACATCGGGATTGCAGCTCTCTCTGAGGTTCGGAGACCGGATTGCGGCGAGATAATGGTGGGTGGTTACACCTACTATTGGTCTGGTCGCTCTGATGGTTACCATACCTAAGGAGTTGCTGTAGCTGTGTCCAATAAGCTGACCCCAATGATAATTGAGGTAACACCGGTCAACGAGCGTATTATGAGATTAAGGATTCGTCACTGTCATTTCCCTGGTCTCTGTTTATGCTCCGACTGAGGCGAGTGATCTCACCGTGAAGGATGCATTCTACGCCACACTCGAGTCTGTGGTTGATCAGTGCCCCAGACGAGATACAGTTCTAGTCTTGGGGGATTTCAATGCATCGACTGGAACTGATAGGGATGGTTATGAGGTGTGTGTTGGTCCCCATGGGTCAGGAACTATGAACCAGAATGGCACTAAGTTCCTTGACTTTGCAAGAAGTCATGGACTTAGGGTGGCTGGTTCATGGTTTCAGCGCCCACAAGCTCATCGCTGGACTTGGTATTCCAACGCTGGCGGTGTGGCAAAGGAGATTGACCATGTCCTCATTGACGGTCGTTGGAGGATGATCCAGAACTGCAGGGTCTACCGGAGTGCTCAGTTCCTCAATACTGACCACAGGCTTGTTGTAGCAACTTTAAAGCTGCACCTTAAATCCTGGAGAATGGTACCATCCCAGCCGAGGCTGGATGTTGCCAAGCTCAGGGATGAGAGAGTAGCTGAGGAGTTTGCGAACAGGCTGAGTGGACACTTGGGGGTCTGGGTGCTTTGGGGGGTCCTGAAGAGTTGTGGAGCGCCTTCAAGACCACCGTCCTTGATGTTGCCGGTGGATGCCTTGGAGCTCACCGCAGGGCAAAGAAGAATTTTGTCTCTCAAGGGACACTGGATACCATTGACCAGAGTCGCAGGGCCAGGCTGAATGGCAGAGCTGAGCTGTTCAGGGAGCTGAGGCGTAAAACTGTACGTGCACTGAGGGTGGACAAGGAGGCCTATGTGCGAGGAATCTGTGAGAGGGTAGAGCATCACGTGTGGACAGGTGATTCTCGTCCCGCTTACAGGGGAATTTGCGCATTACGTTCATCCAAGCCCATCCCTCGGAGCACTACAGTTCGAGCAGAGAGTGGTAGGCTCTTGACAGAGGAGTCTGAAGTGAAGGCCCGCTGGGCCGGTTACTTTGAGCGGTTGTACCAGGCTGATCCCCCAACTGTCGAGTTGGACGTCAAGGGTGTTACAATCCCTGTTGCTGACCCTCGAATCAACTGTGGTCCACCATCGCTTGTGGAAACACGGGCTGCGGTGAACCAGTTGAAACGGGGCAAAGCTCCAGGGATCTGTGGCATCCATGCTGAACTTCTCAAGGCTGGTGGAAATGCTGCACTCGTGTCGTTGCATGCAGTTTTGTGCTCTGCCTGGAACACAGGCATCATCCCAACTGACTGGAAGAGGGGCCTTGTTGTCCCTCTCTGGAAAGGGAAGGGTGATCGCCAAGACTGCAACAACTACCGAGGGGTGACGCTGCTCTCAGTGCCGGGCAAGGTCTTTGCTCGGATAATTCTCGATAGGGTTCGCCACCATCTGCTTGAGCACCAGCGTCCAGAGCAGTCAGGCTTTACACCAAAGAGGTCGATTGACCGTATCATTGCACTTCGTGTCCTCACCGAACGCAGACGAGAGTTTCGGCAGGGGCTGCTTGCAGCCTATGTTGATCTCTGTAAAGCGTTCGATTCAGTGAATCGGGATGTCCTCTGGAGGATTCTTGGTCTTCGTGGGGTGCCACCAAAACTGATCGATCTGATGTCTGAACTCTACTCTGGTACTGAGAGTGCTGTGAAGTGTGGTGGTACCATCTCTGACTTATTTCCAGTTGTTACTGGAGTTCGTCAGGGATGTGTACTTGCCCCCACACTTTTCAGCACTTGTATGGACTGGATTCTAGGGAGGATGTCGGAGAGATCAAGTTGCGGTGCGTCATTTGGGAATGTCAAGATCTCGGACCTTGACTTTGCAGATGATGCAGTCATCTTTGCGGAGACTTTAGACATCCTCTTGGGGGCCCTCGAGTTGCTGAATGAGGAGTCGGAGCCGTTGGGATTACGGGTTTCTTGGGTCAAAACTAAGATCCAGGCTTTCAGTGACATCTTGGATGCTGCTGTCCTGTCTGTGTCTGTTTGTGGTGAGGATGTTGAGGTCGTGGAGAGATTCACTTACCTTGGCAGTGATATTCATGTCTCTGCTGGCTGCGAGTCAGAGGTCAATAGACGTCTGGGTCGGGCCTGGGGAGTCATGGATTCACTGCATCATGGGGTGTGGCGCTGCCGGTACCTGTGCGGGAGGACGAAAGTCCGAGTCTTCAGGTCCTTGGTACTTCCAGTCTTGCTCTATGGGTGCGAGACTTGGACTCTGACCAAGGATCTGAGACGGAGACTTAATTCCTTTGGTACCAGGTCTCTTCGGAGAATCCTTGGCTATCGCTGGTCGGATTTTGTGTCCAACGAGCGGTTGCTGAGAGAGACTCGGATGAGATTTGTTACCTGCATAGTCCGTGAGCGTCAGTTGCGGCTGTATGGACATGTGGCTCGTTTTCCTGACTCTGATCCTGCTCACCAGATTCTCTCAGCGAGGGAGTCTCATGAGTGGAGGAGGCCAGTGGGTCGACCACGTGCCTCATGGTTGCAACAGGTTGACCATCATCTCAAGGAGATGGGGATGGGCCTGGCATCTGCCTGGGGGATGGCCAGACGGAAGCCCCTGGAGTACCGGCGGAAAGTGGACGCAGCGACGTGCTGTTCTGGCACATGCTCCCATACCTGAGAGAGGAGTGGGAGAGAGGAGGGGTTGGGGAAGGGAAGACAGTGTGATGTGAGAGGAAGGGAATGCATACGTATGGTATCGCGTTAATTACGATTCATACTGTTCATCAAAATGATTCTGCATAGAATAACAGTGAAGATGGAAACAAAATAATATCTGAAATCCATATTCTACCAGGAATACTATAAATATGGCCCAGAGACAAACACCGCCTGGACACATCCGGAGACAAAACCCGCCGGACGCATCTGGAGACAAACTCCTGTCTGCACACGTCTGGAGACAAACTCCCATCTGGCCATAAATACTGCCGAGACACGTTCGGAGACAAACACTGCCTGGACGCATCCGGAGTCAAACACCACCCAGACATAACCACCATCTGAATAACTCCAGAGAGAGAGAGAGAAAGAGAGAAAGAGAGAAAGAGAGGAAGAGAGGAAGAGAGGAAGAGAGGAAGAGAGGAAGAGAGGAAGAGAGGAAGAGAGGAAGAGAGGAAGAGAGGAAGAGAGGAAGAGAGGAAGAGAGGAAGAGAGGAAGAGAGGAAGAGAGGAAGAAAGGAAGAGAGGGAGAGAGGGAGAGATGGAGAGAGAGAGTGAGAGTGAGAGTGAGAGTGAGAGTGAGAGTGAGAGTGAGAGTGAGAGTGAGAGTGAGAGTGAGAGTGAGAGAGAGAGAGAGAGAGAGAGAGAGAGAGAGAGAGAGAGAGAGAGAGAGAGAGAGAGAGAGAGAGAGAGAGAGAGAGAGAGAGAGAGAGAGATATGTGGGTGGAGTGTGCTGCACTGTATTGGGAGGGGTAGAGTAAAAATGGGACAAAGCGAGGGGGGTTGGGGTAGGGGAGTTAGCAGAGAGAATATGTTATGCTTTATGTACAACACACACACACACACACACACACACACACACACACACACACACACACACACACACACACACACACACACACACACACACACCCATTTGTTCGTATAGATGTGTCGACTGTGTTCTCCTACGGGGCTCTGTTGCAGTTTGTGCTCTTGTCCTGCTGTATGTTTCGAAAAATAATGTTGTTCTGTCAACAATGGTTATTGTTTTCACCCCTATTTGTCTGTCTGTCTGTCTATGAGCATGATATCTCAAAAAGTTGTGGATGGATTCGAATGAAACTTATTATGCCTATATTTATCTGCCATCTCCATTAAAGCTATTAATTTCTTAGTGGGAAAACATCTTTCACTGCTGCCATGAGCTCATGAAAAAAACAGAGAAAGCCAATAAAAGAGCATTGGAAGTAACATTTTCCTGGACACAATTTCAATTCAGCCCAACACTGTTTGGCTATCCTGGAGCCATGCCCCATGTGAGTATGGTGGTGAGACTGAATGTTTGTGCACACCATGCTTGTGGCAATATGTGTACAAGCTCCTCTGTGAGCCATATTCGATCACTATAAAATAAGTCAAATAATCTTTTTCATCTTTATCATAAAGGTACAAAAGTGAGGTTTCTGTCAAACTTTATTGTCAATGGATGAAGAAAGCGGGAAGGGGGAAAAAAAAACTTAAAGCAATGCTTAAAGAGATGACAAACGGGAAGTTTGCGTTTCCTAGTTTTCAAAAAAGCAACATAAAACGAATGACTGATTTCACGTGAAAACACCTCATCCTTCCCAGTAGACTTCATTTCTAATTTTGTTTGAGGTTCACTGTTTTTACGTCATTTTGCTCCGTAGTTTCCCATTCTCTTCCTCGCAAAGGAACACTACTACTCTACCACTCGACTACATTAATAGCCTCAATTAATCACACCTTATTGTGGGTAAAAAAAATATCATTTTTTAAAAATAGTTCATGAAAAAGAGGGGCATAATTAGGTGGATTCAGGTCCACAGTGCATCGCTATCTGGTTGACAACTGACCTCATGTGCAGAACCAAATTAGTCCGACACGCAAAGGCAAAGTGAACAGCACGAAGACATTGACATTTTTCCTTAATAAATACAACCACCACTATGGGTTCTTACCTTTCCCCCATGCCCTTGAGGTGCATAATTGTATTTCAAGATGAATTTCAAGATTAGTGGACAAATCAACCCAGTATATGGGATTTAAACCTGTGATATCAGCATCATGAGCTACGTGCTCAGATGGGAGTACAATAACATTTGCTTTGTTCCATCCATATGAAGAAAAGAAAAGGCAGTATGATTTACTTAAAAGGAATCTTTTTTTCAGTAAGTACTTGAGTAAAAATATGTGCACAAATTTTATTGGTTCTTTCTATAGATTGTTTTTTTTTTTGGAAGAGATTAAACTTTTAAACTGAACATTCACCCTCGTTATCCAGGTCTATGTAGGGCGTTCGACTTATTGATCAATCCTCTTCGTTTATGAAGCCTAAATCGAGTCATGTAGGTTGAAGCTTAATTTTTGTACTAAATGCAAGGCCTTGTCATAAGGGAGAGGAGGGGGTAGGTAGCTGGCATTTTAAATAATCCCTTTTTAATTGGGGGTGTATAGTTCACTATTTGTGCCGATTATTATCTGGAATTGGGCACTGAATCAGGCAATGAATCATTTAAGCTGTTGTAACAGTCGTTCATGCAGAGACTGCAAAGTAGGGTTACCTTTTAAAGGATTTAGTAATTTGAGTGAGAATATATGGCATTAAAGTTGCTTGAGCAACCACCCACTTCGACAGCAAGTTGTTTTTAGCAGAAAGAAAAGGCGTTTTGTGTGCATACAGATAGTGATAGCGAAGGAAGAGAAACCGGTCTTCGCTCAAGACAACTGGTGTAGCTTTTACATATCAAGCTAAAAAGTCACGTTAAGTGAAAAGGTCATTGTGATGGAGAAGTTCCCGATGCCAGATTGAGGCTGAGTCAGTTTGGCCTCAATAGTTCTGGACAAGGTAGCCTTGGTGCAAATAGGGTGTGGTTCTAGGTAGGGCTTGGCCAGAACTTGCCTTGTTAGGGAGTAGTGTATAAACGTGACATCGTAAACGTGACTGACCCACGAAGCAAACAAGGACCACTGACACAAAAAAACAACAACTGAAGAAGCATCACCAAATTGATTTATGAAACAATCATTTGTTGGTGTGGAAAGTTAAGACCAGCACTGACAAGTGATCTCAACTATATTCCGCCACCCAAAACCCTGATGTGGTTTTCATAAGATTGTAGCTTTTTCAAAAGATTGCAACAACACAATTTTCAAATTATTCCCACCCAGAGTGTTCGGACCACATCAGAATATGTCAAACAGTTGAACTTACTACAATCTTGCCCCTAACTAGTTCAAAGTGGTCCTTGATATGCCGCAATATATACGTCTGAAATGTTTGGTCCGTTTTTGTTTTGTTTTTAAATGGAAAAAACCGTTATTTTGATGAAATATCTATCGGAGGAACCTCAGAGTTGTATTTGAGGAAAAAAAAATACTCAGACTCTGAACATGAAAAAGCCATTGAAGTTGTGCTTTCATCTCCTAACAGGCCCAGAACGAATGGCTGGAGATTAAAAAGAATACTTTCCACACACTTTGAATGTTAGTGCTACTGTGTCCCCCCTTCAAACTCCTCTTCCTTCCCCTCCACCTGCTACTCCTCCTCCTTGTCTCTCCCATTCCCGCCACCACAAGACCTTCATCTTTTTACACTTTAGTTATTTGCTAGGAATTACAGAGGATTGAAACCGACTCCTTTCTGTGCCCTTACAAAGTTACTTTACGGACAGTCCTGAATCCTAAGCATATATGCCTTACCTTATGTGCTGCATCAACCACTCTTGAAACTGTGGGGTCAGGTCAACAATCATTGTGCTTTGAAAGCAGGCTGTTGTTAAGAGCTTGAAGGTTATTGCATTAGAGTGGGGTTTTCTTTTGTGATTCTACATGTGAATTGTGTGGCTGTGTAGAAAATTATACAGAAGAAATTGCTTAAGTGTGTAGCAACTTTCCAAGATCAAACATTGAAAAACAATGCGGGGGAATAAAACTTGAAAGTGTTGCATCAGTATTGCAATGCTTAAAGTGGGATGTGAAGTTATTCATTAAATTTGTGCCGTACGTAATTGTCCTCCTAAACGTTGGTCCAGTCATGAACCCCCCCCCCCGCCAAAACCCCCTCCTAAGCCCCCCCTCCCCCAATGCACCTGCTTCATCTGTGGGTTCATTAATCAGAGCTGTAGGGTAAGGGAGAAGTGGATACCTAATTTCTAATTTAATTTACAGGAAGCAACACACAGTCATTCAGTCATTGTCTGTGTTGAAATCACAGAAAGAATCTGATTAAAGCAAAAAAATAAAAATAAAAGGAACATGCTCCCATGTGCCTGCTACTATTGTTGTTAGGCACCCATTATTTTGAAACATCATACTACATAAACCTAGCCCATTCTTCCTCTTTGACCTCACTCAGACTAGAATCTTGTGGACAACAGCATGTTGAGGACAAGAGCTTGGGGGAACAAAACAGTGCTCCTTAAATTTCATCTCGTTTTTTTTTTGTGTATTCTCTGCATTTAGAAGCATCTGCACAATTATTTCTCGATATTTCATTGTAGGCGTTGAAGGATTATACTATGGGCAATGTTCAGAGAATAAACAACTAATGTGATTGTTAATTAAACATTATGCATTTACCCCAAACTTCAGAATTGGTATGTGATTGATTATTGAGCTGAGCACAATTTTATAACACTGAGATTCCATGTTACAATGTCGTTTATAAACATGTTAAACTGAACTGGCTCCATTTTTTGTGCATGTCCATGTTATGAGGTTAAACCATCATGAAAACAAGAAAAAGAGCAATCAGAGATTGCAGACCCTCACCAGGACTTGTTTTGTGTGGTGTTTGTGTAGTTTTGTGTGGTGTATTTTGTGTGATGTTTGTGTACTGGTGTGTTACGTAATTAATAATAGACATAACTACAACTGCTACTCTATAACTACTAGCAGTGATGACCGGGTACCAAGATGTCCCACTTTGATGCAACCCTGCATTGATCGGACACTTGACCCTGACCAATGATTTTTTTATCATTATTCAATTGAATTCAGAATTGAATTAAAATAAATTAAATCCAAATCATATGGAAAACCAAACACTGTAGGTACTGCATTGGAAACATCAGAAGTAATCAGAAAAAGTAAAAAGCAAAGATGAAGTCATCAGGAGTAACATGGATAGGATTCCTGTTTCAGCTGCTACTCCTCTTCCCTCAAACCCATGCAGGCTTAACCAAGTGAGCCTTATTCATAAAAAATAAATAAAAAAGAACCCAGATGAAAAAATTAAATAATTCTGGGTGCCAGATTTAAAACATGTATTCCCCATCACCACTAGATCATAATTGTGAAGTTTCATGTCGATCGATGAAGCGGTTCAAGATAAATAATTGTTTAAAGATTTTTGTTCAATTCAATATGGTTTCCAGACCAAGTGACCTCTCAATTATTCATGAACACTGCTTGGGGAACATATGTTGAAATTTCCCTTTGATCTGTCCAGCCGTTCTGGGGAAAAATATTTTTTAAAGGTTTCAGGGTAAATCCAATATGGCTGCCAAACCATGTGACCCATGACGTTGTCGGTGGGAACATTTTGTTCGTTATGGATAGACAGTCACAGCTGTAAAGTTTCGACTTGATCTGTTCAGCCGTTTCAGAGAAGAGGTTTTTGAAGGTTTTTTTTTTGAAAAATAAAAAATGGCTGCCGAACCACATGGCCGATGACATCATCAATTTTTTTTTCGACCACTTTATCTCAAGATGACCCTCAAAATGTTCATAATAATTGGATGTAGCATTCTTTGTATGCAATTATGACGTCACAATGAAGGCACCTGTGACGTCATTTAAAAAAATTGCACATTCCACATGAGGAGTACTTGCCGTGTGCCAAGTTTAAATGTTTTCCATGGTGCAGTTTCAGAGATAGAGTTCCAAAATTTTTCCTTTTTCCAACAGGGCGGCCACACCACATGACCTATGACATCATAATTAGCATTAAAACATTCTGCATGAGTAGTTAATCGGATGGTGAAAATTTCGTTTCAATCTGATAAGCGGATGCAAAGAAAAACTGTACTCACGTTCTGTGCGGCCGAAGTTGACGTTTCAGCCCTAACACTTCGTCAGAGCAAAAGCGAAAGACATTGGAGCAGGGGTTGATAAAATAAGATGTAAACCATCGTGCACCGTAAATTTAATGATCACTCGGTGTGCCTCCCATCACTTTGTTGACAGGTTCAATCAAAACACAGAATGTTGTATTTCACAAACATATTGCATGTCGATATGTGAGTGTCAATGAGGATGTAAAATGAAGTAAAACACTTGAAAAATGTATTTTATAACATGTTGTTGTTGCTGTTTTTTGCAGGTGTATTCACGTTTTTTCACGCGACTTTTGATTTTCCCTGATGAATCACGAACTGCCAGGAACCTATCCCCCTTTTTCCCCATTGAAACAATACCCCGACATTTGTGGTATCGACATTCACAGCATTTTCCAGGAACGTATCCCCTGTGAATGCACACGTGAAGCGAAAAGCGGGGTTAATCAATTGGTTCATGTCCGTCTGTCCATCTTTTCAGTTTATGATCATCATTTTATGATCGACAACAACTTATTTAAATCAAATGTTATATTTTTAACACTAATCACAACATGAATAGGAAGACAAGTTTACTGTTTTACCATACTTTGGTTTTGAAGTTGTCCTGATTGCGCAAGCACAGAGAGGAGTAAGATTTTTATTTTTTTTTACTCTGTCTGCCTGGCAGTCAAACAAAACTGAAAATCATTCCAAACAGGACATTTACTGTTTTTAAGGACGTTATAAAGGACAAAAACAACTGGCACAAATAACTAATGTAATGTGTTAGATAGGGTGATGTCATAGACAATGTGGTAAATGGCAGAAAAACCCAGAATTAATTTATTTATACACCTTTAAACCTCTTTAAACCTTTATTTAGATAGAATTATAAACTTGAACACTGGATAACACAAATTGCCTTCATAATGCTTCCAAGAACCATGCTATATGTCGATTGATAGCATGACAGGGCATACAGAGATGTGTCCAGTTAGCTAGCGTTTGACAATCTAGCGGTTCCTTATCAACAGCTTTGAATGGACTTGGTAACTAAACACACCCCAGTATCATTACATGGTGAAGAAGAGGCCACCAATATGTATGGTGACAATTGGCACTGCGTTCTATGGTGATTAATAAAGCCTCCATCTCCTAAACTGCAACTCAACGTCGTGTTATTACAGTGTATTATTCATGAGTAAGGTATATGAGACTGTTTCAGTAGCGCTAAACTTCAGGATTATTTTGTAAACGATCTTTAAAATCATTATCTTATTAAAATTGAAGTATTGAAGGATCCCGACATTCATGGTTATGCTATTCACGGACCCCGTGTAGTTGCGGTTTATAAAATGTGACCTGTTTCTACATCTGCGGCCCTGTGTTTCGCATATTCACAGTTTTTTTCGTGTATTCGTAGTTTTTCTGACCTGCTTCTACATTTGCAGCCCTGTGCCTCACGTATTCGCGGTTTTTCACGGGTGTATTCATGTTTTTTCACGCGATTTTTGATTTTCCCTGATGAATCATGAACCGCCGGGAACCTATCCCCCTTTATCCCATTGAAACGATACCCCAACATTCGTGGATTCAACATTCACAGCATTTTTCAGGAACGTATCACCCGTGAATGTCGGGGTCCGGCAGTATATATTTCAACACTGCGTGGGGTATCATGTTTTATGAACTCTCTATTTGTTGTTGTTGTTTGTGTGCTCTTTCTGTGTACTATTATATTTTTACCCTTGCCAGAGGAAAGAGTAATGCATTTGGGTCCATTTGTTATCTTGCCAAAAAGAAGTTTTTGCAAGATATGTTAGTCAGCTTGTATGTTTTTTTTTTAATTTTTATTTTTTTAATTTTTTTTTTTGTTTGTCTGTAATCACGTATAAAAAAATCTGCAGAGCAGAGTTATCATTGTAAATTTTTGTAACTTCGCATAGCAGAGGGCTATAGAGGTCCCTTTCAGTGCACAAAATTTTGAAGGTCAAGGTCAAAGATCAAGGTCACTTTGTCGCAAATCAGGGGAGTCGACGAAACCCTTATTTTTTGAGTAATTTTGATCGGATCGGCTTCAAACTTCATGGGAATATAATTCATGGTCTGGCGCTCAGCTGATTAATTTTTGGTGGCGATTGGCCTTGACCTTCATGGTTAGCGCCTAAGGTCAAACATATTTGACCCCAAGGTCAAATTTTCAAGTTTTAGGAACCATATCGTGTAGTACCTCATATTGAACACCTCGATGAGTGCTTTCTAGATATGTCAAGCTTGAGACATTATGATGTCATTTGGTGACGTTATGAGGCAAACGCATATTTTTCATGGTTACTCTGTAGAACGATTCTCATCGGAATCTCTCATAGGCAGATATTCCTCAAGGAGTCAGTCGCTCCTGGTGGATAGCAGCTCTGTTCACCTCAGTGTGACCTTAAAGAAGTCACACGTGGTCACCTTTTGGCAAGATATGGGTCACCCTGCGGGTGACTGGTTTATTTGTTTGTTTGTCTGTCTGTCTGTTTAGTTTTTTGTCTGTCCACACAGAATGTGAGTGTGTATTAATTATTTTTAGACCCTTCAGACCCCTAAGACCCTGTGAAGACCCCGAAGACTCTTAGCAAGTGTTGTAATTTCCCATCCCATGATGTTTATCTCTGTTTGTCAAAGTTGGGAATTTGGAATCAGAAAAAGCATCCACACCCACACCATCCCCTCAGAGCTTCATGTCCTCCCTTTCTGCATTCCTCTCAATGCTTCACCCTCACCACACCCCTAAATGCTTCCACCTCATCCAACCCTCTAAAACCTTCCCACACACCCCACACTCTCAAACTTTCACCCACACACCACACACTCAAACCTTCCCCCGCACGCCCAAATACAAACCTTCCCCCCAACTGCCTACATACTCAAACGTTTCTCTGCCACCAACATAAACAAACCTTCCCATGCACACCACACACTCAAACCTCCCCCCCGCACCCCCAAACACACACCTTCCCCCACTGCCTACATACTCAAACGTTTCTCTGCAACTCACACAAACAAACCTTCCCATGCACCCCACACCCCCAAACACAAACCTTCCCCCACTGCCTACATACTCAAACGTTTCTCTGCAACCCACACAAACAAACTTTCCCATGCCCCCACATGCTCAAATCTTCCACTGCACTGTATACAATCAAACCTTCCCCCTCACCCAACACTATCCCCCAAAGCCTCACCTTTCCCCCACAAAGCCTCCCTTCCATCCTACACCATCCCAACGTCTGCTCCCCCTATCTCTAACTGTCTGGACCTCAAATATCTGAGGTTTCTGCTCTAATCTGAAACCTCTCTCAATCCAGTCTGCTGCCAATAAACCAGACATCATCCGTTTAACAGAATCCTTCCTCCCACAGGACATCCCCGGCTCCTTCGTGTCTCTCCCTGGTTATTGTCTCCTCTGATTTGAAAAAGCTGAACCACACCATGGTGGAAGAGTTGCATGTGACATTATTAACTCAATTTCTCACTGTCCATGTACTGATCTTACACCTCCCAACCCCCAGGAGTACCTCTGGCTGTGACTTCTGCTCCGCGCCTACCCCTTGTTCACCTGTGTGTTGTACTGTCCTCCTAACAGTGGCAACTCCATCTAAATCTCTCTCAAACAACATGGACAAACATTTAACCACTCATCCCAACTCTCTCTTCCTCATATGTGGTGATTTCAATTGTCACCGTGCAATTTAATTGTGTGTTGATCCTCTCTCACCACCCATGGCACTTCAGCAAAGGACTTCTATGACACCACAGAACTAACTCAATCTGTGAACTTTCCAACCTGGATTTCTCCAAATGGCAAATTCTCCCTTCTGGATGTGACTAACTTTCCTGCAAATGTCTCTTGCTCTTCCTCTGCTCCAATTGGTTCATCTTATCATATGGTTGTGAAAGTCAATATCTCTCTGGCTATTCTCAGAGAACTGCCTCAACACCGGCGAGTCTGGCATTTCACTCAAACAGATTGGCGAGGACTGCAAGTAGCCATCTCGTTTTTATTACTGATATCCCATATCGACTGACCCTGATGTTAACTCAGACTGGGAATTTTTCCACAGAAAGCTTTTTTTTTTTTTTTCTCTCTCTCTCTCTCTCTCTCTCTCTCTCTCTCTCTCTCTCTCTCTCTCTCTCTCTCTCTCTCTCTCTCTCTCTCTCTCTCTCTCTCTGTCTCTGTCTCTGTCTCTGTCTCTGTCTCTGTCTCTGTCTCTGTCTCTGTCTCTGTCTCTGTTTCTCTCTCTGTCTCTGTTTCTCTCTCTGTCTCTGTTTCTCTCTCTGTCTCTGTTTCTCTCTCTGTCTCTGTCTCTGTGTCTCTCTCTCTCTCTGCGTCTCTCTCTCTCTCTCTCTCTCTCTCTCTCTCTCTCTCTCTCTCTCTCTCTCTCTCTCTCTCTCTCTCTCTCTCTCTCTCTCTCTCTCTCTCTCTCTCTCTCTCTCTCTCTCTCTCTCTCTCTCTCAGATTAATCCCGTCTCATCTTCAGTTATCCTACCCTTCCTCCAACGCATGGTACACTGAATTCTGTGCTGAGGCAGTTGCTCTGAAACAACTTGCCTTCTCTTCCTGGAAGGCTAATCCGACCAAAGGCAATCTCAGTGCATTCCAAAAATCCACAACAAGTTTGTGTCCCTTCTCCGGAAAGCCAGAAAACAACATCTGTCCAACCTCAATAAGGAACTTTCAAACTCGTCTTCCACCTCTAAAACCTGGTGGCACCTTGTTAGTTTGTCTCTGGTGTATGCTCCATATCCATTCCATTCTTTTCAAATGGCACCACAGCCAACTCCACTCAAGAGAAGGCTGAATGCCACAATTCCTTCCTTCTCCTTCCCTGTCATTACCAACTACTCCTGGATCCTGTGTCGTTTGCACCTGAGAAGGTGGAGAAGTTTATGGCAACCCTCCACTCTGATTCTGCAACGAGGCTAGACGACATCAGCTCACGTGTCCTAAAAACCTGCTTTGCTGCTCTTGCACATCCTCTCTCTGCACTTTTCACCCTATCATTTGCACTAGGTCATCTTTCATCCACTTGGAAATCAGCCAACATCACTACATTACATAAAAAGGTGTAAAAACAGACCCCCTTAACTACAGACCCATCAGATCATGGAATCCATTCTTATTTATTCACATGCAGCCTGGGGTTGCTTGGCTGCATCATTCTCTAGGGGCACTGCTATGCCGCTGATGCAATGTCCCCTGTTACCAAAAATCTGGTACCCATTGACAGTCTGAGAATGACAGTCTGAGAACTCAAGACCACAAGATCTAGCACCAGCCACCTTTACCAGGAAACCAGCACCAGGCTTATGGCATCCATAATTGCAGTTGATATGAAATGTTTCCCTTTTTCAAACAACCTCATCTCAGGTCACCAATTTGGTTTCAGACCAGGTCATTCCACCTTGGACATGCTGTTTCTGTTCACCCAGCAATGGAAGATGGTCCTCAATGTCAGACATGAGATCAGGGCTGTCTCTCTTTACAAAGCTCATGCTTTTGATACAGTCTGGCATCCTGCCTTACTCTCCAAACTTTCTACCTACAGCATCCAAGATCAACTCCACACATGGCATACTGACTTCTTCTACTCTCGTAGCCAACGTGTGGCACTCAATGGAATCCTTTCATCTCCTATCCATGTCAAGGCGGGAGTGCCCCAAGTCGGTGTTCTGGGCCCAGTCCTATTCCTGATCTTCATCAATGATCTCTCTGACTCTCTAAAAAATCCTCTTTATCAATTTGCTGATGAATCCACCCTCTGCCTTGACATCCCTCATACTTTAGACAGGCAGGCTGCAGCCTCATTTCTCTCTTCAGACCTTGGGGAAAATCAAAAGCTGGTCAAACACTCGGAATATGTCTTTCAATCCTGACAAATCTCACACTCTCACAATCTCTCTCTGAAAGGAAAGTCTGGCAACCCCTTCTATTTCCTTCCTGAGCAATCCTCTTGAGGAAGTTCAGTCATTCAAACTCATGGGTCTCACTATCATCCACGATCTTTCTTGGGCAAACCGCATTTCCTTGTTGCCTTCCAAAGCCAGCCGCGGACTGGGCATCCTCCGCCCTACAATGTCCTTCCCTGGCAAACATGAACTCCTATCCATACACAAGGCTTTAATTTGCAGCTTGATGGAGTACTGCTCTCTCCTCTGGGCTGGCTCCTCTGCCTCACATTTTGCGAAGCTTGACAGCATGGAAATCAAGGCCTTTATGATTATTGGAATCTCCCCCGATGAAGTTGAGTCTTTGGGCTTACCACTTCACCATTATAAACAGGTTGGTGGTCTCTCTGTCTTATACCGCCTCATTTCTGGTCTTGCACCCTCTGCTCTTTCTGTGCTTTGTGCCATCCAGGTTTCTGCAGTACTCAATGGTCCACCATCAACCCCCTTCTGATGAAACGACCTAAATCCAGGATCACTGCTCACCTCCACTCATTTGTTCCTCCTTTTTCCCCACCTGTGAAACCATCTTCTACATTCTCTTCAATCTCACTCTTCCCTCCAGGTCTTCAAGACAGCTGTTCACCACCATCTCAGATCGCCCCCAATCCAAAACCATGATCTTTTCTACCCTCTTTAACTCACACCCCAATCCCTCCTTCTTCCAAATTTCCTGCTTTCCCTCCTGAGAGTTCCCTTCTCTATCCATCTTGTCCACCCAATGCATCTCTTGCCCCCCATTCCTCCCTACACGCATTGTTTGTTTGCCTCCCCCTGTCTTAGCCTTTGGCTTTGCTGTTGGTGTCCCCCCCCTCTCTCTCTCTACTGTTTCCTTTTGTCCTGTTGCGTCCTGATATGTTCAGTGTACTAGCACCAGCTCTTCCATGAGCCTCCACGATGTATAGAGAAAAGGAATATAATTTACTTCCATCACCGAAGAGACGGAGCTTCTGTTTTCACCCCTGTCTGTCTGTCTGTCTGTCTGTCTATTTGTCTGCTTGTTTGTTTGTCTGTGAGTAGGATAGCTCAAAAGTTGTGGACAGATTCAGCCGAAATTTGGGGGACAGGTTGGGTGTGTGACAAGAACAAGCCGAATAGATTTTGTTGAAAATCTGGATCCAAAAACTATAATTTTAAAGTGATTCTTCACTATTGAGAGACGCAGCTAAAAATGATTATATCACGATATCTCAAAAAGTTATGGACGGATTCAGACAAAACATGTTGGACAGGTTAGGTACATAGTGTCACAAGGACGAATTGATCCGATTTTGGTGAATATACGAGATTTTATGAAAAAAAATTTAAGTGATTCTTCACCATTGAGAGATGAAGCCAAAAACTTTATACAGTATAGCATGATATTTCACAGTTGTTGACGGATTCGGCCGAAACTTGGTGGATGCGTTGGTGACATGACAAGAACAAGCAGATTAAATTTTGGTTCAGGTCTGGATTCAGATCCGACCTATCAGTGGGATACAAAAAGTAAACAGCTCAGCCTGCTGGGGGGCATGTGCTCTTCCAAGTGCCGTTCTAGTCATGTCAATGTAAAAAAAAAAAACAAGGATCTTTGTTCAGTTCATGGTAAAAGATGAAATTGCTGCAAAATAACAATGTATATAAATGAGAACTTCATCATTGTGAATCTGAATTTTTTTTTAGGTGAGGTAATAGATTTATTGATCATCCATCATGATGAATGTTATTGTCCTGATGCTCTTTATCATGCACCATGATAAAGGGGATCAAGACAGTTATTTGCCTCCATCATGCTGCATGCTCTACATCGAGTGTTGGTTCTGTGGAAGCAGTTTCTTGGCTAAGTTTACAATCCAGGACGGGTCTCCACTTTGTAGGCCCCCCTTGCCTGTATGAAATATGAAAATATGACCAAGACTTTCAACCAGCCTTCCAAAAATGCAATTGCACTTTGGGTTGTTGAAAAGCTGAGTTGTTGCATTATATTAAATTCGGTTATATAAGTAATAAATACTTGCGCAAGAACAGTGAGTACAAAATCGAGATAAATCGCAAAAATATTTTGCTATTAAAATTGCAGCGTCTAGTTTGTTTGATTTACGACCTAAACATGTCCATAGTTTCATCTGCACCTTTAAAATTCATCGTTAATGAGGGGAAATATCCCAAACGTTACTTCATGGTCTGCATGAAAGGGCAAATGCATTGCTTTCTAATGTGAGAGTTTGATAACACTTCAAGCAAGATGGAAAATGACCAAACGACTGGTAAAATTCACACGTTAATATTTCTGTTTTTTGATAGATAGCTAAATCTAAACCAAAAATTTGTTGATAAAGCATGAAGTTTAACCTCTTTCACCACAAGCACACCACAATAAACTCTCTGCTATGCTGTAAGTGTGAACACTTGCACTTTTTAATCATCAACCGCAAGAGCATATCCTGTTGTTTAATGACACTCCCAGAACAAAAAAAAACTCCATCATAAGCTTAGAGCTCAATGCAAGTTTCTCTTTGCGATGTTCGGACATTGCAGGACGTGACCAGATCTATGTAAGTCGATCGAAACAGCCGGAAGATTAAGTGCCTGTGTAAATGTGCTTCCTTGTTGGACATTGATCAGCAAGTCTGGAGCCTAACGTTGAGTTGAAAAATGAAATGTGAGATTGTTTAGTGAAAATGCTGTAAAAGGAATAAATATCAAGATTTAGTCTAAATTATTGTGGACAAATGTTTTAAAATTTCTATCTGATGGCGCTTATTTAATTTTTTTAATATATACATATCAGGCCAAAGAGTTACTGTACTTGAAAAATATTATTAGTTGTCATTGTAAAATTGTCACTGTACAATGGTTGAGGAAATACTGTACCGTTTGTGAATATTTTAAGGTAATGTAGACTCATATTCTATTCTAAATCTGCCACAAGTGTATTATGCAACTATACAAGTCCAAGTGATGGACCATGAAAAGTTGTCCACAATAGATGGGTTATTAAAATTATAAACATATCTTAATCTTCACTAACTTTTTCTAAAACACAGTACTTTTAAACATTGTGCATCTGTGAAATAAATTATTATATGTGATTATCAAAAAGTTAATGCTGTTCACTTGTATGTGTTTTGCGATTAGCATTGTAGGTCAACAGGTGATATTCTTGTACCTTTGACGAGAGCACATTTTGATGAAGATGTAAAAATTTGATGTGGAAATTGAATGCCAAGGAAATGTGAGGTCCACTATTAAGTCTTTGGAATATATCTGCACAATAAATAGACATATTAATGTCTGAATGATTACCTGAACATGTTGATGAGCTCAGAAGTCAAGGAGAGACAGCCAGAGGAGAATACATCGAGGCAGATAATCAGATAGAGCACAAGGAGCCAAGCACCAGTGAGCCAGGAGGAAGGATGATATAAACAAGAGTGAGAATTGCTTTGCAATGCATGTCCCCTACAGATGTGATTTTTTTTAAAGTCCAAAAAGGGTGTATACTGTATATGTCTGTGAAAAGTTGATGAAACGCCATGAAACTTGAACTTTTTCTGTAACTTATCATAATAAGGCTGTGTACCAAGTTTCAGTTGAATATGTTAAATGGTATTGGAAAAAATGTCTGAAAAACCACAAATGCGACGGACAGACAGACAGACAGACAGACAGACAGACAGACAGACAGAAAGACGGACGGAAAGACGGACGGAAAGACGGACAGAAAGACGGACGGAAAGACGGACAGATGGAGAACAAACCTATAGTCCCCTCCAGTGAAACTGGTAGGGGGCTATTAAAGGCAAAACAAACAGGAGCTGCAATGAATGGCCCCTACCGGTCCCAATGAATGGTCAGAAGATTAACAAAAAAAAAAAAACTTTTGCATCACGCACGCTCCAGCCAATACCGCAACTAATATGTAGAAGAAGAAACCCTATGACGCACCACGTTTGGGTCTATTCGGCAAAATAAAAGGAAAAGCAATTTTCATTAACTGATATCTTTTGAAGACTAGAAACCAATAAAGACAACAAGGTTAACAAACCGGAGATAAAAATTAGTTTGCTTATCTCTCCAACCACTTATCCACTTGGTCAACCAAGATATTCCAGTTTTGTATTTTTTATTAATTTTCTGAAATTTGTTTAATTTGATTTTCACTTGGAAGTTGTGGGTTACGGTGTGTAAATAAATGTGGAGAAAGTCTATTTTAATGTAGTTTAATTCCAGGCTATTAGTCAACAAAAGGAGAAAATTTTGAAAGGAGATGTCGACTTTCTATCAGCACTATTTTTAAATATATATATATATATATATATATATATATATATATATATATATATATATATATATATATATATATATATATATCATCTCGTCTCATCTTTGCTCTTCGGGCCAAGTGACCCAGAAGGCTGCAGTGCGTATTCTCCAGTCTGCCCTGTTTGTGGCTATCTATCTGCCTGGCTTCATCCCATGATCTCTATCCTATCTCTTTTCTTTATTTTTCCACTGTTCTCCTCCAGGTTGTTCTAGGAAGTCCCACTTTCCTTCGGGTATATCCACTTAGTGTGTTGTGTGTGTGTGTGTGTATATATATATATATATATATATATATATATATATATATATATATATATATATATATATATATATATATATATATATATATATATGTATATATATATATATATATATATATATATATATATATACATACATACATACATATATCTTCTTCTTCTTCTTCTTTTGACTGCTCCCGTTAGGGGTCGCCATAGCGGATCATCCGTATGATCCGCATAGTGATTTGGCACATGTTTTACGCCGGATGCCCTTCCTGACGCAACCCTGGTCGCCTCTTACGACACAGGGATATGGTACACCTATTTTAACCGGGGTATACACCGGCCCAGTATACTGGTACTCATTTTGCCGACCTCGGAAGGATGACAGGTTGAGTCAACCCCCTGGTGTATTAATTCAGTGGCCCAACGGGGCTTGAACTCAGGACCTTTTGGATCCCAAGCCGCTGCCCTAACCACTGCGCCAACACCAGGCTCAGTAAAGAGAATGATATGTTATGCTTAATGACCAAACATGCACACACAAACAAACTCATGTAAGTACAGTTGTACATAGAACGACACAACAGAGTTTTGAATGTAATCCATCGGCACATCTGGACAGGGCAAAACCAAGGAAAAGCTAACATTTTTTCCAGTCAAGGTTTTCTCAGTGGATTCATTATCCTGAACCCATACCATTTGATATTAGCTTGGGGGCCACCCAGAATTTTGCCTCAAATTCAAGATGGTGGCTTTACCTTTAGGAATTTTGCCTAACAATTTTTTTGTTTTTTTTTTTTGCCTAACAAAAGAATTTTGCCTAACAAATTACCTTTAGGAGATTTATACTGCCTCGTAGTGTTTCCTGTCAAGGTTTTTTCAGTGGTTCTGTCATCCTGAACATATATCCTTTGAGATTAGCTTGGGAGCCACCCAGGAGTTGGCCTAAAATCCAAGATGGCTGCCAAAAATCAAAATGGCTGCAAAAATTAAATTAATTAGGTTTATACTGCCTTATAGTTTTTCCTGTCAAATTTTTCTCAGCAGTTCCGGCATACTGGACCTATAGCCTTTAAAATTAGCTTGAGGGCCACCCAGGATTTGACATAAAATCCAAGATAGCTGCCAAAATGGCCGTCAAAGTCATCTTAATTATATTCAAACTAGCTCTTAGGTTTTCCTGTCAAAGTTTTCTCAGTGGTTCCACCATTCCAAACCTGCGTCCTTTGTTATTAGCTTGGAGTGCACCCAGGATTTGACCTCAAATGCAAGATGGCCACGAAAAACCAAAATGGCTACCAAAATTACCTCAAAATTGATATTTCGTCTTATTTGTCCCCCAGAATGTTCCGTTCTCAGAAAGCAGGGTTTAGGGGCTGTGCAATAACTATGGGACCTGGGAGGGAGACATTTCTGGATGGTGTGCCATTGTCTTGTGAGCCCTTCTCTACAATCCATGAGGATTTGATAACTGAGACCACAATCAACCGAGAAGTGAAGGTCAGAGGTGGTCCAATGCAAGGCGGATACAGTACCAATGAGAGCACAACAGACACATTCGTCAAGACGAGTCATATCATGGCTAAGATCAGAGCTACACTGAAGGAAAGGCTAAATATCATCACCTCCTCAGCCCACAAGGAGACCACAATAGCGGCCCGAATACACCATGAAAATATAGTTCATAATCTCGTACTTCAGCTTGACAAATACTTCGACCCATTCCTGAATGGTCCCGCTCATCATACGAAGACTGGTGTGGAAATTGATTGTGATGTTGTAAGGGGATTGATGTCATCTGCAGAAGCTGGAGAACAGAAATATAAATAATTTGTTGACTTGAGACTCAAAGCCAGTGGGGAAGAACGAGTCGATTTCTTTGACAAGATTACCAAGCTCAAGATCAAAACCGGGATGGAGAAGGCCAAGAAAGACCCAAAAGTTGTTAATATCCTGAAAGAAGACAGACAGGCCTTCGGGTTACTGGTAGGCAAAGCAACATCTCCAGAAGAGGCGCATTCATATCCCTTGACTACTGTCCCACTAGCTCTAGCCACACCAGAGAGAGATTTGGGACAAGGTTCAAAAGCAGCATTGAGGAACTACCACGTAGAAGAGTCTGAATCAGTCCGTGAGAACCCGCCACATGAAGGAAATTGGCTTATAGATGGAATGGCTGCTGTGAAATCTGTTCCTGCTCAGCAAACTTGGGGAAAATATGCAGCAGCCCTGTTGAAATTTTGCTTGCCAGCAAGTGACTCCAAACCGCAGCAACTGGGAATCATATTTGATTCATACAGTACAGCCACAACGAAGGAGCTCGCTCAACATCGCCGTGGCACACCTGGAAGAAGAACTCACATCACAAGCTCTGAACAGGACATGCCTAAAGGGAAAAATTTGGACTCGTTTCTGCGAAACTCAGAAAATAAGACAGAACCGATTCGATTTCTTGTCGATTACAACAAGATCGATGCTGTGAGATCCAAGCTGAAAGTTCCACTAACTGTGACAGAGGAAGATAATACCTGGTTAATAACGCAACTCAAAATCGAGATGCTTGACTCCTGCAACTACCACGAAGCTGACACCAGACTCATCCTCCATGCATCCAAGTTAACAGATCCTGTAATTGTCAGGGTGACAGATACAGATGTGTTTGTTCTCCTGACCTATGCTTATTCTGTCATTAAACCATTACAAGACTGGATGATGAAGATTGACCATGAGAGGTATGTTAGCGTCAAAGCTCTAACTAATCGATTTGGTGACGAAATGTGTCAAGCACTTCCTGCCTATCACAGCATTACAGGGTGTGATACAACCTCTTTTCCATTTGGTGTTGGTAAAGTAAAACCACTGAAGAAGACGAAGAAACTGGGAAAGTTCCAACTCCTCTCGCAACTTGGCACATCGCGCACTTCAGTTGAAGACATCGCCGATGCTAAGACCTTCTTTAGAACCTGGATGTATGCTGGAAGTGAACATGAAGAGTATGTGAGAACAAGGATCAGAATGTAGGCAAAACAGAAAGTGAAATCCAGTTCAAGTATCTTGCCAGATGAGAGTAGCACCAATGAACACCTCAAGAGGAGCAATTTACAAGCTTTCATCTGGTATCAATGTCTGAAACAAGATATTGAGTATCCTTCCATCAAACACAGAGGTTGGGAATAAACGGAAGATGGTATTCAGCCAATATGGTTCACCTACTCCCAATTCCCACCAAGCCTTTCAGTGATGAGCAGCAGAAGAAGGTTAACACCAGGTAAATATACATTTATTTATGGTAAAGCTACGCAAGGTTTCCATTTGCTGTTTCAGACTTGTTGTTTGTCATTTAGTAATACAATTCACAGCCTTATATTATCGAAATCAATTTGACAAAGCATTCAAATCATTTCCGATCATACAGGTGACATTAATTATGATGCAGACACAGAAGATACGAGAGACAAGGCCCAGCCCCCAAAGAAGAAGAGAAGAATGAGACCCAGCCATAGTGAGGACAAAGGAGACAACAGCACAGAAGGGGACGAGAGTACTGGAAGTGACAGCGACAGCATTGAAGAGCAGTCGGCTACCTCTTCTGGCAGTATTTAAGCAGACCACTCAAGTGACTCACAGACGGACAGTGACTTCTATCTTAATTATGTGTTTGCATCGCCCATTTTGTTGGTGAATTGAACTGTAGGATGACCATAAAATGCGGTTAATATTATCTCAATTTACATTTTGTGGCCTGTTTTGAGTGAGAATGTCATATTTACAAGTCATGATAATAAAGCTCAGTTGAGTATTCCAGACCCCAAAATCAATTTCCGGTACCATCATAAACCCCATATTAGGACAAAAAGTTAATTTAACAGGAAAAGAGAACCCTTATTAATTCAATTTCGAGGTAATTTTGGCGGCCATTTTGGTCTTTCGTGGCCATCTTGCATTTGAGGTCAAATCCTGGGTGCCCTCCAAGCTAATAACAAAGAACAGAGGTTTGGAATGGCGGAACCACTGAGAAAACTTTGATAGGAAAACCTAAGAGGTAGTTTGTTTGAATATAATTCAGATGATTTTGACGGCCATTTTGGCAGCTATCTTGGATTTGAGGTCAAATCCTGGGTGGCCCTCAAGCTAATTTTAAAGGCTATAGGTCCAGTAAGCTGGAACTGCTGAGAAAAATGTGACAGGAAAAACTATAAGGCAGTATAAACCTAATTAATTTAATTTTGGCAGCCATTTTGATTTTTTTTGGCGGCCATCTTGGATTTTAGGCCAAATCCTGGGTGGCTCCCAAGCTAATCTCAAAGGATATATGTTCAGGATGACAGAACCACTGAAAAAAATCTTGACAGGAAACACTGAGGCAGTATAAATCTCCTAAAGGTAATTTTGGTGGTAATTTTGGATTTTGGCCACCATCTTGAATTTGAGGCAAAATTCTGGGTGGCCCCCAAGCTAATATCAAATGGTATGGGTTCAGGATGATGAATCCACTGAGAAAACCTTGACTGGAAAAATGTAAGTTTTAACTTGGGTTTGCCCTGTCTAAAGGCGCTGTCACACCTTGACGATTTCGCCGGCAATGGCAACGTATAAAAATGTATGTAAAACGTTGGCGTACGCTGAAATTTTGATGTTTTTTAAAAAAGTTTTCGTCGTATTCATAACATATTAGTAACGGGCACAGAACGTTTCGTTGCCTTATAGATAACTTATACCAACGAATACTTAGCCTGTTGTCGGTGTTCATAACCTATGCCCAACGATAGTTTAACTTTGGCATAGCGCGCTGCACGTATCGCCGACGAACTCGCGGCGTAGCCTGTTAAAAACCTGCCGCACGCCAATTTAAATCGTAACCGCCTGAGAATTGGAAGCGTCAACATCGCAGTCACACCTTGACGATTTAGCCAGCATATGCCGACCTATGAAAAATGTGTCTAAAACGCTGGCACACGTCGAATACGGTATGGGTAAGTTGTGTATACGTTAAGAGCACGCTGAAAAACGATGAAGTACGCTGTCATATTTCGTGGTACGTCTCGTACGTCGTGAAATTTCAAGCATGCTGAAAATTCTATGACGTATTCCACGTATGGCTCACACGTTCCGCTACGCTGGGAATAAGTTATAGGCACGATATGCGATCCTTGGCACACGTCGACACAAGTTCCTTGTAAGAACTCATAAGTCGAAACACGTCGAGGTAATGTTTAGCATACCCGAAACTTATTTTCTCTGTCAAGGTACATTTTCTTTTTTTATTCTTGGCTCCGTGAAGGCACGTGATGAAATATCTGAAGTTGTTGTTGTTGTTTTTTTTTTATTTTTTTTTTAGTCTATCACGAAATTTAAAATATATTCGGACAATTGCTTTTAAGTTTCGACGTTGACGTGACAATATCCTCAAACAGAAAATATTCACAGAGGAGGAACTAAGAATAAGACATGAGCAAACTGAAGAGGCAATCGGACGTGACGTAACGGCACGTGACGAAATATCAGAAGTTATTGTTGTTGTTTTTTTTTGTTGTTTTTTTTTTTAAACGCTGCCAATACGACATTATAAGAGAGCTGTAAATTAGAAACACGTTCAGAAAGTTCTGTGTTCATCCGGAAGACGTCAATCAAATACGTCTACATATGTCAATATGCGTTGGAGGTACGTTACACATCGGTTCAAAGCACGTTACTCATAGGTTAGAAATAAGTTTTGGGTACGCTAAGCATTACCTCGACGTGTTTCGACTTATGATTAACTTACAAGTAACATGCCTCGACATGTGTCAACGATCGTGTAACGTGCCTCGACGTGTGTCAACTATCGCATAACGTGCCTCAACGTGTGTCAACGATCGTGTAACGTGCCTACAACACGTTACTCATAGGTTATAAATCAGTTTCGGGTACGCTAAACATTACCTCGACGTGTTTCGACTTATGAGTAACTTACAAGTAACATGCCTCGACGTGTGTCAACGATCGCATAACGTGCCTCAACGTGTGTCAACGATCGCATAACGTGCCTCAACGTGTGTCAACGATCGTGTAACGTGCCTACAACACGTTACTCATAGGTTATAAATAAGTTTCGGGTACGCTAATCATTACCTCGACGTGTTTCGACTTATGAGTAACTTACAAGTAACGTGTGTCAATGATCGCATAACGTGCCGACAACTTATGGCCAGCGTAGAGGAACGTGAGTCATACACTGGCATACGTCGTAAAATTTCAAGCATGCTAAAATTTGAGGACAACCGCAAAGTACAACGATGAAAGCCAGCGTACTACGACGTATGGCAGTGTTTTTCAGCGTGCTCTTAACGGATACAAACTTACCCATAACGTATTCGACGTGTGCCGGCGTTTTAGCCCAATTTTGCATACGTCAGGCATACGTTGGCTAAATCGTCAATACAAGGTGTGACAGGGCCTTAATCTGCGAAAGCTTTGATGTCCCAGTTCCAGAAAATTTGTGGCAACATGAACCAAAAGTAATCACTGAAAACATGGAAGTACCCCTCATTTACAACCTAATGATCCTATTGAGCATAAACATCAAAAGCAAAGTGTTGCGACCACATATCATACTTAGGTACAAAAAAGAGAAGAAGGCATTGCTGACTGAGGTATTAAAACCAGTGATTTTGGACTAAACGATGCAGAAATCAAGAAAATTACCAAACACCAAGACCTCAAGAATGAAGTGAGAAGATCCTGGAAGCTGAAGAATGCCAAAGTTGTCCCAGTGATAGCTGGACCTACAGGATTGATCAATCCTACAGGATTGATGACAAAGAACCTCACAGAGATATTAAACATAGGTGGAACACCCCTGGGTGCTCACCTGGTAGTGGCTGGGTAAGATAACCAGGCAACCACTGGTTGGCATGGATGACACACAAAATATATAATGGAAAAGAAAGTAAATACCTATGGATTTTTTTTTTTAATGCCTTGAACAAGCTTTGGTACATCATGGGTGATGAAGGTTGTGGTAAAGTTTCATTGAAATCGAATGTATAGTTTCAGAGAAGTTGAAGTATTTGTGGATGGACAGATGGATGGATGAAGTGCCATCCCATAAGCTCCCCGGAACTATGTTTCAGGTGAGCTAAAAACCATCCCTGGGAATATTACGACAAACAAACTACAGTTGGAAGCTGTCTTGGGCTCAGTGACAATCCTGAAGGGAGCCCATGGCACAAAACTTTGAGTATAAAAAAATTGACAGCTTGATCCATGAATCATGACCCCTTTCCAAAATTAAGGTGGATACTTTGAGCCCACCCTGAGAGGACTCCATTCTACATTCTGAAACTCACATATGGAGATACCAATCAACGACACACACACACACACACACACACACACACACACACACACACACACACACACACACACACACACACACACACACACACACACACACACACTTTGAGACCTGGGGAGCATTCAAAACCAACAGCTCATACAAGCAGCGACCTTTGCACATCCTGGGTTGGCTCTGAATCTGATTCGTACATACTCCAGTCCCCTCAACAGAGAAGATATGGTGGGGGACTAGGGGAGGGTTGGAATCGAGAGATAGAGGGATGGAGAGAGAGGGAGGGAAGAGGAAAGGGGAGGGGAGAGGGGTGGAGTCAGAGAGAAAGAGAGGGAAAGAGGGAGAGGGGTGGGAGAGTGGGTAGGGGTGAGAGGGAGAGGGGTGAAGTATTCTGGCAGATGTGTTGGCCAGTTTATCATCCATCCGAGAGAGGACACACACATTGATGAATCACTCTGCCTGTGAAACACCAGGTTGAGAGTTTATAGCTGGGTCGGGATTCAAACCCAGGCTGCACAGAGTAAGCATGTGTACCTCTCAGCTTTCCCGCCGTGGTGTGGCGATTCATTACTTCACAACTGAAAATATTTTTTTCTCATTGTGATTATATAATGTATTTGCCTTCCTGCCTCTGGTATAGAAATGCAGTGTTGCAATTGAAACTTAAAGAACATGCCAAGTGGCTTCCCCACGCAATGCACAAAACAGTTGAAGAAATTTTAAAACGCGAAACGTTTAATTTTTATTTGTATTTATTTATACCAAATTGACAGGTCATACTATAATGGAAGAACAAAAACGGGAATTGTCATGGAAAATAAAATTTCACATTTTAAGCAAGCTGGCCAATGCCTGTTGCACCGCAGAACAACACGTGGCCAACGCAAGTGAGTAGCTATGAACTTTGTTCAAGTCGATCGACATACAGTATTCAGTGACAGTGTGAATATTGTGGAGCACTTGCCAAGTGGCTTAAACACTCCAATGAAACAGCTCGCTTGGCACATGATTAGCAATCACTAAACCGTCGTATTAAACTACACCTCGCCGGAGATACCCAAAATGTCAAATATGTCCGATTTGGACAAATGAACACTTGTTAGGAGTCGGAATTGCTTGTAGGTTCAATTCTGGAGCTTAAATTTTGTCATTCTGCTAAGTTTAAGAGTTTCTCGAGGTTATCGCATGTGCGGAAATGAAATAAAGCCACGAACGCTGCCGTCTCCAGGCTTTTATAAGCATTGAAATTTCACATAAGTTGATCAACATTGCTATGATGAACAGGCATTCGATAATATGAGTGAGAAAAGTGAGAAAAAAAACTTTATCATTAAGAAATTGTTGTGGCCTCTTCCAAGTCAAGGTGTGGTTGAGCAGGCCAAAAAACATGGCAGTTTCAGACCCCAGCAAGGTTACCTAGGAAACGTTTTAAGACCCCATAGAGAGCAGTGACCGAGGATAAAAATAAATAAGGCCGTTAATTATTTTCAAAAGGGGTGTTTTAATGAACCCAAACATCCTGTTTTCACTCTTGCACTTCCTTGGAGTTTTCTTAGTTTGCATGCAAAGTTTCAGACTGCTCAGTTTCATGGTTTTGCAGTTAGGGAGGAGGCACACACACTGACACATTCACACACACACACACACACACACACACACACACACACACACACACACACACACACACACACACACACACACACACACACACACACACACACACACACACTGGCATTTATTATTATAATTGCAAACTGTGGTGTCTGTCCGTGCGTTCATCTGTCTCCCTTTTATGGCGGCCGCTTCCTGTGCTGTGTTGGAAAAGCTCAACATTTACATTTGAAATGATGGGTAACAGGCATGAATAATGTTGATGCCAAATTTTATTGAGCATGCAGGATATTTTGCACTCTTTTTAAACAAATTGAATCTCCGCCGCCCAATGTTGCACCACCATTTTGCGGTGTGTGGTGTACGTAGTTCAGAGCTTTGGTTCTGAGTGAAATGAAGAGTGCAACACAATTAACCTTTTTAAAGTCCATGAAATAATTTAAATTGATAGATCAACTTAAACTTTTCTCGTCACTAGGTACGGGAACTTTTCCTCGTCATTTATAAACACGAGTATGCGAAACACTGGATACAAAGAAAGGAAAACAAGAGAATGGTTTCTGTCTGTGAGTTGCTTACACTAAATGTCAGCGAATAAGAAAATAAAATGTCTACAGATGGAGGCATCTGTATGTTTATAGGAAGTGGATTTTTGGACTTTGTCGCACAGTTCACACAAACCCTAGGTGACCAATTATTGAGGGTCAATTGGAGTTGGCAAGATGCTATAATTAACTCACGTCAACTCAGGTCAGGCCAGATCAGATCAGGTGAGTCCAGATAAGACCTGTAACTTGCTACAGGTAACATGTAAACCCATAATAACCTGTTCATGGTCGAGTGTCGGCGACTAAACTGTCTCCTCCCATCAGGTCCCACTGGTGTGGAGGGTGTATGGACATGGACAGCAAGCAGGACTAAAGACAAAACCTGTCAAAGGGTAGAGGAGCTTCTTGTGAGCCAAAGGCTATCCAATCGGGTGCCGTACTGCGTCTGCGGACATCCTTCTGCAGTGGACTACCTTTCCTAGGAGGTTGGTGGCAGAATTTGTACTCCGACCCCCATAAAACACTTCATTCTGCAAAAACACACCAAGAGGTGCGTGGCAGGGTGGTGCTTTCGGTGTTAGGGTTAGCTAGGAAGAGGAGATTTGAAATTCTTCACACCTCTGTTATACATGAAGTTGAAAGCCCTTTTATCAGAAGACTAACATCTGACATTTGATTATATCAATTACTCTTATGTTTCAAACTTACCCGACTTCATTAATTTGAAGTCCGCGCAAGTTTCTTCACATACTATGTCCCTAAACTGATGTGATACCACTTTAAAGAGTTGAATGAGAACAAGTCAAAGACAGAAAGCGATACAACACTATAACACCGAAACACCATGGCCAAATCACTGTCATGTAAATAAACCGAATATAAATTGAAGCTGAGACAGCAGTGCACACTTCCTTTTTGTGTGTCTTTATCTCATAACATGACTGAGTTTTTCAGGGGAAAATGGCTAGATTCGTTCACAAGGTACACAGATCAATTGTTGTCTTTGTGTAACCACAATGCCCTCGTGATTCTGGTTGTTCAACAAAAAAAAAAAATCCATTTCCCAAGAATGTCCAGTAACTTCCCACTTCTGAGTAACTTCCAGTGTTCTGAGTTTTAAAGAACTTTCCTCTTCCGGACACCCTTGTTTGTGCAGCACGATCGACAGCTGGTTACTGTTCCTGTTCTCATGACAGAAGTCTTCTGAGGAACTCGGCGACAATGGGACATGTGAGTTTATCTTTTATTATATACATATTACTAATACGAGCAGATAACCCGGTCCCACCGGGCTGTTGTCAGGGAATTCGTTCCCAATGGAGTGTGGAATGTATAGGGAGTTTACTAGGAATGTTCTTTGACAGCCAAATGGCAGAGATTGGTGGAAGTTCTGCATAATGTAAGACGTGACTTCAACTCCTCAACTACTCCCCCTACCCCACCTCCCAGCCCTAAGTCCTCAAACCCCCTCGACAAGCTCTCTGTCCCTTTGCTGTCCCCCACTCCAACTATCTGTCTTATCCTCCCCCTTTCTTACTAAAGTCCTCAACTCCCCCCCCCCCCCAAGTCTATAAGCCCCATAAGCCCCGAAACCTCAAGTCCTCAACCCCGACCCAAAACCTCAACCCTCCTTTCCCAACTATATCTCTTCTCTGCCCCCTCCCCAACCCCAAGTCTTGTCCTTCATTCCCCATTTCTTCTTGAAGTCCTCAATCCCCCACCTCCCCCCTCCACAGCCCTCTTATTGCTCTTTCTTCATCAAATCCTCAAACTTCCTACCCCCCACACCCCTGACTCCAGCTCCACAGCTCCACGTTTCTTCTTCAAGTCCTCAACCCATCAACCCCTGAAAGCCTCAACCCCCTTTCCCAAATCTGTCCCTTACCCCCCCCACTCCAACTCTCTGTCCTCCACTCCCCCTTTATTATTTAAGTATCCAAACCTCCTCCTCCCAAATCCAGGTCCACAGCTTCCCCTTTTTTCTTCAAGTTCTCAACCCTCCCAACTCCAAGTCCACATCATAGTCACTAACAGAGTACTAAGGATTCTCAACGAAGGATATTATTTGTTGTACAGACTTGGTTGAATAATTTGTGTTTCTATTCGTTTTTAGTTCACCTGGACTTTAGTCAGGTGAACTTATGCGATTGAGCAGTGTCCGTAGGTGAGTGAGTGAGTTAGTCTGCAAACACTTCAGTCATTATCACTTGAACCAAACATACGATTTTGTTAAAACTTGGTGACAAGCTTCATATCTGAATTCTCACGAAGATGTATTGACTGCATCAAAATCTGTGCTCATTAAGGGGATCTCTGGATGTGGGGGAGGAGGAGGAGGGGGTGGTGGTGGTTGACCACATAAAGTAGGTATTTGCTCCCTTCTCTGAAACTACACACAGGATTTCGATAAAACTTGACCACAACATTTAAACACTCATGATGTACCAAAGTTTATCGACTGCATAAACATCTGCATTCATTAAGGGGGTCTATGGGGGAGGGGGGGTGGACCCCTCAAAATAGGTCTTTGCTCTCTTCTCCGAAACTACACATTAATTAATGATGAAACTGACTACAGCCTTCATCACCCGTGATGTATCAAAGTGTATCGACCGCATCAAAATCTTCGCTCATTAAAAGGGTCTACAGCGGGGGTGACCCTCCCCCCCCCCCCAAAAAATTGGTATTTGCTGTCTTCTCCAAAACTACACACACAATTTCAATGAAACTTGACCACAACCTTCATCACTCATGATGTACCAAAGTTTGTTCATGGCATTAAAAAAAATCAGTGTCTAAGGGGGTCTTGTGGCGGGTTTGAGTGATTGTTGCTCCTGATCCGGGTGAGCTTCAGGGCACACAGTCCTATTTTTACTCAAGTCCTCAAGCCTCCTTCCAAACCCCAAGAGTCATCAAGCCCTACAATAGTTTCAATCCCCCTCCTTCCCTCCACACTCCAAGCCTTTACTCCCCCACCCCTCCCCCCCGGACACCATCAAAGCCTCAACCCCCCTTCCCCAACTCTAACCCTTCTCTGCCATTTCCTTGCCCCCCACTCCACTCTCTGTCCTCCACTCCCCCTTTATTCTTCAATTCCTCAACCCCACCCCCTTCCTCCCAACCCCAGGCCTGTGGCTCCCCTTTTCTGCATACCTCCCCTCCCCTCAACGCCAAGTCTGCATACCTCCACCCCTTCTAATTCCAATTGTACATACCTCTCCCCTACCAACTCCAGATGCACCTCCCTCCGCCCCCCCCAACTCCATTTGCACATCCCTCTGCCCCTCCCAACTCCATTTCCTCACTCCCCCTCCTCCCAACTCCAAGTCCGCATCCCTCCTCCCTCACAACTCCAAGTGCGCATCCCTCCCTCCCCTCCCAATTCCAAGTGAACATCCCTCCTCCCTCACAACTCCAAGTCCACATCCCTCCCTCCCCTCCCAATTCCAAGTGAACATCCCTCCTCCCTCACAACTCCAAGTGCGCATTCCTCCCTCCACTCCCAATTCCAAGTGAACATCCCTTCCCCTTCTCAACTCGAAGTGCACATCCCTCTTTTCCTCCCTACTGCAAGTGTGCTTTTCTCCCTTCCTTTCCAACTCCAAGTGAACATCCCTCTTCGCCTCCCAACTCCAAGTCTGCACCCCCCCAACTCTAAGTCCGCATCCCTCCCTCCCCTCCCAATTCCAAGTGAATATCCCTCCCTCCCCTCCCAACTCCAAGTCTGCATCCCTCCCTCCCCTCCCAACTCCAAGTGAACTTCCCTCCCCCTTCTCAACTCGAAGTGCACATCCCTCTTCTCCTCCCTACTCCATGTGTGCTTTTCTCCCTTCCTTCCAAACTCCAAGTGAACATCCCTCTTCGCCCCCCAACTCCAAGTACGCATCCATCCTTCTCCCCTCCCAACTCCAAAATCTAAAAAAAAAGGAAATTATTCCTTGGATGGAAATGATGGAATAATTTATGGTTATATATTATTTTTTACTTACTAGTGCATGCCATACGTGCGTGGCTGTACGTGCAAAAGAAAAAAAAAACTTTCAAACCGCGTGCCAGAAACAACAACCACACAGGCCGTTCTTTCGCTCTTGCGTGCCCGTACGTGCGTGGCCGTATGTGCAAAAAAAACAAACTTTCAAACAAACTTACAGGCCGTTCCTTCACTCTCGTAAACGACGACTGGATTGGGGCATTGTGTTTATCTATAAATGCGCATAAGAAATCGAGAAATTATTAGAATACAGCAAGTCATCACTATCCGCAACTCCGTACGTTGTAACCCGTAATGGGGAACGTGGCTGAGGATCTCTTCCCCAACGGCCACGCCTACGCAGCAACGTGTCCTGTCATTGGTTTGGTAAATAAATGGCCATAACTTGGGAACCACTTGTCCGATTAATATCAAACCTTGAAAAGGCACATCCTCAGGTCCCCAGCAATATACCTGGCAAGTTTCAATTAGATCGGGCCAGGGGTTGTCGAGAAACAGCGCTCACAGACATACAGAGATTGCTGGAATTATAGATAGATGGTAGGTGTGCAAACCAGCCAGACTGTGCACCACCCGTGAAACTTCATGCTTTCACTGACACAAGGCATTGTCAGAACATTCAATTTGTACACCTCACATGTGCATGAAAAGAAAGTGGAAGCATTTACCCCCCCCTCCCCTCCCCTCCCTCTCCCGCTCACTTTTTTCATTGTTATGATTTTCCTTTGGCAGAATCATAGTCACTAGCTGTTAAGGCTGTTAAGGTTTCTCGTTAAAGTAAATCGATGAAAAGGTAATTATATGTTGACAGAATTGACTGAATAGTTTGTGGTTATATATATATATATATATATATATATATATATATATATATATATATATATATATATATATATATATATATATATATATATATTTTAACTTCCGGTAGGTGTGAAAACCAATGACTCTGAGCAAATACACCACATGTGCAACAAAAATTAATACACTGTAACTCGAAATTGCATGAATAACAATACTTGTAAACCTCCGCATGCAATGTCTGGACCCAAGAGCTCTTAAATGGGGTATCATTCAGCATTGTACATGCTGTGGTTATGACATTTACCCGGTTCAGACACAATCCTGCAACTTTCATTTACATATGGATAGATAGATAGATAGATTATGAGTATAATTCAGAAATATGGTGCAGCTAAAAATTTCTACTATAGAATTCTGATTTACAAATGATTACACATTTAATCCCTACCCGCTCCTTGAATGGTGTGAATACGCTTACGCAACTTACATGTATCGAATACCGAAAGCTCTTTCTAACCATTCACTGACCCTCTGACTGATATTAAAGAACGGTGGCTTCCAGGTAAGGTAGAAAGCTGAAATGTGGTGTGCCGATGGACAATGAAGCCGATACATCAGAGAAAATATCACAGAACTGTTGGAAAACACCCATAAATTAAAATATAAATAAAAAACCAATGTCACCCCCAGGGTGACCAGTATCTTGCCAAAATGTGAACATGAGTGACTTATTTATTCGATTAAAGTTACTCAAAAAATAAGGGTTTCGTCGACCTTAATGCTTGACCTTTTTGTGACCTTGACCTTTGACCTTGACCTTTATATTTCCGTATGGTTAATGGTATCTCTCCAGGACCATTGTACATGAAATATCAAGAGATTTTGATGAGAACTGAGGAAATAAAATTTTCATGAAAAATCCGTTTTCAAGTCATGACGTCATCAAATGACGCCATAGCGTCAAACTTTTGACAGATCTGGAAAGCACTTATCAAGCGCTTTCATATGAGGTATAACTCGATATGGTATCTAAGATTTCAAAATTTGACCTTGGGGTCAAAAACTTTCGACCTCCAGCGCTAACCATGAAGGTCAAGGCCGATCGCCACCAAAAATTAATCAGCTGAGCACCAGACCATGAACTATATTCCCATGAAGTTTGAAGACGATCCGATCAAAATTACTAAAAAATAAGGGTTTTGTCGACTCCCCTGACTTGCGACAAAGTAACCTTGACCTTTGACCTTGACCTTGAAAATTTTATGTGCTGAAAGGGACCTCTATAGGACTCTATGCGAAGTTACAAAAATTTCCAATGATAACTGTGCTCTGCAGTGATCGATACGTGATTACAGACAAACAAAAAATAAAATAAATAAATAAAAAAAACATACTAGCTGACTAACATATCTTGCAAAAACTTCGTTTTGGCAAGATAATAAATGAAAATAAATAATTGAAAAATCAAATGCGGGTGAGTGACCCGAGAGAATGTGTTATCATACCCTGCTAGTACAGTATATATCTTGCAGTTGAAAAAAATGACAGGCGACCCTTCTTTATTTTCACACTATTCAGCCTTGAAAACCCAGGCTAAAACTGAAAGTACATACAACAACCTCAATTTATTTACAATTCAAAGCATGAGAGTTTCCTTGAGGATGATTAGCGGCGAGTAGAGCAATTTATCAACGAAATACAGTTGGATCTCATTTATGCAAAAGATCCATCCATTGGGACAATACACCATACAGAGCA
>NC_140962.1:30367786-30390286 GCF_056783735.1 Eptatretus burgeri
TTATTCAGTGCTGTTTAGAACAAGCAACATTCAACATAGTAAGCCTGGTGTTAGCTTAGTGGTTAAGGAGGCTAGCTTAGGATCTTAGGGTCCTGAGTTTGAGCCCTGTTGGCTGTTGAATAAACACCAGGTGGGGTTGATTCAACCTGTTATCCTTCTGATGTCAGTGAAATGAGTACCAGTGTATTGGTAGAGGGGTACAGCAAAAGCAGCACAGCCACGCTTCCAATAAATAATAGCTACCCTAGCAGCCAAGCTGCCATTTGCAAGAACAGATTCAACATAGTCAGTAAATTGAAGACATCAGCAATGGATGTGGTATTGGCATATGAAGCAAGAGACAAAAACAAGGTCAATCATTGAATCAATGCAGCACTACCTTGGAGTTAACGGGATGGACGATCTCCAATGTGTGGCACAAACATATGATTGTGCATCTGTTATGAGTGGAGAAAGTGGTGGAGTTCAAGCTAAGTTTCAGAAATAACACATAGAAGCAATTTATGAGGTCCGACAATAAAGTTCCAGGATTAAAGCAATAAAAAATTTAATTGCAAACAAAACAATTATCTTTCCTGGTCACCTTCAAAGTACTCTCCCTGGAAGTCGAAACACACTTGCCAATGTCACTGCTGTGCTTCAAAGCACCCTTGGAAGTCATCTGTAAGGTCATTCACCTCATTGATCACGGCTCTCTGTATCTCTAGATCTCTTGTATTGGTGTAAAATGAGTGCCTTTCGATGGAGTTTTGAATGTTGGTCAGATCAGACCAACATTCTTACCCTTTCGACATTTTCGTCCGTTTTGACAGTCGATGGGCGTCCCAACCGCATGTCATCATTCCCATACATTCTCCCTTCTGTTCAATAGGTGCAGACAATGTCAAATATATCTATATATACTCGCATGCCCTCATCCCTTAAATGAGCCTTTCATATCGCTCATCACCAAATTGATCGTGTCACATGTATACAGCATGTACAGTAGATCTCGAGTATAAGTATGTGCAGTATAAACATGTCCGTACCAGAGTCATGGTTTGTGTCACTATCACTAGCTGCAGGCTGTGCAGGGTATGAGTCTTTTGCTGAGAATTGGATCAGAATCCTGAGTTTGGAATTGAACAAATTCTCTGGTATCCATGTCCAACATTAGATGGGTTTATTCCCACAAACACGGATCTTTTCCCAGTGTCTTGAAGCAAGTCAAATGCCGATTCTTACAAAAATGTAAACTGCCTTCGTGGCACAAGACAAACAAATCCACAATGGGCCCCTGAGCAATAATGGGCACTGTAAGAGCACTTCAATAAAAATGATGATATATCAAACGATGGTGTATAGTGGTCGAATCTGGCTACAGACCCTCCATTTATTATCAGGAATTTAAAAAGTTTTTGCCGATGATTTTGAAGTTGATTCATGATCGTTTGGAAAAACATTAAGTGAGTAAACGCTGAGGTGTTGAAAAAAAGTGAGTAAATTCCATGTATATGCATTTATGCAGGACGATGGCGCAGCGTGTAAGCCTTTAATCCTTCAATAGCTACGTGTAAGCTCAGTGTTACTGTGGTAGTCAGTGTTAGTGCAGCGCAAACGTTAGAAAATTAGAAATGAAACATGTTAGAACGTCTAATGGAAAAGAAAACTTACCTCTGCGGGTGAGCTTTTAGGTGACGATTGAAATTTGATGTTGTGGATGGGCCATCTGAAATTTTCATGCCACACGTTTGACACACAGCACTCTTGTTATTCAATGCACCTTCAAAGAGTTTATAAGCAAAGTAGCTGGGAGGCGACGATGGTTCGCGGGCATTATTGGACAATGCCACGATAGGTACAATTGAGTTAGTGGAAGCTTTTGAGGAAGCCCTACCGTAAAAACCTATCTCTTCCGTCAAAATTGACCAAATCAAATCGGATTTTTTTATATGTTGTACTTATGGACATTACGCACAGCTTCTAGGAAATTAAATTGCGTGAAAAAAATTAATTGAAAAGTTCAAGTGGGCGTGGCTCCGTCCACAAGGGGCGTGGGACACCCCTCATACAAAAATACACAACTTGACCATGATATCTAGCTTGTGTCCAAATTTCATCAAGATCACATCAAACGTCACAGAGCTATGCTCTGGAGAGAGTCACAAACAGACAGACAGACAGACACAGACACAACGAAAATAGTGGTCACTGCTGGTGCCCACGAACCAAGATCACCCTCGGACATCTCTGCCATGCTACCAAAAACAAAGTGAAGTGCGCATGCGCAGAGAGTAGCATAATGTCCACTCAAAGCTCATTAGTTCCATAATGAGCCATAAAACATGCAGACTTAAAAAAAAAAAAAAATTTTTTGAAATCACTAACTGCTCCAACACATGGAAAATGTCTTTCAATCCAGACAAATCTCACACTCTCACTATGTCTCTTCGAAAGGACCGTTTTGAAACCCCCCCCAACCACTTTCTCAACAATCCTCTGGAAGAAGTCCTTTCTTTTAAGCTTCTGGGTCTCACTATCTGCCATGACCTTTCCTGGGAAAGCCATATTTCAAACCTCGCCTCCAAAGCCAGTCGCCGACGCGATCTATTTACCGAGTTCGTGCTCCCATTGGTGCACGACTCCGGCGGTCTTTGTTTATAAGTATAATCACGTCTTTCCAGACATCGAATGAAAATTCGTCTGAAACACATCACTGAGATATATTTATTTTGATATTGTATTCATTCATTCATTGTCATTGTCAACAAGTCCACAAGCACACGTCTCAACTCTTTAAGGCCAGGTCTCAAGTCAAGTCGCGAGTTACAAAATTTGCAACTCGAGTCGCTGTCTCTGCAACATGGGACAGACATGGCTCTCTCTAATCTTATCATCCATATGGGAATACTGGACAGACACGGCACAAGGTTAAAGAGACAGATTAGAGAATGTAAGCTGAGCCATTCCCCAGCCAGAATGAGGGAATTGAGTGGGCAGAGGAGGTGAAAAATATGTTTTGTGTCACAGGTTGTGACCACAGTGCAGTCATTCTTGTTCAGTGATGGATTCTTTCTTGCAACCTGTCCATACAGGTCAGCTTTGAGTGGAACGGGATGTTGTTGATTGATGAACACTCACCACCTCTTGGACATAGAGCCTTGCTGATCTTTCAAGGTCATTGTTGGATTTACAGTTACACCCCAAACCAGTTTCCTGCTTGCCTGGCTGCTGAGTTTGAATGGGTGACCTGATCTGGGTAGAGTCTGGGTGATGGGATATGTCTTCCACCTCTTAATGATGGATTTCACCGTACTCAAAGGGATAATGAGCGACTTTGAAATCTTCTTATAACCCTCTCCTGAATGGAGCTTCTCCACCACTTTATGTCTGATCTCTTTGGAAAGCTCCGAGGTCTTCGTGTTTGCCTTGTTGGCTGACCAGGTGAGTTGCATCTTATTCTCTTGGATAAGCGGAGAAGATTAATTTTTAAGTTAAACCACTGATTACATACAGGTAAAACCTATTACATTTTATTTTGTAACGTTTCAATCAAAGTTTGCTCCTGAAGTGATTTAGGGTTAATTAGGCAAAGGGTTTGAATACTTATGTAACTAAGAATCATCTGATTTTTCTGTTAATCTCACATATTCACATTTTATCTACATTTTTTAGCTTTATCACTTTGGAGTAGTTTGTCAAGACTCTATATATTAAGTTTGATTTGAAAGCATCATGAAAATGTGAAAACTTTGGAGGGGGTGAAGACTTTTGCAGGTCACTGTACAAATGACGTTGCGGTTTCTGAATAATTTTCTCTTCTATTGTCATGATCCAGGATAACACAGCCCTTGCTTAACTTTTCTCCATGTGTATGCATAGTTTGTTGGAGGAAACAAAAACTCAGCTGTCTTGTCACTCCAGTGACCCATGGATGTAAAAATGCTACAGTACCTTTTGAACAAACGTAATCATTTAAGCTTGTACCATGGTCTTGCTTATGGATGAAGTGAAATGCCATTCTCGTTCTGACACAATCTAAATACTTTTTTTTGTTATCTTTTACACTGGTTCATACACATACTCTGATTTATATATTTTGGATGACCTTTTTGTGAACAGCAATTATGATGATACTCCCGTTGATGGTAATGCATCCCAACCTGAAAGCTGCAAACGTTCAGCTGCAAACTTGCAGGAGTGGACAAAAATACAAAGTTATTTGGAGGAGACACGGACCCGAGCTGACTTGTCGCTCCACTGACTCATGAATGAATGTAAAATATGTTGTGGTACCTTTAAAATTGAACCATGCTCAAAATAGAGTAATTTTTCTCTCCAATTTTTCTCTATTTTCTTTTAGAGTGAGACATTTACATTCGATTCATTTCCGGGAGGATTTGAAGATTTTGAAGATTTTGAAAACTACACTGACGATGCCAACCACACTGTAGATGCAACCAACTTCATATGCTGCACTCAGGCATGTGAGACAGCACGCAGCCAGGTGTTCAACAGAATCTTTATTCCTGTTGCCTTCTCATTTGTCTTCATTCTCGGTTTTCTTGGAAACATTTTGGTCATTATGGTCCTCACACGCTACCGACAATTCATGGCATCATCTGAAATCTACATGCTTCACCTTGCATTAGCAGATCTCTTATTTGTGTTGACTCTTCCTTTCTGGGTGTCTTACTTTGAGTCATCCCAGTGGAATTTTGGCAAGACTGGTTGCAAACTCATTTATTCGCTAACAAGCATTAACTTTTACAGTAGCATCTTCTTACTGTGCTCCATCAGCCTTGACCGCTACCTAGCCATCGTACATGCCATCAAGTTGCACTCCTGCCGTAAAACAAGCATCATTCAAATAATCTGTGCCACTGTGTGGATATTGAGCTTGTTATTCAGTCTTCCAGACATCATCGTCAGCAGTTCGTATCAGGTGAGGTTACACGAGCACATGAAATGCACCACATAATAAAGGTCCATTGGCATATAATGTACATTTGGTTTGTTCAGGCAATGTCTAGTCCATAAATATGTCCTTTCACCTACTTCTGCTCTTCATGGTGGAGAACACATACTTTTTTTCCCCTGGAGTCCAAGCATAATTTTCAGGTTCTCCCATTGAGTGACATCATAGCAATGTACTGTAGGAAAAAAGGTGGTATTAATGTTAGTAAGTGAATACTCAAATCATAACCTCATAACCTAACCTTCAGAAGTCATGTAATTCACATAAGCCAATGAGAGAAACCACAATAGTGTTCTTCTTTGGAAAGGAAATGCACTTCAATAAATCCACAATTTAATAATGCCTTGAAACAAAAGCTTTTCTGACTGTAGTAAAAGGGCTATCACTACCAGGTCCAACATATAGCCATTTTCAGACACCTTCTTTCCCAGGAGCATCACTGTTTGCCAAAACACCCCGCACTTCTTGTATGAGAGCTTCATGCTCTGTTTTTGGTAATGTCGGAATACCATTTGAATTTGTGAGACGTGGTCATCAAAAGACTTACTGCATGCCAGGTTGGCATTACATCTAGATTGGGGAAATAAATGTCATCCCCAAGACCAGTCAAGCATTTCTCCATACTAGGTTGGAACTTGGTATGGGCTGAACTCAGGCAATAGGGGATTATACCAAGTCAAACATCCCCTATAATGTGATTAAGTCAGTAAGAGGTTGCCTCTCCTCATAAACTCGGTTGATGATACGTCTTCCTTCAGTCCAAAACAAAAATCACCAGGAGCTGCCAATCAAGCTGTCCAACATGTTTTGGATTGGAGAGATAGGGTGACGATCAGGTGAAGATCTCCAGTTGAGCTCCCAGTACTTCACAGTAAAGCCTGAAATGCCATCTTTCTTTTAGCCATACTAAGGGGGAAGGAACACTGGGACCTCAACTCTTTGATCCAGCCACGAGTCATAAAATCTTGCAGGTCCTCCTTCACCTCCTTCTGTTGTGGGTTCAGCTATGAAGTGTATGTTTGTCATACAAAAGTCTTGTCCTTGAAGGTGAAGTGCATTCTCAAGGATGGAATGAATACTACATCCCCATAATCTCGAGCAAAGGCATGGAAACGCCTCCATCAATATCTTCATCACTATTCTTCTGGACAATGGTCGAGGTTCACTGGATGATCTCACGTCACATGGTGCTCTCAAGTTCCTGCTATTAGCTTTTTTGTATACAAAGTCAAGGCTCATGGAAGAGCGAGAACACAGAATGGATCACAATGCAACAGAACACAATGAACAGTAGAAAGAGAAGGGGAAAACACACCGACAGCAGATTTTATGGAAAAAATAGGGGAAGACTTGGACAAATAAGGTATGTGGGAAGAACAATGTGTCGGAGAGTATGCCTGCAGTGGACAGGATGGATACAGAACCAAACTCTGGGGAAGAAAAGAGGTGAACTTGGTGGGGAGGGGTGAAGGCATTGACGGAGGTATAAAATATCATTGTTTTGGATCAGGTTTTATCTGAGATGGTGGTGAACAGCTGGCTTGAAGATCTGGTTGGAAGAATGAGACTGAAGAAAATGTGGAAGTTGTTTCCCTATGCAGGCAGAAAAAAGAACAAATTAGTGGAGGCGAGCATTGATTGGCTACTGAGTGCTGCTGGTGTCTTGTCAAGCCTGTTACCCCCTTTAATTGTGGTTATGTGCTTGGGCACTTTCTTATACAAATCAAGGGACAGCTCTACTGCTGGTTAGAGATAGGTCTCGATTGGTTTGCTAGGCCGCAGGTGCCATATTACAATCTATTGATCCACCGTAACATGAAGATTGGTTGTGCTTGCCCCCCAAATTAATGATTTGAGGATGTTACTTTGGGTGACGGTCACTAACACTATATCAATTTTGGTCGCTCGATTTGCTTTGAACTGTATGTGGAGTGAATAGCATTATCTGATCCCTCTCTAGTGTTGAAGTATATGTGCCTGACATCTGAGGATAGATACTTCTCCTGGTAGGATGACAATAGTCTACCAACTAATATGGATGAGGCAATCTTCACCCTCTGAATGAGTTATCAGTCTTAACCGAATGAGCATCTTTGTTGTGTCAGGATCCAATGAGAAAGCATCTTTCACTGATTCAGCTGTAACCTGCAGCAGTATGTCCCTTCTTCTGATCCATAACTAGCTCTTCGATAATGTTGTAGCCAATAATGGGTTCCTCTGCCATGTTGGAATTGCTTGACAAGAACATTGGAATCCTCAATTCACTACTAGGGCACGTCTTGCTGTGCAACTGAAACTCCAACTCCAACTCAACACAACTTGAGAATGGAATTATTGTCTGATTCGCCACTACTCCCATGAGAGTGGTACAGCCCAGCAGCTCTTTAACCTCACCATTGTCCAAGGCAAATGTCACCTCTTCCAGCAAACTGGCTTGGGCTCCTGTGTCCCAGAGGGCTGAAGTTGCTACCACATCCACAGTGCAATACACACAACACCTCCTCTCAATGAGTTCCAGCAGCTGTATATCCTGATTTGCCTCTGTAGTTGACTAATCACACTGGTTTGCTGATGGTCCTACCTTACCATGTTTCTGGCCTTTCTTCAGATAACTTTGTGTTTTAATGCCAGACTGTTCCTATTTTAGCTTCCTCACATTCTTATGAAACGTAGAAAACTTTGCTACTTTTGGAATAGTCTCCTGGGTCACAATTGATCTTGTCACAGTGACAACTCTCCATTTCCCTAGAATGAGATGTGTGCTCAGCACCCATTAAATGTACGCCCTACCAGCCGCATGTTAAACAATGGTCACAGGTTCCCCCTTTCTTCCTTCCCGATACATCCCCTTTCCTTGAGCCTTAGTCTCCTCTCATTCTGAGTGTTCATTTAAATGGAAGCAATAGGCATCCTGCATATCTAAGTTACCTCTGCCATTAATCAATTCACCATGCTGCACTCAGCATGGTGAATGTTGTGGGTTCTTGTCTTGTTCACCTCTACTGCTGGAGTAGTCTACTCCCCTTCCTTTCTGCCCAAGCTGGGGCATGTGCAATGTAAGATATATGTTTGGCCGAGAAAGAAACTTGAGAGATAACCTCCAAACTGTGATCACTTTTCCTGCTTCCACCTTCTATCAGTCGACATTGTTGTGGGGCCGAGTTTCGGTGGCGAGCATGACTGCTGGGTGGAGCTCCACCGAACACCCGGAATTTATAGGTCGTCACCCCAGATAACTCCAGAGCCCATGGGTCTCTTATCGGACCGAAGATCGCCAATAGGTCGACCGCGTGGGACAGGGTCGATTGCCAATTTCAATTTACCTAAATACCCACGTCGTCCAAACTACCGGGGAAATTCACCCTCGGAGGAGCTCGAGCGGAAGGAGCCAGTAGCGTGCTCGAACCGTGCGTAACCCGAGCGGATGGTTACTGAGGTCCATCGGTCCAAATGCACAATTTACACTCGTTACTTCTCAACACACACCGTGCTAAACCAATGAAAGAAACACAACAATGAGCTAAAACATTTAACAGGGGATTTATTTATAATGAGGGGAAGGGAACACACAAAGAGCAGAGTTATCCGACGATAAGAAATGTAGTCAATGTACAAGCAAAAGCACTTATCCAGTTGCTACTTAAAGACGGGCCCACACACAGACACACACACACAGAAATGGACCCCAATGGTCTTTATTGAAGGCCTCCAACTCGAGGACAGGTGAGCTAGGAACCAGAGCTATCTCGGACCTTCTCGCCTCGTGCAGTCTTCAACGTTCTAGATCGGTGGGACTCGAACCCACAACTCGATGCCGCTGCAAGCACCGGGTATGGAGGGCAGCGTCGGGCTCTCGCATGCTCCTCCGGCATGCGACGAGACCAGAAGAATCAGTGACAGGACGAAACCAAAAGCCAGCGACAGGACGGGACCAGAAGAACCAGCTCACCGCTCCGTCCCATCTATTTCTTTCCTCTCTAGCGTTGGGGGCGGGGGGGGGGACGTGTCTCACCCCTCCGCACACCTCATTCTCCGAGGAAATCCGTCGTCTCCCCATGATTGGTCAGGGGGGCATGTCGGGGCGTCTCGATTCCCCGCTCCCCGAAGAGGCTTTGCTTCTCTTGGAGCTCGCTCTGCACACATTGGCTGAAAAATGACACATACCCTCATTTGGCGCCAGGCCAGAACGAAACGCTTCGTGAGCGCGCGAAGAGTGCGGACAATGCCGCGAGCAGAGTGTCAGGATGGAGCGAAGGTGTGGGCATGTTGTTGTTGTTATCGTTGTTGATGTAAAAATCCTATCTATAAAATAACTTCGCAGCGCATGTTCACTTAATTCCCATTAGACATAGGGGATGGATTCTAACTAGAAACACATACTTATCGAAATAACTGAGCTACGGGGATGGCTGTCTGTCTGGGTGCACAAGGCTTCCAAATTCGTAACAATATTTCTGTCACTCAAGCAATCCTCACTGCTGAGGTGTTTCTCAACTTCTGCTGTCTTTCTTGCTCCCAGCCTGCTGCTTCACTGAGCCTTTCAATGAGAATTCCTCATTGGTGGAGCTTGGATCATAAAGATATGACTTCATCAGGAACTTAACATTGTCGACTGATAGTATAGTCCCATGCTGATCAATCATAAAAACTTTCTCTGGATCAGGTCTAGCTCGAGCAGCTCTTCAGTCCCTTCTCTTGAGATGCAAACAATCCCTCTCCACCTGAAACACATGAAATCAATATATATATATATATATATGTATATATATATATATATATATATATATATATGTATATATATATATATGTATATATATATATATGTATATATATATATATATATATATATATTTATCTATATATATGTATATATATATATATATATATATATATATATATATATATATATATATATATGTATATATATATATATATGTATATATATATATATATATGTATATATATATATATATATATATATATATATATATATATATATATATATATATATATATGTATATATATATATATGTATATATATATATGTATATATATATATATGTATATATATATATGTATATATATATATGTATATATGTATATATGTATATATGTATATATACATATATATATATATACATATATATATATATACATATATATATATATATATACATATATATATATATATATATATATATATTAGTCAAGGTCAAGAAACAGCAGTAAATTGTATAATTTTGGCACCAGGATGCAGTCATGTAGTGCACTTTGGAAACTTCCCCTGATGTCCTTTGCTTCTACTGCCACTTCCTGGCCAGGAATGCTATTACCTTTTCAATTATCGTAGCATCCAGGCAATACCTGGGACTTTATGAGGAACTTGATAATTTTCATGGGGGTGCCCATTCCCAACACTACTTCCACAAATATGTGAAGAAAATGAGTAATGTAATATAATTCTGAGAAATATACTCATCTCTGTGTTTAATGTATAAATGCTTTGCTGTTTTCTCATTAACTCTTCTGGCTCATGAGAATTGACTTGGGGTCTAACTCTGTACCAAAGACAATGGCTTTTGGTTCTGCCACTGACAACTTTTAAATGTGTCACTGGTGGAGAGGGGTTGTAAGATATATCATGCAACGATTGATCAAAGTGCAGTATTATTACATTACAGTATAACTAATATGGATACCCATTTTTAACTACTTGTTCTTGGTATAACATAGCATTATTTGAAATTACAGCAATATACTTGGTCCACTTTAAAAGTTTCGAAAGAGAGGGTGCCCCATCACCATAAAAATTATATTCCCATGTCATTCACAGATCTGAGACGCTTCCATAGAGGGGTCAAGATAAGTGTCTTGGGATGGTTCACATGGGGGTGATGATAACCAAAGATTAATATCCAAAGGAGATAGCTTGCAAAGAGCTTTGGCCGATATTAAATCATTCTAAAGTACAGATGGTTGACTTGTGACAAACGGCATCATGGGCTAAATATAGGCGACAAATATAATTAGCCCGTCCACCGCGCAGTGGAATACGGGGTTTTGCAATCACTTATGTGTGTCTATCTGTGTGTCTATCTGGGCCATAACTTTTTTGTCATCAAATTTGAACTTTTGTCATCAAATTTTCAACAAAGCTTCATTATGAGAATATGGAGAACACAAATTAATAATTTTGCTGAAATAATATTTTGCATTCTTACTTGCTTTAAGAAAAAAAAAATTCACAGCATTCCTGGAAATAATATACATTTGTCTGAGCTTTATGTGATCTCTTTCTTCCAACCCCCTTGAAGCTTAAAAACAGGACATAGCTTGCAAAGAGCTTTGGCTGATATTAAATTATTTGAAAGCACAGATAGTTGACTGGTGACAAGGTTATGGTATCATTTTGGCTCCACATAGGCTACAAATATAATTTTGTATCTTTTCTTGTTTTAAGAAAATAAATCATTCACAACATTTCTGGAAATTAAATACATTCCTCCAAACTTGATGAGATTTCTTTCTTCCAACCCCCTTGAAGCATGAAAACAGGACGGTTTGTGAGCTTGTTTACTCACACATGAATGCAGACAAGATGCGTCTGACCAACAGGATCATGCTTCATGTGCTTGCCTTCATCATTCCATTATTGTTCATGTTCTTCTGCTACAGCAACATCATAATAACATTACGCAGCAGTCGAAGCTTCACAAAACACAAAGTTATTAAGGTCATCATGGCTGTGGTGATTGTGTTCTTTATTTGCTGGCTGCCCTACAACATAACCATCTTTGTGGACACACTCGTCCGATTCAAGATTATCACTCCAAGTTGTGAGATGAATGAGGATCTCGACCAAGCCATTGTAGTCACCCAAACCCTGGGTTTCCTGCATTGCTGTCTGAACCCCTTCCTGTATGTGTTCATCGGTGTCAAGTTTCGCAACAATTCTCTCAAGCTTTTCCGGGAGATTGGATGCATCAGTGATAAGTTTCTGCAAGACCACACAAAGTACAGAAAGGTTTCTGGCAGGTCCGTTGTTTCTGAAACGGACAGTACTGCATCTGTCTCTTTATAAAGGGACACTTGGAGCAATATTTTTGTGCTGGGTCTTATAAAAGAAAACTTTGCCGTTTCTCAAACAAATGTGGTTTCACATCTGCCGCTTCTCTCTGTCGATGCTGTTGCTTATTTAAAGGTGATACAAATAACTTGTATGCTATGAGACAAGAAATGAGGTCAGCATAGCTTCAGTTGTCAATAAAACAAAAATATATCGATTGGAAAATTTGTTGGATTCTGACATGTTCGTTGCAAACATGCAAAAGAACATAGAAGGTGTGTAGTTGGGAAATGACATTGTGTTGAAACCATAAGCAGATGGTAACAGGTTGGTGCTGCCTGTGGCCATGTCGAGTAGTCCACAAATAATCCAAAACGCCATAATAATCCCAAATTACGACTTCTCATCATTCTCAGTTTCTTTCACCAACGAAGGCATCACACAATTACAACGTTGACAACATAATTTGTTTGTTACCAAGTAAAAAATAACTCGATCTCAGATAACTCTACAAAATATGTATTGACCTCTGGTCTAAGTAGTCGATAAGATGATTGAAAATTATTTTAGAGTACCCGTTTGGAAAGAAGAAGCATGTTGGTGGTGAAAACAATCTGAATACCTTATGGTATTATGCTGAAAAAGTTGTTAAACAACACTTGTGAAACCGGAAAACGAGTATTGTTGCCAACCATGTTGATTTTGTATTCTTACGAGTGAATGATCGTAATTCACAACAAAAATTGTTTTGAATCACCAACAACTTTTTTTCTACAACAGCAAGCATTCACTTGAGAAAGGTCCTACAAATCCTTCAGAAATAATTGTAATGTAAATTGTTCATAAAAATAATAGTTTTGCAAATTCTTCAGAAATAATTATATTGGAAATTATTCAGAAAAATAAGTCTTACAATTCTCCATCCAATTTCACTGCAAAAGTATCAACACACCCAATTGCTTTTTACCCTGCGCATGCAAAGCGACAAGTGGGATTAAGCAATTGATTCAGGTCTGTCTGTCCAAAAGCGTTAATTTATGATCAAGGAACGATTTATTTTTAATTGAATGTTATATTTTGAACACAAATTGGAAAACAAACCTGCCATTTAACAGCACTTTGTCACTGAATTTGTCTCGATCGCACATGTGCAGATTAGTGAGATAATATTTTTACTCCGTCTGTCTGTATGGCAGTTAAACAAAATTGAAAATCATTCCAAATGGGAAACCTACTGTTTTTAAGGACGTCATAAAGGACACAAACAACAGGCACAAATAACTAATGTAACAAGTTAGATAGTGTGGTGTAATATACATTGTGCAAACGGTGGTAAATTCTGGAATTAATTTTTTTTATATACAACTTTTAAAATCTTAATTTTAATTAAATTGAATTATATACTCGAACACTGGAGAACATAAATCGCCTTCTTGTCATTTCCAAGAACCTCCAGTTTTGCAGGGCTTTGACAAGTTAAATAAGGTGTTGTATAAGCATGATGTATAGGACTGCTTCAATCGTGACAAACTTCTGGATTTTTTTTTTCACAAGCATTAAAAACTTCAGTCTAATTGAGGTATCTACCTGAACACTGCGTGGGGTAACATGTTCTATGAACTCTTTAGTTGTGCTTAAGGCCCTGTCACACCTTGACGTTTTAGCCAACGTATGCCGATTTTTGAATTTTTTTTCTAAAACGCTGGCACACGTTGAATACGTTATGGGTAAGTTTTGATAACATTGAGAGCACCCTGGCATACGTCGTAGTATGTTGCCATACGTCGTTGTACGTTGGCTTTAAACGTTGTACTTTTCGGTTGTCCTCAAATTTTTTCATGCTTGAAATTTCACGACGTATGTCGGCGTATGACTCACACGTTCCGCTACGCTGGCCACAAGTTGTAGGCACGGTCTGCGATCGTTGACAGACGTCAACACATGCTACTTGTAAGTTAATCATAAGTTGAGACACGCCCAGGTAATGTTTAGCGTACCCGAAACTTATTTCTAACCTATGATTAACGTGTTGTTGGCACGTTACGCGATCGTTGCCACACGTCGACAGACGTTACTTTTAAGTTACTCATAGGCTGAAAGACGTCGGTATAATGGATCGTCCTTGCGTCAGCGTCCACGGCCACGACACTTATTTGCAGCATTCTTCAAACTTTTCTTCGGCATGACGAGGATGTTCACACTTCGATGTCTAGCTTGGCTATGATTCCAATTGTCCATCGGCAGCGTCTATTTAAAATAGTCGAGTTTGAGCGTTTTAACACGTTCAGAAGAAACGTTTCAAATTTCCAAACCCCAGCGTCAAAAAAACAAACAAAAAAAAAAACAAAGGCGAGTGACAGCAATTTAAATCGTTCATTGTAAACAATGAAACTAGCTGAGTGGTACCGTTTAAAAGTCGTTGAGTGTAAAAAAAATCCAATTGTTGAGCGCAAGCGTCTACTTTCAATAGTGGAGATGCAGCCATTTAAATCGTTGAGTGGCAGCCTATGAACCTACCCATGGACACGCGGACGCAAGGAGGATCCATCATAACCCACACCCTCCCCCTCACACCCACCTACTACTGCCAACATGAACAAACTACTACTAATACTAATACTAATACTGATACTGATACCGATACTGTTATTGCTGACATGGACATCGACTCAAAAAGGACTCGAAAACACTGTTGGGTTCCCCTTTTATGAACACCATTTTTATATACCAATTCCCAAAACCGCTGGGAACACGTCTTTATATGGCAGTTGTAAGCTAGAAACACATTCATTTTTTTTTTTTTTGTCGACCGGAAGACGTCATTGGAATACGTCTACATACGTCGATGTGTGTTGGGACGACGTAAAGAATTGGTTCAAAGCACGTCAAACATAAGTTAGAAATAAGTTTCGCGTAAAAAAGACATTACCGCGACGTGTTTCAACTTATGAGTAGCTTATAAGTAGCCTTTGTGGACGTGTGTAAGCGTCCGCATATCGTGTGTAAAACTTATCCCCATCGCATGCGGAACGTGTGTCATACGCCGAGTACGTCGTAAAATTTTGAACATGTTCAAAATTTCTTGACGTACTCTACTTACTACGACTTATGATAGCGTATTTAGCATTCTACTCATGCATACCAAACTTACCCATACCGTATTCGACGTGCCCCAACGTTTTAGACACACTTTTTGTTACGTCGGCATACGCTGGCAAGATCGCCAAGGTGTGACCGCGATTTTGACCCTTCCATTTCTACGGCAGTTATGATTTGAATCGTTGTGCGTCAGCCTTTTAATAGGCTACGCCACGACATCGTCGGCGATACGTGCAACGCGCTATGCCTGAGTTAGACTATCGTTGGGCATCGGTTGTGTAGGCCGACAACAGGTTCAGCATTCGTTGGTATAAGTTATCTATAACACAACGAAACGTTCTGTGTAGTTACCAATGCGTTATACATAAGACCAAGTCGCTATGAATACGTCCAAATCTTAAAAAAAAAACATCAAAAGTTCAACGTAAGCCAGCGTTTTACATAAATTTTAACACGTTGCCATCGCTGGCTAAAACGTCAAGGTGTGACCGGGCCTTTAGGAATTGCTTGTGCTTCAACTTCTAAGGCTCAACATATGGATATTTCAAATATAATAACAGCATAAACACCTGATTTAATTAATTTGATGATAATTAGCCCTTCTTAGCCGAAGACAATAACGCGATGTGTGAACACCGAGGAGCGTGAATTTGTTTAAAGGTATATAGAAGCTGCAACCCACACGTACACAGCAACTACACTCTGGATTCTGGAATAAGAAGCAGTGTATAACCTGGTGTCAATTTCAATACCTGAGAAGACTAAACCTCTTGGAACCAGCAGCTTTGGCAGGAATTTGGAATTTGTCCAGAGTGCCGGTGATAGCTCACAGAGACTTTGTCAAAAGACGTTTCCTTCGTGTACATAACAAATAAGTGGGCCTAAACACTTGACAATGGGGAAAACTCTTCAAAATACTTTTTTGTCAAACCAACGATAGTTCGTTATAAGCCGATCACTGTGGTGATGTCGTTTTCATGTAAAACTACCTGGTAATAGCCATGAGGTGGATGCGGACAGACACTGACAACAATGGATGAAATTGAGAAAAACGCATCACGGACAGATGTACAATTCTTCAGGAAATGTCATTGGATGGGTGATTTGTAAGAAATTGTAGGGAAGTGCATGATTGCAGATTGTGAGTGTTGACTTTTCTCCCAGAAAATAGAAATACTAAAGGGTGTTCAGACACGTGGACTTGGCAATTGAAACAGAGTTAATTTTACCCAGTTTGAAAATGAGAATGCAGATGGAACTTCAGAAAAGTGACAGATGACAAGACACGGATCAGTCTGTAGTCTTCCAGAGGGAGAAGCCAATTATTCCTAAGGTCTGTGAGTCCTGTGACTGCACTGCACAGGCTGGTACAGTCAGGTAGGAATGACCCTGATATCTTTACCAATTTGGCAACAATGCTGGATGCTATCGTATAATATCGTGTATGAAATATTCAAGTGCATTCTGAGAAAGTATAGTGTCGTGAATGCCCGAGAAAATCCAGAGAGTCCCCTGAGCTCCTGATTGTAATCTTCCTTACTATAATTCACAGACCGGTGTTTGTTTGTGTGTGTGTTTGTCCCATGAATCCTGCTACAGTTCTGGCCCGATTACATCCAGATTTGCTACATAGGGTCAGCATGACCCCAATTAGAATTTAGGTGTGTTTTTATCTTTGCCGGTGTTTTGGGGGGGGGTGAGGGAAGGTGGACGCAAATTCTCTATGTAAATGTGTATCGTGTAGCGCCGCCTCCAGGTGGGTGAGGGTATTACAAGTCCCCACCATTTACAGTGCAGTATTCCTGTCCCCACGTTTTCCAGTACAGTGAGGTTTTTTTTGACTTGTTCAATGAGGGGTATTTTGAATTGCACCTAAGAATAAGGATAATAACATCACTCCTCTGGCTGCTCCCATAAGGAGGGTGTACTTCTAGTGCTGATAATTCATTAATTGCTGGGTCAACAAGAGGAGTGGGGGAGTATCTGGGATATAAACCAAACTGATGGTTGGCTATCAAAGGGTTTCTGGGCAAAAAAATAGCTTACAGTTTTTGCATTGTTAAAGACCTTTCTTGCATCATCGTCAAGAAGGATCTCTTTTAATCCTTTTTATAGGACCCTTTTGTGGTTCTTCCATTATCTGTAATAACTTTGCACTCTATTGTATATCATTCATCCTTTGGATAATTGTGCAGTTTTTGAGTATATTTTGCATTTTCATGGATTTTAAGATGTTTCACATTTACAACTCATTTTTGTACCATCATTGAAATCAATTGCTTTTCTGGATGTTTTGTTCATGACTCAACAGCAAATGGAAATAAATTCGTTCTTTTCTCTGAAGCCAAATGTTGTGTTGAATGTGTTGTTTGACTTTTCCTGGAAACACAAGTATTTGTTAAGGAAAGGGCAATGATACATTCCTCTTTCAAAATACAGCCTGATACCCACTGCTGCAAATTTTTCCTTCTTTTCCTTCCCTTATTTTCCCTTGTATTCTTCCTGCTTTGTCTGCTACATACAGTATTTATTCTTCCATAGTGTGGCTTGTCTTCATCTCAGTGTACACACTAATGCTTTTAACAATGTCTATGCCTCTCCCACTGTAGTACAGTTTTGTTCCTTAATCACCTGTGATCAATACATTGCAGTCAGTTGTATATTGATGAAGTTGAGTTCCATTGCAAATCTCAAGCTTGAGATGGAGGAAGGTGCAGAAGCTAATAAGCAGGATGCACCCACTTCGAATTTGGAGAAATTGCTGGCCATTGAAGGTCTAGATTCTGCAACTCGTTAAAATACATGTTTAGTGCTGAGGAGGATGACCCATAGCAAAACTAGAAGGGCACTCCGTGGAGTGCATATCGCCGCTACACGAGAACATATCGGGCCCAATACATTTTTGAAATGTCGTTTTTGGCCCGATCTCTCAATGGTGTAGAATCACTTTGAAAATTAAATAATTCTCATATCCAGATCCGGATTCAGATTTTCACCAAAATTGAAACAATTCTTCCTCGTCACACACCCAACATGTACACCAAGTTTCGTCTGAATTTGTCTGCAACTTTTTGAGATATCATGCTATATATTGTTTTTAGCGCGATCTCTCAATGGTGAAGAATCACTTAAAAAATTCTGGGAGTGAGATCCGGATCCGGAACTTCACCAAATTCTAATCAGTTCATCGTTATCACACACCCAACCGGCCCACCAAATTTCATCCGAATCCGTCCACAATTTTTTGAGATATCCTGCACACAAATAAACAAGCAAAAAGATGACGTCTACAGAGCATGATACTTGCAAAATCCATAAAACAAATTCTTTTCAAAAATAATTGGTGGTTGAATTCACTCACTTGAAATATGTATCCTCTTCAAATTTCAAGTCAATCGGATGAAAATCAAGGATTTTAGAAATCTCTCCTTTGTTGTTGACCTTTGGCCTATGTTGACCTTTTGACCTCAAAAACAATAAGCTTCTTCGTTATCCCAAATTCTACTATGTGGTGAAGTTTTATGAAGCTCAGTTTAAAATTGTAACCTGTGGGCGATAAATAGACAGACAAACAGAAATACAGACAGACATACAGACAGAGTAACAAAATTGACTGACCAATATACTTGAAAAATCTTCGATTTTGCAAGTAACAAGCAGATAAACAAACAAACAGACAGAAATGGGTGAAAACATAACCTCCTTCACCTTCGGTGGTGGAGGTATTGAGGGGGGTAATAAAACAAATAGTCAGAGGGTCCATGCATAATGGGTGCTGGTAAGTCATGATGGCTGATTAATCACCTAAGATGACTCATCAAGGAATCTCGAGGTAGACCAGGAGACCCGGTGACTCATGACAGTATATAAGTGGATGGATTTGCGGCATGTGGTGTGTGGTCCCAGCTAGAATACTGCGAGGAGAAAGGGAGAAAATAAATAGTTTGTCAGGGACAAGGTGGAGGAGGAGAGGAGATTGGGACCATACTCTGTGCAGAGCATTGGTGCTGCTTAAGCAGTCTCCTTGGCTATTGGGCACAATCTGTACGGATCGCCACTCCGACAGTATACCAGCATGCTGGCACTCATTTTGCCAACTTCGGAAGGATGACAGGTCGAGTTAACCCCACCTGGTATTAATTCAACAGCTGAGCGGGATTTGAACTTAGGACCCTTGGATCCAAAGCCCACCGCCCTAACCATTCATCCAACACCAGGCATGGACAAGATGGCAAGGCTAGAATGTGCTGTCAGTTGGGGAGTGTGCACCAGATGGCCACATGGTTTTAGAGTGAAACACCTATGCAACATTCTCAAAGGAAGCATTCAACTGAGTCAGAGCATGTGCAGATGAGCATACAGGACAAGGGAATCGACTTAACGAATGCTTGCCAAGCTGCAGTGCTAATCATGTAATATTGGTTGAGCAATGTGCACCAGGCAACCATCTGGTTTGAGAGTGGAATGAAATGCCATTTTGCTCTCTTCAGGAGAGCAATCAAATGAGTTGGACCACAAACCAGGTGGCCATGCAGTACAGAGGACTCAATGTAGTGAGTGCTTACCAAGCAATTCAGTGCTGCAAAAGGTCGCTGGTGCTACATGCTGCAAAAGGTCGCTGGTGTTACATGCTGCAAAAGGTAGATGGTGCTACATGTTGCAAAAGGTAGCTGGTGCCTAACACAAAGAGGCCCTAGGTGGATGGAAAGTGCTGTGAGGTGGGGCCAGGCCCACCAACCCTGTTTCACAAAAATGTGCCGCAGTGGCTGCATAGGCACCACTTTTGCAGTCTTGTGCTGGGAGTGTGGGGAACGTGTATTGGAGGAATTTGGGTGAGAGAGAGCGAGTCGATAGTGTGTCGAGGATGGCACAGAGATAAAGACTTTCATGAGTATATTCCACTTTTCCATTAGGTCAACACACAGTCCACGAGCTCCGTTCACCAAAAACAAAAAGAGCTGTGGGTCTGGCCTATGTTCAACTTCCTGCCCCACCCCTCACCTTAGGGGCCAAAATAAACCTACTTCACAGAGGCTTGTTTGGTTCGTCATTTTTGGAATGATGCAGAACCACATTGAACAATAAACATTGAACAGTACACCACAGCAAATGGTTTTAAGAGTACTGGTATTCGCTTGCCATGATAGTATGTGGGAAATGGGCATGATTGATCGGAATGGAGAACTTTGAGAACATCTTGCATCAGAATAAATTGAAAAATGATGTTTTTCTCAGATTAGGCTCAGGTCACACAAGTTGTTACATGTGACATGCCACAGGTCTACATGAGCTTTGTGTTGCTGTTGTTGTTGGGGTTCTTGTTGGGGGGTCGATTTTTGACATATGCACCCATTGGTCGGATAGCTGCCGGACTACAACCATATCAGTCACTTGATTCCATCCACCATAGCACCCAGACAAAATATTATGGCCACCATCTTGGTTCTCTGATGGGCCTAACACTTTAGGCCTGCAGGCCTCAACTGATTATACATTATCCGGCTTTGTTGCATCAGATTTCCATTGGCTTTGTTCGGGTCGGGTGTTCATCACGATGAGGGACAGCAAAAAATATCATCATATGTGGAATAAAAATTATTTGGAAGGTTTAATCAAGCCCGTACGCACCTCCCTAAAAAATAGTGCTACGTAATTTTTGAAAGGCCCCATATTGGGGTTAAACATCCGTGATCGCGTGATGAATCAACATCTTCTGATACAAGTGTTTTGATATAAATGTGACGAATCAACTATTTTAAGAATGTTTTAAATGTGCGTTTCTCAATCGGCCCGTTACCGGATATGTTTTTTAAAGCCAATTCACTCGTGCTTAAGGCCCAGTCACACCTTGACGTTTTAGCCAACGTATGCCGATTTTTGAATTTTTTTTCTAAAACGCTGGCACACGTTGAATACGTTATGGGTAAGTTTTGATAACATTGAGAGCACGCTGAAAAATACTGCCGTACGTCGTTGTACGCTGGCTTTAAACGTTGTACTTTTCGGTTGTCCTCAAATTTTTGCATGCTTGAAATTTCAGAACGTATGCCGGCGTATGACTCGCACGTTCCGCTACACTGGCCACAAGTTGTATGCATGGTCTGCGATCGTTGACAGACGTCAACACATGCTACTTGTAAGTTAATCATAAGTTGAGATACGCCGAGGTAATGTTTAGCGTACCTGAAACTTATTTCTAACCTATGATTAACGTGTTGTTGGCACGTTACGCGATCGTTGCCACACGTCGACAGACGTTACTTTTAAGTTACTCATAGGCTGAAAGACGTCGGTATAATGGATCGTCCTTGCATCAGCGTCCACGGCCACGGCCAGGACACTTATTTGCAGCATTCTTCAAACTTTTCTTCGGCATGACGAGGATGTTCACACTTCGATGTCAAGCCTGGCTATGATTTCAATTGTCCATCAGCAGCGTCTATTTAAAATAGTCGAGTTTGAGCGTTTTAACACGTTCAATAGAAACAATTAACATTTCCGAGCGCCAGCGTCAAAAAACAAAGGCGAGTGACAGCAATTTAAATCGTTCATTGTAAACAATGAAAATAGCAGAGTGGTACTGTTTAAAAGTCGTTGAGTGTAAAAAAAAATCCAATTGTTGAGCGCAAGCGTCTACTTTCAATCGTGGAGATGCAGCCATTTAAATCGTTGAGTGGCAGCCTATGAATAGCAAACCCTACGTCACCGACAAAGATAAACTGCCGCACGATATGGATAAGTTAGGCTATCGTTGGGCATAGTTTGTGAACGCCGCTACACGATAATTATTCGTTGGTATACCATATCTATAAGTTATCGAAGCGCTCTATGCACATTATTAGTTCATTGTGCATTTGTCCAACCCGTTATGAATAGACCTAGATCATAAAAACAAGCCATAGCTCATTGTTGATTTTTGTGAACTGATAATGTGACTGATAATGGATTTTTGTGAACATCTTATTAGCATCTTACAATTATTCCTGTTTCTAACTATATTGATGACATGTTATTTATCTATCCAATAAATAATAGATGAAGAGTCAAAAGTCCATTTTTTAAAGGACAGCTGAAAAAGAAGAAATGTTCATGTTACAATGCAAGACAGTTGAGAAAGAAGGCATTTTCACATCATGACACAGGGCAGTTGAGAAAGAAGACATGTTCCTGTTATGAGGCAGGGCAGTTGAGAAAGAAGGCATTTTCACGTCACGACACAGGGCAGTTGAGAAAGAAGACATGTTCCTGTTATGAGGCAGGGCAGTTTTGAAAGAAGACATTTATTTATCAAAGATTTTTACTCACATTTGCCTTCGTCTATACTTCATGCAGTGAAACATGCAAGCCATTGTGTTGGCATAACATAACATCCAATGTA
>NC_140962.1:30415286-30477786 GCF_056783735.1 Eptatretus burgeri
GAGGTACCAATCTCTGACATTCAATAAAAACGTGGGCAATATTTTCAATGAAATCACAAAAAGGACAAGAAATTAGAACAGAAGAATTAAACTTATGGAGTAATGTCTGTGTGACCAGGGCTTGATGTGCTATTCTCCAATTCAGGTCTTCATTTCGCCCAAGAGTTGGAGAACTATACATTTTGTTCCACACTGGAGTTAAAAAAGCTCCAGCAGGTAAGGTCTCATTCCACCGATTTTTCAACAGTTTTGTAAAACCAGGTATACATGCTTCCAGACATTTGTTGGAGATAGCCGTTTTCCCCATGACGTGAAACACCAATTTCCTCTAAGTTTGAGGAGAATACACCCTCTTGTTTTATTGAGGAAATTTCAAGTTCAGGGAAATAGAGACGTGAGTCTACCACTTCATCCACCCCAGTCCACCCGATGTTTAGTCTATGAAAGGTTTGAATTACTGCTTTCAAGACATTTCCCACAATATTAGCAGAACGAACACCAGTTGTTAATGAAAGTGAGCTTACAGGAAGCCAGGCATTCAAGGATGGATGCAACAGGTCTCGCACTCTGTTTATTCCAACACTGGTGAAACAATGCATAAACGACCTGGAGGTTGAAATTCTAGAGAATAAAGGACACCGAACTAATGTACATGTACAAACTCATGTACAAACCTTTGGGCATCGTATGATACCTCTAAACGTTGCACTCCGAGGACTTGCAAAGCATTCAAAAGGCTCTGATGAAAACTGGAGAGCGGAGACATGTCAACGTGATGGAGGTCGATGACGAAAAGTTCACGGTCATATTTCAGACCTTCCACTTTCTGCAAACAAGCGTTTGTGAGAGGTCGCCAAGGAACACACTCACTGTACAGTAGGGCGCTTAATCGAGGAAATCCGGAATGCCATTATCCGACTTGGGATATGCATCAGATTTTGACCACCCTCATTTCGGGGTCTGCAGACCACGTCTGGGCCCAGCCAATGGTGGCCATCCCACAAAAAAATCAGTCAGAACCCTCTGAATGCCTGTGACCAAGTATCTCGGAGGTTCAAGTGGGATAACTCTATGCCAAATAAATGGAACCACCAGGTTGTTTATGACTGACACCCGTGTCTTAAGCGAGAGAAGTTGGTACAATCTTCTCCACCTTGCCAGTTTCAATTTAATTTTTTCCAGGAAGTTCTCCCAATTATTTTGTTCATACGCTTCAATTCCAAGAAATAAGCCTAAATATTTAAATCCCGTCACTACTCCACTGTATTCCTCCTGATAAAACAGGCAGGGACGAGGAAGGCGATCTGGGGCCCACCGAAAAAGCTCCACTTTTTTTCCAATTTACCCTTGCAGTAGAAGCAAGCTCAAACTGGGTAAGGCAACGAGAGACCTCAGAAACATCTTTTGATTTGCAATAGCAACACAAATATCATCAGCATAAGCTGAAACGACGACTTTGGAGTTTTGTGAAAGAGAGACTCCTAACACTGAGTTCCGAAGTAAAACTAATAAAGGTTCAACGGATAGATTGTAGAGCATGCCTGATAGCGCACTGCCCTGACGGATGCCTCGCTGAAAGGGGAAGGGGTAACAAAGACTATTATTAACCTTCAGCACACAAGATGCATTTTTGTACAATAACTTAACATAAGCAATAAATTTTTCCCCAAACCCTGTTCTCCTTAATACATCAAACAAAAAAGAATGGTTAACACTGTCAAAAGCTTTTTCTTGATCTAAAAGTAATAAACCAAAACCAGGAGATGTAGTTCGACCGAGACTGATAAAGTCTCTCAACAAAAAAATATCGTATATGGAACGTTCTGGAACGCAGTATGATTGATCAGTGCCAATCAAGAAAGAGATGACTTCCTTTAGATGGGTTGCAAGTGCTTTTGACAATATTTTATAGTCCGTGTTGAGGAGTGACACAGGCCGCCAATTTGCGGTCTCATGTTCCTTTCTTCGGAAGGAGACACAAAACTGCCCTCCCACAGCTCAATGGCAATTCACCTTGTTCAACACTCTCCTGAAAGACCTCAAGAAGAGTAGGGTGTGGGGGAAAAATTTATATTAATGTATTTTAAATTGCAACAAATGGAGTTTCAGAAATGAAACTTTTATGCTGCAAGTTGAATTGGCTGTCATTTCTGGCCAAAAGACTTTTGCCCTAAATGATAAGAAATGTGTTGTTCTGGAGCAGAGTGACCGAGCTGATAAATGAACCTTTGCTTAGAAAATGTACGAAGTGGCTTTTATACTAAAAGACACGTCTACAGTCTGGGTGAATATCCCCCAACCTCTCTCTCATGGAAGTATAAAATGTTTTGAAAGGCACATTGTTCTCAGTGCAAGCACGTGAGGAAGTATAGTTTCTCAGTGGCTTGTACTCCTTGGAACTGACCAAGTACCAAGTTAGAATAAAACTCTCTGATGTAATGTAGAAGTGAATTGAATCGGATTGGTCTAACTGTTAACTAAAGTAAGAATAAATGAAATAGAACCAAATAATATTGCAATCAAATGGGGATTCTTAAGTTCATTGTACAAGGGTGAGACGTGTATGGTGGATAATTAGGAAATAAATTGTTTCACAAGGAAGGACTTGTGTGGACATCAGTTTTATCAGTGTCGATAGGGTTTTTGTAGGATTTTATAATCAAATCGGACAAACGTTAAACTCTGTCTGAAGTCAAATAGGATTCCACAATCGGCCAGTTAGAATCCTTCAGGAGGAAAACGATCACAACAAGGTGGGTTTAAAAAATCCACATCAGTTGGCGCCGAGACTCGGATTCGAACCGACGTTGGTGCGGTGCTTGTGACCGGAGGTGCTTAATCTGCCAGAGGCAGTGCCTGGAGGAACGACAAGTGCTTGAGCGAAGGTAAGGGAGAGCGCTCTCAGCAGGTAATGCATTTCGAACAAAGAAAAGTTCATTGTCAGATAATTTTATTGAGAGAAAGAAGAGGATCCGGCGGAGGGAGTCCATTTTAAAGTAAACAATAAGTACTATAGTTGTTTTAGAAAAGTGCTGGAGAAGAAGAGTCAGATGACAAGAAGAGGCTCGTTAAGGAGCCAGATGCGTAATTCAATGGGCATGATGAAGCGACATGCCACATGTTTGCATTGATACGGACTGGCTGTGAGAGAGATGGCCGAGGACACGGCTGAGACGCCGAGATAGGGTTAAAATAGATAAACTTTATAAGTTACCTGTTTGTAAGAGTTACAAGAGTTACTTTTGTTCATTGAACTCACTGGAAGTTTGTTGGCAGTGAGGTTGTTATATTATATTGTGTGGAGGTTTTACGGATTTGTAAATGCAATGATTTGCACGAAACGTTTTGTAGAGTGCAGGAGACGATTAACCGGCTGGGAGCATGGTTGGTGATTTGCATTGAGATGCATGTGTTACTGAGAGTAAAAAATGAAACTTGTGCGAGTCCAATATTCACTGCAATGAAACGTGTTCTGTTGGGATTTTGACGATATTTTAACTCATGCTGAGTTGAGCTGTGGGTCTGTTTGAAATGGCATGTTATACATTCTTTGCATTGTATTTCCACGCGAAGGTCGCAAACTACACTGTGTGAGACCCCCTTCCACTCGATCTGTGGGGGGTGGCCTATCTTTACACTGAGTCTTTGTTCGAGCCTTTGCTTTAGGTGTGAAATTCGATTCATATGCAGATTCAAGAGGATGAGATAGAAATGTGATTGGTATTTGTCACATGATCACACGCGAGTCTATGACATGCAATGCTGTTTAGTGTATGTGTTGAAGCCATGGCAGAGTAATGCAAACTGTGGGTTTTGCCTGTCAGAGTTTTTTCCTTTTTCTTCCCACCGGATGTGGAGAGAACTTCCTGTTCTTTGTTCCTTGGTGTTTGTGGCGCACCCTCTCTCCTGAATGTTTAAAGTGAAGTCCATTTAGGAAAAAGTGTTGAAGTTTTATTTTACAACCATCGGGATTTTGAATAAATTGTGAAATAACAATTGTGAATGTGGATATACTGTATGTGATTTAAATGTAGAAACGTGATTTGGAATGATTTTAATGATTTTATGATGTTTAGCACGTGGGGCAATTCACAGATAATAGATGATTCCCTCGGATGGACGTTGAAATATTGTTTTATTCGTCTGCGAATGTTGAGGTTACCTGAACTTGTGCTGGGAAGGCAATGGCAAACAACCCAGTGTAACCCTTTGATCGATTCAGTCAAGGTAAATTCATGATTTAATTGGATAGATGCTGAAGATTTAATTTTTCATTTATGGATTTTAAAAGGAAATATTTTATTGTTTTGACCAAAAAGTTGTTTAAGAGAGTTTGGATGTTTATTAGTCTGAAGTTTAAGATGCTTTTCTAAGACTGGGATAAAGATTGTGGAGGGTGAAGCTGCATGTGTAGAGAGAGTGTTTGAGCTGCAATTTTAATGATATTCGCCTGATAACAGATTTGACAAGTGATTTGACAATTTTTGAACAACTGTTTAAAATGATTTATTTGTTTTGATAAAAGAAAATGGATTCGTAATTGAGAAAGTCAGAGGAAGTGATAGATGGTTTGTGTATGTGAGTTGGAAAAATGGCAGCATGTTTGCTGTTTTGGTGAGAGAGAAGTGGACAGATGGAGAAATGTCAGAGATTTAAAATGTCGATGGAAATAGCAAATGAAATGGATGTTTTGAGTATACGTACAACTGGGATTTCTGTATATTTCAGCATGTTGTTTTGGGAAATAACAAGGAAAGGGATTAAAATATTGATATGATATATAATGCAAGTTAAATGCTTCCATAAGAATCTTTGTTAGTCTTGTAGAACTACATGTGCCCATGACGTTTATTGATTGGTGTTTCATCGATGCTTTGTTTGTTTTGGAGTGTTGAAAGCAGTCTTTGAAGCAATGTACGATTTCATCTAAATGAAGTTTGGAAAGAAGTTCCACACAAAGATTGGACGATGGAAGAACCCAGATTTGGGTGATTGAGCATTCAACACATGATTATGCCCCTTCCTGAGGAGATAAGATGGAGCAATGTGGGAAAAGAAAGAAAAAAACCCACTGAGGAGAAGGTTGAGCAAAGTCTTAACGTCGGCGTTGTGTGGTGCCTGCGTGGAGGAATGTTCTCAGCCATACTCTCGATTGCCGCTCTGCAAATACATCGTGAACTTGCTGTGGTTGCTTCAATGTACGACAGGCCTGGAGTTCCACACTGCGCTCCTTCAACCCAGTGTCCGGCCCAAACTTGTAATTGCCCACATCTACCTTCTCCTCAGCTCAAGGAGTGCTTCGTTTGTGTTTCCCGTTGGGTGCCGCTGTATCCACACCCTGACCTGTTTATCTTCTGACTTCGGGTAGCATGTTTCCAATGTGTGACACATGCTGATGAACAGGCCATAAATTAAATGGAAACTCACTCATTTTCTGATATGAGCACTCGCTGCCATTGTTGATTGAACTTGAATAATGGAAATCTTTTCTCCTTCAGAAATGGGACATGGTAATCATGTGTAAGAAAAATTATTCAAATTTTCCTTAAAAAAAAAAAACAGGGGAGTGTGGGGGAAAAATTTATATTAATGTATTTTAAATTGCAACAAATGGAGTTTCAGAAATGTAACTTTTATGCTGCAAGTTGAATTGGCTGTCATTTCTGGCCAAAAGACTTTTGCCCTAAATGATAAGAAATGTGTTGTTCTGGAGCAGAGTGACCGAGCTGATAAATGAACCTTTGCTTAGAAAATGTACGAAGTGGCTTTTTGTCTAAAAGACACGTCTACAATCTGGGTGAATATCCCCCAACCTCTCTCTCTCTCATGGAAGTATAAAATGTTTTGAAAGGCACATTGTTCTCAGTGCAAGCACGTGAGGAAGTATAGTTTCTCAGTGGCTTGTACTCCTTGGAACTGACCAAGTACCAAGTTAGAATAAAACTCTCTGATGTAATGTAGAAGTGAATTGAATCGGGTTGGTCTAACTGTTAACTAAAGTAAGAATAAATGAAATAGAACCAAATAATATTGCAATCAAATGGGGATTCTTAAGTTCATTGTACAAGGGTGAGAAGTGTATGGTGGATAATTAGGAAATAAATTGTTTCACAAGGAAGGACTTGTGTGGACATCAGTTTTATCAGTGTCGATAGGGTTTTTGTAGGATTTTATAATCAAATCGGACAAACGTTAAACTCTGTCTGAAGTCAAATAGGATTCCACAATCGGCCAGTTAGAATCCTTCAGGAGGAAAACGATTACAACAAGGTGGGTTTAAAAAAAATCCACATCAAGGGCTTCAAGAAGAATGTCCCAGAAAGCCTTATAAAATTCAGCCGGAAGGCCGTCTCGTCCAGGGGCTTTCCCGTCCTTGCTATCCTTGAGCGCAGCAGTAAGTTCTCCAAGAGAAATGCCAGGCTCAAGCAATTGCTGTTGGTCTTCAGACAGAGAAGGGAGCAGTTCAAGCATCGCATTCCTGTTCTCCTCATTCACAGCTCTTTTTGCGAAAAGTTTAGAAAAATAGTCTTGTAGTTCATGCTTGATATCACTCTGGGAGGTCAACAAATCACCACCAGAAGAGCGCAAAGCATGGATTTGTTGAGAGGTCCTGACCATTTTTTCCAAATTGAAGAACCCTTTGTTTGGTGTGTCAAGTTGGATTTTTTCGTTCCGCAGTCGGACGAAAGCACCGGCCGCCCGCTCTTTCACCATTTCAGCCAGAAGGGTCCTTTTCTCCGAAAACTGCTGGACATTCACGCTAGACAATCCAGCTTTCTGCTCACAGATAAGTATATCGTTTTTTTAAAGCAGATATCACACCAAAAGCGTTGTATGTGCTGTAAGAGCAGTATTTTTGGCAAAAACATTTGATTTGGGACTTTGTGCAGTCCCACCATTGTCTTAAGTTCAAATATGAACCCTTTTGTGACTCGCATTTTTCCCATACCATTTTAAAAGCTTCTATAAAATGTGCACTTTGTAAAAGTTTCAAATTAAAAGTCCAATATGCACTTCCACAGACATGATGAGGAAAGCCACACACCATAACAATCATGTTATGATCGGAAAAAACAGACGGCCTGATATAAGAGTTCTTAACAATGTTTACCATTTCATGATTAACATAAAATCGAGGCGAGCCATCGTCAAAACATTTCTTGATGCACAAACCCATGTAAACTGACGGATATTACGGTTTTGTACCCACCACACATTCCACCAGTTTAAACTTTTTTGCTAGCTGTGCCAAAGGCTTTGCACTGGGTGGATGAGGCTCACAAGTGTTCCGATCAAGTTGTGGGTTGAGGGTGCAGTTGTAGTCACCCCCCCAGACACAACAACATGGTTAAGTCAATGGTGCTTACAAACTCTGCTAACTTGTACAGAAAGGCACCTCTTTCAGAGTTAGCACGAGGACAGTAAACATTTGTCATGCAAATCTTTAGGTTACTACTGACAAATTGCACAGACAGTAAGTAACCTTTGCAAATTTCCTCACAAGTTATCTCCGAAGGCTGGAGTCGAGGATGCAACACTATTGCCACACCAACCTTGGCCTCAACAAGCGCACTCGAGAAAAAAAAAAGACAACCTTTAAAGATTTTACACCACTCATCCTCAGAAGACTGATTTGCATGCGTCTCCTGTAGCATTAGCACATCAATTTTTTTTCATTTTGGAAGAGCTGAAATACCTGGAGGCGACGTACACAACTGCGGTCCCCATTGATGTTCAGGGATGCTACTTTTATCTCCATTCTGTTAGTTATTCTTGAAGCTCTTTACCAGCCCGAGTAACACATTTCCTTAACCTTTGGAACTGAGGCTCTGACATGTTAACCTGATAAGGATCACGAATCATACTCCTTGCAGTTTTAATGAAATCGTGTAAATTCGGGAAGTAATCTTTGATTTTTACGTATCTTTTCCTGAATGTATCATCCAGGAATTTAGTCACTAAGGTTGTGTCGTTTCCCCCTTCATCCTCTTGAGAGCTTAAAGCACAAAAATATGGGGTCGAAGAGGTTTCATCTGAATCAAGTGCTTAATCTATAACCTCTCCTATTACTTGTGGAACACTTACTTTTGGCTCAACAGAAACTTCTGCTCTGTTTCCGGACCCCTCCGAATTTGCCTTGTCCATGTCCTTCCCCTCTACAACCCTTAAGGCCCGGTCACACCTTGACGTTTTAGCCAGCGATGGCAACGTATTAAAATGTATGTAAAACGCTGGCTGACGTTGAACTTTTGATGTTTTTTTTTAAGATTCGGACGTATTCATAACGAGTTGGTCGTATGCATAACATATTAGTAATGGACACAGAACGTTTCGTTGTGTTATAGATAACTTATACCAACGAATGCTGAACCTGTTGTTGGCCTACACAACCTATGCCCAACGATAGTCTAACTTCGGCATAGCGCATTGCACGCATCGCCGACGATGTCGTGACGTAGCCTATTAAAAGGCTGACGCACAACGATTCGAATCATAACTGCCGTAGAAATGGAAGTGACAACATCACGGTCCCACCTTGGCGATCTTGCCAGCGTATGCCGACCTAAGAAAAATGTGTCTAAAACGTTGGGGGCACGTCAAATACAGTATGAGTAAGTTTGGTATACGTGAGTAGAACGCTAAAGTACGCTATCATACGTCGTAGTAAGTAGAGTACGTCAAGAAATTTTAAACATGTTCAAAATTTTACGACGTACTCGGCGTATGACACACGTTCCGCATGCGATGGGGATAAGTTTTACACACGATATGCGGACGCTTACACACGTCCACAAACGCTACTTACAAGCTACTTATAAGTCGAAACACGTCGCGGTAATGTCTTTTTTACGCGAAAATTATTTCTAAGTTATGTTTGACGTGCTTTGAACCAATTCTTTACGTAGTCCCAACACACATCGACGTATGTAGACGTATTCCAATGACGTCTTCCGGTCGACAAAAAAAAAAAATGAATGTGTTTCTAGCTTACAACTGCCATATAAAGACGTGTTCCCAGCGGTTTTGGGAATTGGTATATAAAAATGCTGCTCATAAAAGGGAACCCAACAGTGTTTTCGAGTTCCTTTTTGAGTCGATGTCCATGTCAGCAGTAACAGGATCAGTATCAGTATCAGTATTAGTATTAGTATTAGTATTAGTCGTAGTTTGTTTATGTTGGCAGTAGTAGGTGAGTGTGAGGGGGAGGGTGTGGGTTATGATGGATCGTCCTTGCGTCCGCGTGTCCACGGGTAGGTTCATAGGCTGCCACTCAACGATTTAAATGGCTGCATCTCCAATATTGAAAGTAGACGCTTGCGCTCAACAATTGGATTTTTTTTTGCACTCAACGACTTTTAAACGGTACTACTCAGCTATTTTCATTGTTTACAATGAACGATTTAAATTGCTGTCACTCGCCTTTGTTTTTTGACGCTCGCGCTCGGAAATTTTAATCGTTTCTATTGAACGTGCTAAATCGCTCAAACCCCACTATTGAAAGTAGACGCTTGCGCTCAACAATTGGATTTTTTTTGCACTCAACGGCTTTTAAACGGTACCACTCAGCTATTTTCATTGTTTACAATGAACGATTTAAATTGCTGTCACTCGCCTTTGTTTTTTGACGCTGGGGTTTGGAAATTTGAAGCGTTTCTTCTGAACGTGTTAAAACGCTCAAAGTCGACTATTTTAAATAGACGCTGCCGATGGACAATTGGAATCATAGCCAAGCTAGACATCGAAGTGTGAACATCCTCGTCATGCCGAAGAAAAGTTTGAAGAATGCTGCAAATAAGTGTCCTGGCCGTGGCCGTGGACGCTGACGCAAGGACGATCCATTATACCGACGTCTTTCAGCCTATGAGTAACTTAAAAGTAACGTCTGTCGATGTGTGGCAACGATCGCGTAACGTGCCAACAACACGTTAATCATAGGTTAGAAATAAGTTTCGGGTACGCTAAACATTACCTGGGCGTGTCTCAACTTATGATTAACTTACTAGTAGCATGTGTTGACGTCTGTCAACGATCGCAAACCGTGCATACAACTAGTGGCCAGTGTAGCGGAACGTGTGAGTCATACGCCGGCATACGTCGTGAAATTTCAAGCATGCAAAAATTTGAGGACAACCGAAAAGTACAACGTTTAAAGCCAACGTACAACGACGTATGGCAGTGTTTTTCAGCGTGCTCTCAATGTTATCAAAACTTACCCATAACGTATTCAACGTGTGCCAGCGTTTTAGAAAAAAAATTCAAAAATCGGCATATGTTGGCTAAAACGTCAAGGTGTGACCGGGCCTTAACATCATCATCTGTGAGGGAGGGGTTGACATTTAACTCACAGGGATTTTCCCCTTTATTTATTTCTTCATCACTGTCAGACATAGCTGTTAACTCGTCTGAACAAGTTTGGCGAACAGGACAAACACTTAAAACGTCCTGAGATACCTCACCGTTCTCTGTGTCCCACTCAGAGTCAGCCAGTGGAGCAAGCGAAGTTTCCACATCAGCACATGACTCCGGTACTACCAAGGGGTTTCCAATGTGAGACGTCCCTTGGAGGTTCACCGAGCCTGACACGATCTGGACCTTATTCTGCTCCTTAGCATCAAAGGCATCAACATTTGACCGTTTTTGGCCTTTTTTCCCGGTATCCGTAACAGATACCTCCATATCGTCCACACTGTCCTGTACAGTGGATGGTAAAGGGGAGGAAGCAACTACTTTCACTTCTTCGTTTGGTGGGGGTGGATTGATTACATCACGATTACCACCCCCTCTCTCCAACGCCGGTCGGGGTGGACGAGTCCAATTCGTCGAACACCTCAGCCGATGGGGGGGGGGGAGCGAGGCTTCCGATTCACCTTCTCCCCATTAGTTTGTGGTGAGGAAGAATCGTCTCACCGAACCTTCACTTTCCTGCGGTGTAACCGCGTTGGGACAAACACTCTTCACGTGCCCGTAACCTCCACACCCAAAACACGTCATAACCTCTGAGGAGGCAAACATTTTATATTCAAACCCGTCGATTTTTACTCTGCGCCAGTAGAGTACGTGGTTTAATCCGTCGTGCGAGCGTGGTGCACGGGGTTACCGTGCAGGGGTGCTGTATCGTGGAATGTTTGGCCTAGCCGGGCACGTTGTATCGTGTGTGTTATTAAAGTTGATTTCACCTCACCAAGACTGGTGTTTGGCCTCGGTGCTCCGTTGGGGATTCCCTCTAACCTTTCTGGCGTGGTGGCAACGTCGGGATACGATTCCACGCACTCTTCACCCCGGAGACTGCGATCGGCAGAACGTCCCTGTTACCAGAGCCATCTTCAAACCCTAATCGCACCTCACACGAAGGTGAGCGGCCAACCAGCTCACTCTGTAAACTGTGTCTTAAACATCGTCCGTACAACGTGCCCGTCGTCAAAATGGCCACCACACACCACACACCACACACCACACACCGTGCACCCAAGCAGTGGTCACTTAGCAAGAGTGAAACGGTGAACTCGTTTGGAAATTTGAGACAATTTTCTTTATATTTTATCACTCGATCCCAACTTTGCGCCCTTTCTCACTGAGGGCGTCTCCTGGGATTAGAAGAGCAGAGCGTTCCCTCTTCGTGGACTTGTGGATGATGGTGACGATGTCCCCGTTGTGCGGCGTCACACTGCCCAACAGAAAGTCACCGTCCTGGAACTTATGCTGGGTCAGATTGCAAACTACTGCCCTGTGATATCCCACAACACCATAGTCCGAAACTCCACCTCTGTAGTCAACATATGGCAGTCGATTTGACAACATTTTGGATTCCAGTCGACAGGCGCACACTTCATTGACTTTGCAGCGATACGCCATAACCCCGAAGAGCGCCATGAAGACTTATACCAACGCCTGATGGCGTTTGTGGAGGATAACTTGCTTCGACAAGATGGCAGCATCTTCCACCATAACCAGGCGATCACGGAAGATGAGGAATTGTCTCCCTCGTTGGAGAACTTTATTGTGCTCGCATGGCTTCGCCTTGTCCACAGTGGACTCCCCGGACTCGTCAAACAACGCTATGGAACTGAACTCAGGTCCCGCACCTTAGCCTCCATCAGACCGGAGCTATCCCAGGCGCTTGACTCACTTTTAGATGAGCTCCATGCTGCTGAAGATACAACGTCCTTGCGCACTTCAACGTCTCGACCACAGGTCCCCCGCCCGGCATCGTTCCCATCATCGTCAAAACCTCGTCAAGTCTTTTCGGGGACTCGTTCCAACAACCTTACAAAGTCCTGTCCCTCTGCAAACAAGTACGCCGCACTGATTACAGTCATTTCCTCAGTGAGTGACCTTTCCTCCCCAAACGAGATCGTCGGTTCATCGCCAGAGCACGCCATGTGGCTGACATAACTGAAGAGTCAGACAACGAGTCTGGAGACATAACATATGCCCATATGGACAAGATAGTTAATAACATAGACTATACAGAACCGTCCACTATCACGTGTGTCTAGACTTGCCAGTCTCCATATCTAGACACCTTCCACTGACACCACACAACCCGAGTTACCATCGACAGTGGGGCCACGGGTAACCTGATTCGTGAGACAACTGTAAGGAGGTTTGGAGCCAAGATTCAGAAGAGTGCACAGTCCGCTCGTCAGGCTGATGGGTCTTCCCCTCTTCAAGTGATTGGTGAGACCAGACTGACACTGACTCGCGACGGAAGGGAATTTCATTTTGAGGGCCTGGTTGTCAAAAATCTTGACGTAGAAGTACTAGCAGGAACACCTTTCATGGAGTCTAATGACATCTCAATCCGCCCTGCGAAGCATCAAGTTATCCTGGGTGACGGCACCACATACGTTTATGGTTCTCAGGAATGGAGCCTTAATCGCCATGCAGTACGCCAAGCTCATGTCGTACGTGCCCCACCCCACACAACTACTCTGTGACCCGGTGAGTTCATCGAAATGGTCCTTCCATGTGACATGTCGAGTATCAACTCAGCGTTCGCACTCGAACCTCGCACGGATGATCCCAGTACGAGGTCGCTGCAACCCATTGAGTACTGGCCCCCACCGAGTGTCATCCGTAGCATCAGCGGGAAGGTTCGGATCCCCAATTTAACTAACGAACCACGAGTTCTCAAACGACATGAGCGATTTTGCCAAATCCGCCTTGTGTACATACCCGAAGAACACCCAGATGACTATACTGAGACCAGCCCCCCCCCCCAATTAACATGCACACTCAATTCACTCTCAGGACACTCTTCGACTGTCACCCTTGACCTTGACAACACGTTCGCTCCTGACACACGATCAAAGTTTTGTGCCCTTCTTGAAGAGTATGATGAAGTGTTTGACCCAGTGTTCCAAGGCTACAACGGTGCCGCAGGCCCCTTTGAGGCTGTTGTTAACATGGGCCCCGTTCAGCCTCCACAACACAAAGGCCGTCTACCACAGTATGCGCAAGATAAACTGTGCGAACTACAACACAAATTTGATGAACTAGAAAAGCTTGGAGTCTTTGCTCGCCTTGAGGACATGGGGATTACTGTGGAATACTTGAATCCTTCATTCTTGATCAAGAAGCCCAGTGGCGGGTTCCGCTCAGTCACAGCCTTTGCTGATGTGGGCCGATACAGCAAGCCCCAACCCTCTCTTATGCCAAACGTATATTCTATCCTCCGCAAAATTGCTCAGTGGAAGTATCTAATTACTACCGACCTTACGAGTGCCTTCTACCAAATCCCATTATCTCGCCAGTCCGTGAAGTACTGCGGTGTAGCCACACCCTTCCGGGGAATACGTGTGTATACCAGATCCACTATGGGTATGCCTGGATCAGACTGTACTCGAAGAACTCATGTGTCGCGTCCTTGGTGATCGCTTAGAGAAGGGGACCGTCGCCAAACTTGCTGACGACCTCTATTGCGGTGGTGACACATTGGACGAACTTCTCCAGAACTGGAGAATGGTGTTGCAGGCTCTGCTTAAATGTCGACTTCGCCTCTCTGCTATGAAGACAGTTGTATGTCCAAAGAGCACCACCATCTTAGGATGGATCTGGTCTCGCGGTACTATCCAGGCCAGCCCACACCGTGTGGCTACACTCTCTACTTGTTCGGCTCCTGAAAAGGTCAGGGGAATGAGATCCTTTATCGGGGCATATAAGGTTCTCACTCGTGTTATCCCCAACTGCTCCGCTCTCTTATCCCCCTTGGATGATGTTGTGGCTGGATGCCAATCACTGGACAGAGTTGTGTGGACTGATGAGTTACATTCTGCCTTCCACAGTGCCCAAGCTGCTCTTTCGTCAGCTCGTACAATTACTCTTCCTCGTCCAAGTGATCAGCTATGGATCGTGACGGATGGTTCTGTCAAAAAACACAGCATTGGATCAACTCTGTACATCACGCGCAATGGAAGACCTCACCTTGCGGGTTTTTTTAGCACAAAGTTACGTGGACGCCAACCTACCTGGTTGCAATGTGAAGTGGAGGCCCTTTCCATTGCTGTATCAGTAAAACACTTCAGTCCCTTCATTATCCTATCTAAACGTCATGTATCCATCCTCACTGATAGCAAGCCGTGCGTACAAGCGTATGAGAAGCTCTGTCGTGGCGAGTTTTCAGCGAACCCTCGTCTATCCGCATTCCTATCCACCATCAGCCGTTATCAAGCGACCGTACGACACCTCGCAGGATCCGCCAATGCCCCATCTGATTTTGCCAGCCGCAATGCACCAGACTGTACCGACACCTCCTGTCAAATTTGTGCATTCATAAGACGTGAGGAGGAGGCTGTAGTCCTGTAGGTGTCAGCCCAAGACATTATTTCCGGCCGAACCAAACTGCCCTTCACCAACAGAACTGCCTGGATAGCAGTTCAGGCAGAGTGCGCAGACTTAAGGCGGACTCATGCCCACCTGATTCAGGGCACCCGCCCATCAAAGAAAACAACCAACATCAAGGATGTCAAACGTTACCTCCAGGTTGTGTCACTTTCCAAAGATGGCCTAGTTGTAGTCCGTCGGGACAAGCCCTTGTCCTCAGCATGTGAGTGCAATATTGTCCCATTTCAGGTAGTCAATGGCTTACTAACAGCATTACACATTCAACTGGATCACCCGAGTCGTCATCAACTCAGCTCTGTGATTCACCACTATTTTTATGCTCTTGACTTGGACAGAGCAATCGATCAGGTAACCTCGAGGTGTCACCAGTGTGCTGCATTGCACAACATTCCTCATACCATTACCAAGCAGTCCACTGGAGAACCCCCTGGTGCTGTTGGTGTATCCTTCGCAGCGGATATCATCAAACGCAATCACCAGCTAGTTCTCATATTGCGAGAATGTTCCACTTCCTACACTACATCGTGCATTGTGGAGAATGAACAACACATCACTCTCCGCAACAATTTGATCCCCTTATGCATAGAGCTCTGGCCATTGGATGGACCACTTGCTGTCATCTGCACCGATCCGGCTTCACACGTCTGGTCCACGATGAGCTTATTAAACATCGCCGGATGTGCATTGAGATTGGTCGCATTAAAAATCCCAACAAGAATCGTATCACCGAGAAGGTAGTTCATGAATGTGAAGATGAACTTCTACGACAGGAGCCGATGGGAGGACCAGTAACTCCACTAATCCTCGCACTGGCCGCCGCCAGTATGAACTCACGAGTTCGTGCATGAGAACTCTCAGCCCGAGAGATGTGGTGCCAGCGGGATCAGTTCACCAATCAGCAAATCCCTTTCTCGGACTTACAAATGATACAAGCCCAACACCATCTTCGCTCCATAAACCACCCCCATAGTGAGAAGTCGAAGGCACCCATGGGGTCTGTCAAGCCCAATGTGTCAGTGGAAGTCAGTGATTTGATCTATTTGTACTCTGATCGTAACAAGTCATGCACAAGAAACCGCTACCTCGTCTCTGCCACCGATGGACCCTGGTACAACATACGTAAATTTGTGGGGTCCCAATTGAGGAGTGCAGCTTATCGGGTGAAAAAGTCTGAATGCTACAAAGTCCCAGACTACTGGAAGGATACGCTCCCACTCCCTCACAATCGGGGATATGGTGTTGCACAACAAACCGAGGACGTATGCCTCCAACCAGCAACAAAACCACCAGACCCCCCATTCATCCCCTATGAGCTGTCTTCACCTGCCGACAGTGCTGAATCCTTCCCAATCCCGAGTAGCCAGGTACCAGCTCTAGGTTCTGATGCATCCCCGAGGCTTGACACCTGTAGTCCTGGTTACTCCAAAGCCATCGGCAACACGTGTGAGGAACATCCAACGGTGTCCCCAACCGTCTGGACACCAAGACGATCCAACCGTGTACGTTACCAGCCCAAACACTTCAAGGATTTTATTTTGGATGCTTAGAGTCGTATTGTGGTCACAATGCTTGCAGAAACTGTCATGGGGCAGAATAATCGCCGAGACCGGAGGGCAGTCTACCGGGTGATGGTCTCAGTATATCTGACTGACTGGTACATGATTTATGTGACCTCCTCCAGGTTAAGTGACCATTATCCTTGTTTAACGTTGTGTACTCTGCCTCAGTATTTGAAGCCATGTACTGTCACCTACTTTCTTCATTTATAACACCAAGCATGATAGTAGATAAATGACCTCGTAAAAAAAAGAAAAAAAAGTGGTTACGCCAGTAGAGAACGTGGTTTAATCCGTTGTGTGAGCGTGGTGCACGGGGTTACCATGCAGGGGTGGTGTATCGTGGAAGGTTTGGCCGAGCCGGGCACGTTGTATCGTGTGTGTTATTAAAGTTGATTTCAACCTCACCAAGACTGGTGTTTGGCCTCGGTGCTCCGTTGGGGATTCCCTTTAACCTTTGTGGTGCTGATTACAACATTCAGTGTTTTCCCATTTTCAGGTAGTATCATATAAACCACTCCTTTAAAGGACATGACGTGTTTAAATTTATCGCTAACATGACGCATCGGCACCAGTGAGATCCTCAACACAACCTTACCGAACTTGTTTAACTGGTTACACAAGTCCTGGTTCCTTATAAATGGTGGAATATTATTAATGTTAACTTTAACTGTTGGGGCCTGCAAAGCAAACACAGAGAGGTAAGTGTTCGGTTCGATGAACAGGCCATGCTCAACCACCATGGCGACCACGTGTTCCTCTGACACAAACACCACAAACTTCTTATTCATGCAACAAGCAGCACGAATATTATGTAATCCAACGATGTTACCAATGGCGGAAAGCACATCGTTAAGTTCCACCTCACTGGGAGGGAAGCAAAAAACAGCGAGTTTACGAGTTAGTGACTCGAACATCTCAACACGGAAACGTTCATCCGCCATTCTAACTCAAGAAAACAAGTTAGTAAACCTTATCGGGAGAAATAAGGCGTTTTCACAAACACCAAGAAATCAACTATTAAAGTTGAGACTTAACAAAGAACACGGTTGCAGTGAACGAGAAAAACCTCCCCCGGCGGCCATGCCAGGCCTTAGGCCTACAATTTTCTCGACACGAGACTGTGGGCTATCTCTATCTCTATCTCTATCTCTATCTCTATCTCTCCAGACAGGAAGGAAGGAAAAAAAAAAACACGGGAAAAGTCCACAAGTAGAAAAACGAACACATGGGAAACGAAAAATGGGGAAAGTGGAACGACCAAACAGCAGAGGAGGGGTACTCATAACACGAAGCAAGGAGCGGCCATGACAGTACACACAACGGCCAGCAGGGGGGCGAGAGAGAGAGAGAGAGAGAGAGAGAGAGAGAGAGAGAGAGAGAGAGAGAGAGAGAGAGAGAGAGAGAGAGAGAGAGAGAGAGAGAGAGAGAGAGAGAATGAATTGATTTAGTCTTTTGGCCTGTTTGGCAGTCAAACGATATTGGAAATCATTCCAAACAGGAATTGTACTGTTTTTAGTGACGTCATGAAGGACACAAACAACAAGCATGAAGAAGTAATGTAGCGTTTTAGATAAGGTGGTGTAAAACACGCTGCATCAACGGCGGTAAACTTCCAAAAAAGCTTTTTTTAAAGCCTTTAAAACCTTTATTTTATTTCAATTGAATTATATATTTGAACACTGCAAAACACAAATCGCTTTCTCGCCACTTCTAAAAAAAAAAACTCCAGTAAGCAGGACTTGGTCAAAGTATTCCGCCATTTTACACCATCTTGACCAATCAACTGTGCTGCTCGTGCTCTCAGAGTTGAGGAATATTGAGATTCAAACAAAATGATGTCTCGTAGGAAATACAGGTTGTGCTCGGAAACGCAATGCAAGAGTTTAAAAGACCCTTCCCCTGCATGTCCTTTTCTCAAGAATGCATATGGTAAAGTGTTCTATGAACTCTACAGCTTAAATTGAGTTTGTGTTCCACTAATCTGAGTCAGAGCAGTTAGTATCCACTAGTACAGGCAGTAGTTACTTTAAAGCCTTATCGACCATTTGTGTTTGGGTAGTTCTTTGGACTTTTTCAACATTTCTCAGTGCAAGTGGTTCGGTTAAGTTGCCTTCATTATTACCTGCATGCTTGGTGTTGGCTTAATGGTTTGGGTGGCTGGCTTGGATCCTACGATACTGAGTTCAAATCCCCCTCATCTGTTGAATTGATACCAGGTGGGGTTGACTCTGCCTGTCATCCTTCTGAGGTCGGCAAAATGATTACCACCTTGCTGTTATTCTTTCTTTTCCAACTAACGACCCATCCAGGATTGTACCCAATAGCCAAGGAGACTGCTTTGGCAGCACCAATGTTCTGCACAGAGTATGGTCCCAATGGATGGATGGATTATTACCTGCAAGGGAACAGGCATTGTCTTATTTAGCAAACGTAGGTGAAAGCTGTCTCATCCCCTTTGTTCCCTTCTCTGAACTAGTCAAGACTGAGCAAGTGGAGAGAGTGGAACACACATTCTCCTCCCACCTCCATGGTTGGACTCATCGGTCAGTGTTTGGTCCGCTTCCTGGGGTGGCAAGACCCTTGTCGCCAGAGATTGGCTTGTCTTGGGGGAGGGCTGGTGGAGTGGGATAATTGTGGTAGAGTCTGTGTTAGATATAATACGCCATTCCTGACAGGAAACCATCTCTCATTCTCTCCTGCTCCTGGAACATGGTCGTCTAGCAAGATTTTATCCTGTAAAGACTTTTTCTGACAGGACAGCTCTTGTCACTGGAACAGTTCCACACTCCACTCCTTCCGGCCTTACTTTGGCTCTTTCTGCTATCTGACCCTGTTCGCCATGTGAGCATGTACAAGTTCTGTAAATTGCCCAGCGATTCTTCATTCCACCCCCCCCCAAACCCCCTCCCCCCCCCAATATGAATTTAATGCCAATGGTAGAATAGAAATCACCTTATTGTGTCTTTTTCTGTTTGAATTTTGTTCCATGTCTCGTGTAATAAATGATTTATTTCTTAAAAAGACGTGCTTCATGATCCCGCCATTTTGCCACGTCGACGTAGAATAATCATAGTGTTGGTTTGTGTGGGTGTGTGTCTTCCTGGGGATAAGCATCATGATAGAGAGACCATATTATGAGTATGGCAGTGCCACTTTCATCAAAAGCGGAGTTGCTATTGATAAATCCTCTGTGTCAGAACTTGACAATACTAAAATCCTCAACATCCAGTTGATGGGGATTTCATTCAGTACAGTCGTAAAGTATAAAACCACCTAATAAGCCTTTACCTTTCCTCGATACCTTTACTGACAACTCAGCAAGTGTGATTGGTGACTTAAATAGTCACATTGTGCACTGGGGGATAGTCTGAGACATTTCGGGATGGAGAACCAGGAGAAAGCTGGTCAGAAGCAAGTCAGTTATCCCTCATCCATGATGCAAACCTGCCAATGTCCTTCAGGAGCAGCCAATGGAAATGTGGAAATCTTTGCCAAGGTGATGATGGAAATGTGGTTATAATCCAGACGAGGTGACTGCTTCTAGCCGCATCACAAACCAATGTGAGAAAATTGTTCTCGATCCTATTTGAAACTCCCAACATCGACCAATTGGAATCAAAATCTATGCAGTAATTGCTCCTCACTCAGTTCCCCTCCATCGATGCTTTAATTCAAAGATGGCAAACTGGAGAGGTTTTCTACAGACATGGAGGCTGTAATAAAATACATCCCAGCTTCTTCATAACAGCTTCCTCCAGAAATAATATTTCCCGAAGGTGTCAAACAAACTACATTCCAGGACAACTGAAGGATGCTAATAGCCTCTACCTGGTCAATGTCCACTGTTTCCAGGCAGACCCCTTTAAAGATGATACACTGGAAGCTGGAGAAAGGCTTGTTGATGTTATATCATTTGAGCGATGCAAGAAGTGGAAATAATTTATTGAATCTACAGATGTGATGCACAGCAGTGGAAAAGCAGAGAGGACCATCCGGAAATGACTTTGCAAAAGCACAGCGACATAACAGTAAAAAGTCACAGCAGATCGAGTCTCTCACCACCTTCTCTTGAACAGCTGAGAAAACCCAGACCAATGTCCATGGAAAGTTAAACACCCAAGACTTGCTGAAGTTGACAAGGAAGACTCGGGATTTACAAGACCCTTTGCCATAAACAAGTTGGTGCTCAGTATCAAGGTGATGAAATACAACAAAGCAGCTGGACTTGATGATATTCTCTGTGAACAAATCAAACACTTTGGACCTGTGATTCTTCTGTGGCTACTTGATATGTTCAACAGTTGTTTTGACACTGCCAAGATTCCAAAGCAATTGAGACAAGCAAAAATAGTGCCAATTTTCTGAAGCCTGGCAAGGACCTGGCAAACCCAAATAACTTTCGGTAAATCTCCATGCTATGCCACTCCTTTAAATTGTTTGAGAGACTCGTGAATCGCCTGCCCCCTTTTGTAGACGAATGTCTTATACCTGAACAAGCAGGATTTAGACCAAGAAAATCCTGCACAAGCCAGCTTTTAAATCTCACCCAACTTATTGAGGATGGCTGTGAGACTGGGGAAATAACAAAAGCAGCTTTTGTGGATCTATCTGCTGCATATGGTATGGCTAATCATTGGATTCTTGCACATAGGCTATTCCACATGAACAATGATGCCAGATGAACTGAACTGATATGCAACATGCTGGCCAACAGACTATTTTGTTCTTGTTCTCAGTGGCAAGTGAAGCATATGGTGCAGACAGAGGAATGGGTTACCTCAAGTTAGTGTTCTTGCACCCTTGCTGTTTAACATCTATACTAATGACCAACCCATCCAGATACAAACCTAAAGTTTCCTTTATGCCGATTATCTGTGCATGGCATCTTAGGATCAATCCTTTCATAAAGTAGAGAAGTCTCTTGGTGATGTCCTTGCTCCAGCTAACCAATTATTTAGTGACTCTGATCACTAAATACGAGGGCCAACTCTGAAAAAACACAGATCAGTAATTTACATCTTAAGAACAGAGATGCAAAACAAAAACTTAATATTTAATATTTGTTGGTATTGGAAAAGATTGGCACATACATTTAAGCCACTATACCTTGGTGGAACATTAGATGGTATCCTCAACGACAAAGACAATGTTATCAAAAGAAAAGCAAAGGTGAGAGCCAGACACAACATCTGAAGGAAGTTGGCCAAATTTGAATGGGAAATTGACCCAAGGAACTTACAAATTACTGCCCTGACCTTGTGCTATTCAGCAGCTGAATATGTGTGTCATTTCTGGGAATGCTCCTTACACGCTAATAAGATAGATCCAGTTCTTAATGCAGCTAGTGAAGTTATTTCTGGCTACCTGAATCCTACGAAGGTGGATGATCTTTTCCTGCTTGCTTGCATTCCTCCACCTTTCATAAGACAGCAAGTTATATCAAGAGTATAAAGGACAAAGCAGACAAGTGATCTCCATCATCAACTCTTTCAACAAGAACCAGCAAATAAGAGGCCTAAGTGAAGGAAGTAGCAGCTTCTTATATGCTGTCCAGCCATTGGAATATAACCCTCACAACTGCATATTAGATGCTTGGTCAAGAGATATGCAGACAAGGCCACACAAGCTATCTTTTGATCCAGAGGAAACTCTCCAAATGGGAGTCAGTGAAACATGGCCTACATGGCTGTGTCTCTATCACCTAAGGACTAGTTTCCGCCACTACAGAGACCTAACACAGAAGTGGAGACACAGCCAAGTAGATAATATGGACTGTGACTGTGGAGAAGTACTCATACCAATGGAGCATATCCTTGAATATCCATCATTATCAGAGATATGCAGCCTGAATGATCTGAAGGACTTCAACTCTTGAGTTGAAGCCTGGCATTGGCTTAGCGGTTAGGGTGGTGGCTTGGGATCCTCGAGTCCTGAGTTTGAGCCCCGTTGGCTGCTGAATTAATACCAGGGGCTTGACTCAGTCTGCCATCCTTCCGAGTTTGGCAAAATTAGTACCAGTGTACCGGTAATAGGGGCACTGTATGAGCGGCATAGCCGCGTCCCTAACCAATGATGCAACCAGCAGCCAAAAAGGCTGCACACGAAGGGAAGGGAACTCTTGAGCCAAAGCCTGCGTGGAACAGTGGTGAGGGAAAGTGTAGCAATATGAAAACATATATGGCAAGTTTGTCGGTGACGAAAAACGGGTTGGTAGGAATTGATGTCAAAGTCGGTTGTGGACACGTTCGAAGCAGCCTTGTCCCATTGAGTGCGCACAGGTTGAAGTGTGACCGGCCAGCCATGTTGCAAGTTCCCAGAGGGTGATCTTCATATCACTGAAACAAGTAGATGAATCCAAGTCCATTACTCACCTTCAAGGACCACATTGCAGACTGACAGTGCTGAAGTGTGAGAAGGAGAACAGGCCCTTTGCCTTTTTGATATGACCAGAGAGGAAATGTCTGCTTAGATGTCGTCTCCAAGACACCAGCGAGGCAGTAGGCTCGTCGAGAACCCAACCGGCCAGCAGATAAGATCAACCAGCATCTGCAGAGGTGCAGCTGGTTCTTGAGTCAAGACTTTGGAGTTGCAGCACCACTTGTAGTTGGCATGCAGCACTCTTAATACCCTCTTTGCTGTTTGAGTCAGTTTTTAAAATGAAATTTAGCTTGGAGGTGCTGAGCACCAAGCTGTTGCTTCTCACTGGTTACATCGTGTCCTCCTCCTGAATTGCATGGCTCTCTGCCCATCTTTTTATTGTGTCTCCATCAAGGCCACTCGGAGGCCTGGCATCGAGGTGTCTGCATGTATTGTTTCTGGAGATGTGCTTGTCGTGGTCCGGATCATCATAACTCTTTCCTCCAGTCCATTTCTCTTTCATGTGGGAGTATAGTTGTCACATTACTCAGACACATTAGCCTAAATACAGCTTTATACAAAGTGATATGTTGAACATTAGTCCCTACATACTGTTCCTATCAGGAACACTGGCATTGCCTTACTCAGCCCAGCACCACAGCCTGCAGCTGCACAAGTGCATTTAACACAGTAAACCACAATACAAACTTGTTTAATTTCAGTGAACTTTTATGTGGTACATATTATTGATCCGTGCCACAAGTAAGAGGAGAGAAGGAGATTGGGACCATACTCTTTGCAGAGCGTTGGTGCTGCTTCAGCAGTCTCCTTGGTTATTGGGCACAATCCTGGACAGGTCGCCACTCCGACATAGTTTACCAGCATGCTGGCACTCATTTTGCCAACCGTGGAAGGATGACAGGCAGAGTCAACACTACCGTGTATTATTTCAACAGCTGAACAGGATTTGAACTCAGGACCCTAAGATCCAAAGCCCACTACCCAAACCATTAAGCCAACACCAGGCATACAAGACAACTTCAAAAAATGTTCAAACTCTGTAATGGGGTGACACGATGTTCAGAAGAAATTTTGTTTAGTACAAGGTATCCACAAATTACCATTCAAAATTTAAACCATAATTTAAAAAAATAAATGAAACGGGATACTCTGATGCAGTTTGATGCACGTGAAAGAACATTTCTCAAAGTTTTATTAATTATTTTCGTTTTCAAGTGTTGCCTCTGACACGTGACATCACATTCATTGCAAATGGCATCTTGACAAGGAAGCGCAATGTTGTCTGGTTTCAACATGTGCTAAACGTAATATGTCTCATCGTGCTCAGATACTTGATAGCTTCCCTAATTTTTTGATTGCCTTCCTAGTTTCAGAATTCAAAGGTTGTGCATAAACATTTGGGTGAACTGTTGATTTTGCGCATTTGCTTGCTTATGGTAGGTTTACATAATTTTCAGTAAAATGTGTAAATTGTAAATGAAGTTATTTCACCAATATTGTGACATAAGTCCTGTTTCACTTGGAGTAAATGGCTCACTTTACTCCAAGTGCATCAGAATCAGAGCCACAGTCTGCTATTTTTTCCAGGGTATCGTTGTCCTCTTATTGGGAGTAGTTGCCTGATTGTGACCTGTGGGTAGTCATGCCCCCCGAGTAAGCAACAGAGTATGCATGAAGAGATAAGCCCAAATTATAACCAAATTGGTAGAACCAAATTCGCAGCATTGATGCACTTAAATCCCTAAAGCACAAATACACAAAGATACTTAGATGTTTCCAAATCTGGTGAAACATGAACTGCGTCAAAGTCTAAGACTGGAATCAACCTGTAGAAGTGTGGTGTCATGTTAACTTGAAAACAGAAACTACACAAGAAAAACACCATTCAACCAGAAAGTTCATAGAACACATTACCCTGCGCTGTTTTGCGAAAGAATGACATTGGCAGGGTCTCCAAGCGGCTAATTTGATTGGTTGTGATGACCTAAAATGCCATAATATTTGGTTCCCAGTTCTACCAAACTGAAGGGTTTTGAAAATGCTGAAAATGTGATTTGTGTTCTCCAGTGTTCAATTAAATAATTCAATTGAAATAAAATAAAGATTTTAAAAGTCGAAGAAAAACATAAATTCCGTAAGTTTACTGCTGTTGATGCAATGCCTTTTACACCTCCTTATTCGACACGTTACATTAGTTCTTCGTGCCTGTTGCTTGTGTCCTTTATGACATCCTTACCAACAGTAAGCTTCCTGTTTGGAATGATTTTCAATTCTTTCTGACTGCCAGACAGGCAGACAGAGTAAATTGATTGTCTCACTCCTCTCTGAGCATGTGCAATCGGGATGATTTCAGTGCCAAACTACTGTAAAACTACAGGTTTGTTTTCCAATACGTGTTCATATTTGTGTTCCAAAATATAATATTCAATTGAAACTAAATTGTTCCTCAATCATAAACTCACATTTGCAGACAGAAGGACAGACAGACAAACAGAAGTGAAGCAATTGCTTAACCCTGCTTTTTGCTTTGTGTGAGCAGGATGATGAGCAGTGATTCATTGTGTGAAACAACTTGTGAGGTTAGAGCAGGAAGTTGGAATTTGGCCAGAGTATCGGTGATAGTTATACATTCTCATACCAAAATGCTCAACCAACTTGTGTCAGCGCAACTTAACAGTGGCTGCCATTTCAACCTGTACACACCATTCCCTCTTCTCGGTGCTCCACTGTGAGACCTTTATAGCACTCTCAACCAATCAGAGAACCACACCATTAGTTAATCGACGTGAACAGCAAGTAGTGCCCATCAGATGGGCAGTGTCTACCTGACCAATTGCTGCATCTAACGACAAGGCCATTCCATGCATCTGACAGACAGGTGTAAACTCATTAACACTTTTTCCTCCAAAATAAGTGCCCAGGCACCGATATAGTGGAAACAGCAGCTTTGAAATTCATTCCCTTTGAAAATTTCTGTTTTACTTACTATGATGCCTTTTTCCAGAAGATTTGTGGCTACAGTTTGAGTACCTCTGTTACTCCAAGGTACAAAAAAGACCTAACTTCATTAACTTGAAGTCCTCACATGTTTCACACAATATGTCCTTAAAAATGATGCAGTAACAAGCTCAAAGGGTTGAATGAGAAGTCAGAGTCAGAAACACTCGACTTCATCTAGAACTGAAACAGAATGCCAAAATCACTGTAATGTAAGTTTGGGCAGCAGTGTACACTCCATTATTTTGCACCCTTTAGGATGTAAAATGACAGTTTTTTTTTAGGTAAAACTGCCCAGATTTGTTGTCAAAGTACACTTGCTGATTGTTTTCTTCAATAAACTACAATACTCTCATTCCTGTGGCCACATATCTGTGTTTGCGTTTTTACTTATGCAACTTCCCACATTTCAAGGATTTCTGCATTTTAAACCATTTTCCTCTTACAAACATCATTGTTTGTCCAACAGGATCGACAGCTGGTTACTCTTCCTGTTCTCATGGTACATGTGCTCTGAGGAACTCAGCGATAATGGAATATATTGTGAGTTTATCTGAAATATTTACAGATATATTTATAGTACATGTATAGATAAACACAATGTATCAATATGTATGTATATGTATGTGTCAATATATATATGTATATATATATATATATATATATATATATATATATATATATGTATGTATATATATATATATATATATGTATATATATATATATATATATATATATGTATGTATATATATATATATATATATATGTATGTATATATATATATATATATATATATATATATGTATATATATATATATATATATATATATATATATATGTATGTATATATATATATATATATATATATATATATATATATATATATATATATATTTTGCCTTCAGAAAGTAGTCACACCCCTCAAATTTTGTCACATTTTGTTGTGCTCCAGCCTGAACTTAAAGTGGATAAACTAAAACAATTTTTTTTTACCACTGATCTCTACAAAATACCCTATTTATGACAAAGTGAAAACATGTTTTCAGAATTTTTTTACAAATCGATTAAAAATGAAAAGCTGAAATCTCTTAAATCAATCAGTATTCAACCCCCTGAGTCAATACTTTGTGGAAGCGCCTTTGGCAGTGATTACAGCTTCAAGTCTTCTTGGGTATGTATCAGCTTTGTACATCTGAATTTGTGGAGTTTCTCCCATTCTTCCTTGCAAATTTGCTCAAGCTCTGTCAAGTTGGATGGGGAATGTTGGTGAACAGGAATCTTCAGGTCTTTTCACAGATTCTCAATGGGATTCATGTCTGGGCTTTGGCTGGGCCATTCAAGGACTTTCACCTTATTGTTCTGAAGCCATTCCAGTGTTGCTTTGGCTGTGTGCTTGGAGTCATTGTCCTGTTGCAACGTAAATCTTCACCACAGTCCAAGGTCTTTTGTACTCTGAAGCAGGTTCTTCAGAAGGATTTGCCTGTATTTCACTCTATTAATTGTTACCTATATCCTTACAAGTCTCCCAGTCTCTGCTGCTGAAAAGCATCCCCATGGCATGATGTTGCCACCATCAAGCTTCACGGTTGGGTTGGTGTTGGATGGGTGATGAGCTGTGCTCGGTTTCCACCAGACATAGCACTTTGCATTCAGGCCAAAGAGTTCAATTTTCGTCTCATCAGATCACAGAATCTTTTGCCTTATGCACTCTGAGTCTTTCACATGCCTTTACTCCAGGTTTGCTGTCATGTGACCTTTTCTTCAGAGTGGCTTCCATCTGGCCACTCTCCCATAAGCCTTGATTTGTGAAGTGCTGCAGAGACTGTTGTCTTTCTGGCAGGTTCTCCCATCTCAGCCAAGGAACTCTGTAGTTCTTGGTCACCTCCCCGACCAAGGTCCTTGCCCAGTTGCTCAGTTGGGTCAGATGGCCAGCTCTAGGTAGAGTCTCGGTAGTTCCATTTTCTTTCCATTTTTTGATGATGGAGCTCATTGTGCTCTTGGGAACTTCAAACACTATGGAAATTGTTTTATACCCTTCCCCAGATCTATGCCTCCTCACAATTCTATCTTGGAGTTCTATGGACCGTTCCTTGAACTTCATGGTGAAGTTTCTGATCTGACATGCACTGTCAACTGTGGGACCTTATACAGAAAGGTGTGTTTCTTTCTAAATCACGTCCAATCAATTAAATTGGCTCCATGTTGACTGCAATCAAGTTGTGGAGATATCTCAAGGAGGATCAAAGTCAATTGGATACACCTGAGCTTAACTTGGAGTGTCGGAGCAAAGGGGTTGAACACTTATTGATGCATATTGCATATTATTATTGATGCATATTATTGATGAACACTTATTGATGCATATTATTGATGCAATACATTTCAGCTTTTCATTTTTAATTAATTTGCAAACATTTCTAAAAACATGTTTTCCCTTTGTCATTATAGGGTATTTTGTGTGGATCGGTGACAATTTTTTTTTAATTCAATCCATTTTAAATTCAGGCTGTAACACAACAAAATGTGAAAAAGTCAAGGGGTGTGAATACTTTCTGAAGGCACCGTATGTTTTTAATCTACACAGATAAATGTCAGAGTGTGTCAGTGGGTGTGGCAGTGTGTTAGTGTGTGTGCGTGTGTGTGTGTGTGTGTGTGTGTGTGTGTGTGTGTGTGTGTGTGTGTGTGTGTGTGTGTGTGTGTGTGTGTGTGTGTGTGTGTGTGTGTGTGTGTGTGTGCGCGCGCGCGCGCGCGTGCGTGTGTGCGTGCCTGCATGCTTGGTTATTGGCTCCGTGGTGACAAAGTTTCATCCTGTATGTTATGATGAAGATGGGTGGTGGAGGTTTTAACTTTAAACCTCAGCAGTGTACGAGCAATCACGTTTTCCTTTGTCCTCATGACTGTTTCTAAAGCAATTGGTTATGCATACGAACTGGGTTTGCTTTAGAAACGTTATATGGTTTCTCTTTGTGAGTTTCAAAGCAAAATACATTTGATAACACCTGATTTCCAAGCTGTTTGTCCTTGAAATGTTTCTAATGCAACGTTGTTTTTTTAATTTGTTTTTGAAATTCCCCCAAAACAATGGTGAAAGCTACTCAACGTTTTTACTTTTTTTTCTTCTTTTTGACGATGTACTGTAGTCATTAGTCACACTGACTCCAATCTGCCGATTTCCCCAAAATTGCCGATATCAGCCAAGCACTAATATTGTGTGTGTGTGTGTGTGTGTGTGTGTGTGTGTGTGTGTGTGTGTGTGTGTGTGTGTGTGTGTGTGTGTGTGTGTGTGTGTGTGTGTGTGTGTGTGTGTGTGTGTGTGTGTGTGTGTGTGTGTGTGTGTGTGTGTGTGTTGTTCATAAAGCTTAACATTTTCTTTCTGCTAGCTAACTCCCCCCCCCAACTCCTCTCTCTTTCTCACTCACTCCACCCCCTCCTAATCCATGCAGCACACTGCCACATGTCTCTCTATCTTTGTTTGTCTCCGGACATGTCCGGACAGTGATTATGTCTCGATGGTGTTTGTCTCTGGATCTGTCCAGGTGATGTTTGTCTCCGGGTGTTGTTTTTCTCTGGACGGTGTTTATCTCTGGACATGTCCAGATGATGTTTGTCTCCGAGTGGTATTTATAGTATGACCGGTATAAAGTGGATTTCAGACATTATTTTGTTTGCATCTTCACTGTTGTTCTTTGCAGAATCATTTTTATGAGACAGAATGAATCGTAATTAATGCTCCACCGCATGTCTGCCTTCCCTTCCTCTCACCTCAGTCTGGCTTCTGTTCCCCCATCACTCCTCACTCCCCCACCCCTCCACGCTCCCCCTCCATCCTCTCTCTTTCCCTCTCCACCTCCTCACTCTCCCTCTCCCCCCTATTTTTCTCCGCCCTCTTAGTATTCCCGTCAGCAAAGCGATGGATGGTATTTGCGAGTACAGAATAATTCATACAATTTTAAAGGGTGAAAAACTCTGGAGTTTTTCTCCCAACTCCAGTGTACTCCCTTGAAGTGGAATAGATACTTTCAACATCGGATTTATCATCCTGAATATTTACTTGAAGAGGGAGTTCACTATTTATTTATCTTTAACTTCAACATTCTGAATGTGTCTGAGTGTGCCGACTATCCTTGTAAGAAAACGTACAGAAACCAACCAAAGATTTATGTGAAAGTGGATTTGAAATCTCTAGTTTGGCAGCATCATGGAAAACACCAATCAAGGAATAGACCATGGCTTGTGGTATCAGCAAACTGTCGGTGTCATCAAAATTCATCTAAGCACGTGTTCTGCTTAACAAAAGTTTACGGAATTTATTATCGAGCTCGAAGTGGGTAAGCAAACAATTCCAGACATTTCTGAGTTTGTTCCCTGTCTGATTGTTCGACATTATTCATTAAAAATGTCTTTGAAAACTTCAGTGAACTCAAATCAAATCTTTTTTGAAGCAGAAACCTGAGTTTCAAACCACCAGTAGATCCTGTTCATTTCCGAGTCATATTGATCAATTGTAAAAACTAAATGTGAAGTTCAACATTCGGGTTTTGAAGAAACTTTTTCACAAAATCAAGGCTTGCTGTAGACAAAATATTTGCATCGAAAAAGTTTAACAAATGAATCTGCTCATGCAGGAGTGGACAAAAATACAAAGTTATTTGGAGGAGACACGGACCCGAGCTGACTTGTCGCTCCACTGACTCGTGAATGAATGTAAAAGATGTTGTGGTACCTTTAAAATTGTACCATGCTCAAAATAGACTAAAATGTCATTCAGCTGCTGATACATGCTATACAATTTTTCTCTATTTTCTTTTAGAGCGAGACATTTACATTCGAAGTATTTTCGGGAGAAGAATTTGAAAATTTTCAAAACTACACTGACTATGACAACTACACTGATGATCCAACCAACTTCAAATGCTGCACTCAGCCATGTGAGACAGCACGCAGTGAGGTGTTCAACAGAATCTTTATTCCTGTTGCCTTCTTACTTGTCTTCGTACTGGGTTTTCTTGGTAACATTTTGGTCATTATTGTCCTGACACGCTACCGTATCTCAATGGTATCATCTGACATATACATGATTCACCTTGCACTGGCAGATCTCTTGTTTGTGTTGACTCTTCCTTTCTGGGCATCTTACAATAAATCATCCCAGTGGTGTTTTGGCAACAGTGGTTGCAAACTCATTTATTCGCTAATGAGCATTAACTTTTACAGTAGCATCTTCTTACTGTGCTCCATCAGCCTTGACCGCTACCTAGCCATCGTACATGCCATCAAGTTGCACTCCTGCCGTAAAACAAGCATCATTCAAATAATCTGTGCCACTGTATGGATGTTGAGCTTGTTGCTCAGTCTTCCAGACATCATCTACAGTCAGATGCTGAAGGTGAGGTTACACGAGCACATGAAATGCACCGCATTATGAATGTCCGTTGGTATATTATGTACACTTTGTTGGTTGGGGCAATATCTGGTTCATAAATATTTCCTTTCTCATACTTCTGGTATGCATTTTGGAGAACATGTCCTCCCCTGCCCACCCCCCCCCCCCATCCCCTCCCAAGCCAAACATAATTTTCAGGTTCTGGCATTTAGTCGGGCAACTTAGCATAACAATTGTGCATTTTGTGAGGAAAGCACCAAATTTGGCACACTAGTAGCCTAACATATTATGAACAGATTTGGATTTTGGGCCATCTCAAATTCAGCCGCTGATGGCTGTGGCAGCTATTTTTCAAAATGGCCGCTAGCGGTTAATATAATTTCACTCTAACATTGGTTTGAACATTTATTAAAAGGTGAATTAAGAAAAACACCTGTAGCCACCTCAAGTTTAAAGATAGCCGCCATTTTGCAAGATGGCTGCTAATTATTTGTTGTACCGGACGACTATATCACTCATAGAAATTGGTTGTTGAGAATGGTGGCAAACGAATCGCGGGCTGCGTCTGATTGATATGAATACCAACATCGCTTATGTAAAGTCAGTGGTTGTTGAGAATGGTTGCAAACGAATTATGGGCTGCTTCTCATTCATATGAATACCGACATCTCACTCATAGAAATTGATCGAGAGATGTCTGACTTAAATGTTCTGAATCAGTGACACAGTCTGCTCTGTTAATATCCTCTCAATTTTGTGAGCACTCTCCCTCACACACACACAAAGCTGTGCATTCAAGTGCGGCCTTTTTGCACTTGCAATGCTTCAGACAGCTCTTCTTGCACTTGCACGATACTAGCTCATAGCAGGTGTGGGCTGCTTTGGGTAGCTTCGTCCAGTGTGGCTCGTACACCCCCTCGTCATTCTTGACCCAGCCCCAGCTGGATGGAGGAGGCAGCTCTGGCGTTGGTAGCAGTATTTGACCCCACACATGGCCTCCTTGGTAGGCCGCTCTCTTCATATGCTCCTCCAGAGCTGCCTTGGTTGGCGGGATCAGCTGCACGTTGTTCTTCTTCGCGAAGAGTTTCTTCCGGGCCTTGTCAATGTCATTGCACGTGCTGGTTCTGTCATAGAGCAATATGACGAACCTCTCGATGGTGTGCATGACATCGTTTGGTATGCCACTTGGTGCAGAGGATAGCTTCAGCAGTGCGTCTGTAAGTTCTGGCAGAATGGTCCAGATTGTCCAAGCAGTCTTCTTACCATGTCCAGCAAAGCTACATACAGTGTCACACCCAGTCAGAGCGTGAAACATTGGGAGTGCCTGAGCCTTCTCTGGTCCTAGGCCAGCTGCTATTTCCTGGGCTGCCAGGTACCGAAAACTCTTCCCAGTGCCAAATGCCAGCCACAGTTCATCTTCTGGTTGCAGTCCCTTGGCCACTGACACAGCCAACACCACAACATCGGTGTCAACTGTCTTGATCAGTATCTTGTGGTGACCATGGTTGGCTGCATGGGATGCATGCAACAACATTCGACTGTCAGCTTCTTCGTGGCTGCATGGGGCGAGCAAGGCCAGGTCTAGCAGCAGTGGCTTGCTCAGGACTGTCTCTCCATCAGTGATAACCAGCTGCTTGTCATCCTGGTCAAACCACCTGAAGATAGCTTCTGATAGGAACTTGAACAGCTCGGTCTTGTTGGTATCCACTCGGAGGAAGTTCTGCCAGTTTCCAGGTATAACTGCTGCTCCGACCACGCGTCTACGCACTCCTTTTCCACGCTTTGGAATCTGTGTCTTAATAAGAATAATTAGTCCACTTTAACTTTTTTTCTCAACCAAATCAAATTGTTACTTTCTTTGACCATTATTGGACCTTTATTAGTAAATAAACTTTCACTATCAACCTGCATTCCTCTCCAGTAAAGCAGATTTGTGTCATAACAGTAACCACTGGCGGCCATTTTGAAAAATGGCTGCCACAGCCATCAGTGGCTGAATTTGAGATGGCCCAATATCCAAATCTGTTCATAATATGATAGGCTACTAGTGTGCCAAATTTGGTGCTTTCCTCACAAAATGCATAATTGTTATGCTATATTTAGCTAAATTGCCCCACTAATTGGGTTGTGCAAATCAGACAGTTTCTGAGTGACATCATGGCAAGGTATACGATTGGATGAGGACTTAGAAGAAAAGGTTTGTGTTAATCTTAGGGGATATTCAAACCGAAACCTCATAACCTAACCATTAGCAGTTGCAATTCACATGAGCCAATGATAGAAACCACATTTGATGTTGTTTCTTGGAAAGAAAAGTGCACTTAGAAGAAATCCACAATTTTATAATGCCTTGGTACAAAAGCTTACGATCAGTAGTTAACACAATAGATTTTTGGTTAGATGTGGATGGATCCACAATAGATGGACCTCATCAAACTAAAATGGATGCTTATTATGAACAATAGGTTTCATACTGATGGGATCCTGTTGCTTGAAAAGAGCTACCCACAAATCCCGAATTAATTCTTCTATTCCAGTAACTCTACCCTCCAGCAATCAATGTGCAATAAGAGGGAAATTGCTCACAGGTAAAGAAAAAAAAAATTGTGTGCAAAGGCCAAAGCTTGTGGAAGAGCTGGACTACTGAACGGATCAAGATGCAACAGACCAAACGGAACAGCAGAGAGAGGGGGGCAAACACCAACAGTGAGGTTGAAGAACAAAATAGAGGGGATTGAATAAATTATGGGTATGATGAGGAATGAGGGGAAGGAGAGGACACATGTTGTGGACAAGATGGATACAGAAGAAACCTCTCAAGAAGGTGGGCTCTGAGTGGGGGGCAGGGTTAATGCGGGTAGAGAATATCATGGTTTTGGCTGGGAATGATCTGAGATAGTGGTGAACAGCTGTCTTGAAGACTTGATGGGAAGAATGAGATTTAAGAGAATGTGGAAGTTGGTTCCACAGGCAGAGAAAGGGGAGGAGCAAATGAGTTAGAAGTGGGTATTGCTTCTGGATTTTAGGAGTTTCACCAGAAGGGGGTTGATGGTGGACTACGTGCACCCTGCAAAAACCTGGGGGGGGGGTAGTGGGTAGGGAGGTGATGACAAAGCATGGGAGGAGCTGAGATACAAGACTATAAAGGAGGTGGTGGAATACAGAGAGACTACTGACTTACCTGTAAAAAGAAAGTGATAGGCCCATAGATTCAACTTTATAATGGGAGATTCAGATGTGCCCAGAGCTCCAAGCTCAAGGGTGGGGGTGGGGGCGGGGGTCTGAGTTCAACGTGGGTTCTGGGCTCACCCTCGATTCCAGGCTCAATGTGGATCTCGGGCAGAGGCAGTGTGAGGGTCATTCATGAACCCCTGCATTAATGACCAATCGTGGCTCACAATCTTTCGAGATAGCCCCCGAGGGTGGGATTTCACTTTGTTGACAAAACAGACTACCTTGTGAGTGGTGATAAACAGCGCAAAGTTAATGCTCAATCTCAAGGAAATAAAGCACTGTGATGTAATGAATCGATTAAACCATGATTTCCCTGATGGAAAAACTAGACAGGACTGCAGCATCACAAAATTATGTGGTGAGGTTCGGTTAGTAGGGAAAGCAAGTGGAATAATAATTACATTTAATGTTTACAAAATGCAACAATAATCACAATAAACATTTTGTGTAATTCCTTATGTTAATCCATATCGATATTGTTGAACAAATCCACACTACAATTGTTGTCCGATCACAACACAACTCATTAGTTCAATGGAATAACCCAAGGGTCAGCAACATACTGCATGCGTGCCATGAGTGGCACACAAGATGATTTTGAGTGGCATGCGCAATCAAAGTCTAATTAACGGCGAAGAAATCAAGTTGAAAAAAAAACCCCGATTAAAAACTATGCTTGACGACTTTATCAATCTCAAAAATAAATCAACAAACAAAAGCTTTCATTGGTTTGTATAATTTGGAACCTTTTTTTGGTAAAGAAAGAGTCCAGTTTGGATTGTGTGCCACGACAAATTTTCACGTCGTATATCTCCCGATAACATGACAAGCTGAAATGTATGATCCGTGAAACCTTGGCTGATCGATCAGGAAGATTATCTTTCGAGGGAAGTGTCTCGGTAATATCATGGGCGAGATTAAAAAACATGGTACAGATTCTTCCTCGTTAGCCCCTTTGGTTCCTGATGCTTGTCTTCCTGCTGGCAATGGAGATACAGTATATGCATGAGACACAGACAAACTAAATGAGGACGGGACGACACTGCGCAATGCATTCTGCACCAAGCATACCATGACATCACAGCACTCACCGACACGCTATTCAACTATTTCAACTCGCCAAATGACAGAAGTGTGGAACCATTTGACTGAGAGCACGTCTTCCCCAATAAATAAATAAATAAATAAACAAGACGAATAACAGGGACTGCATGCACTACATCACGTCTAGTGGTTCCAGCCAATCTTGATTCACAGGACATCTCACAATAAGTGCCACTGATCACATTTGTTTTTTAAAAAAAAATACCCTTAGGACATACATACGGGAGAGGTAGATGCAGCCCAGAAGTTTGGTACAATTTCACAAAAGTTTGAGGGAGTAGTTCAGTGACAACACAGGACAACACAACACAGACACTGCACTGATGTGTGTGTGTGTGTGTGTGTGTGTGTGTGTGTGTGTGTGTGTGTGTGTGTGTGTGTGTGTGTGTGTGTGTGTGTGTGTGTGTGTGTGTGTGTGTGTGTGTGTGTGTGTGTGTGTGTGTGTGTGTGTGTGTGTGTGTACAAGGTGATTTTTTATTATTATTTGAGAACCTTAAATAATTCCCATACACTAAAAACGATATCAGTTCGGAAACTAATATTTTGTGTGAATATAGCCAAATATTACAGAAAGATGTGACATGATGCTCACACTTGATCACCTTCAATCCACACACTTGAAATTGTTGTGCAAAAACATCTCAGAGATTTATTCGGGCTTGCTTCCATTCTTTCCCACACTTCATCCACTTTCTCTGGTGGAACAAAACTTGGCTGGTACATGTGCTTTTTAATTTTCACGCAGCCTGTTTCTCTGAACTGCCTCACCAGTTTCCATATCACTGATTTTGAAGGTTTCGTACGACCACCAAAGCGACTTCTAAATGCAATTTGACATTCCCTCTGGGATGTTCTTCCACAGTGAGCGCCATGGCGTGACTGAAAATCGTTAAACGTCACTGCCAGGTCACGTGATACCTGATATATCTCAGGATCATGTCATGTTTTTCTGTAACATGAGGTTACATTTACGCAAAATATTTGGTTTTTAAAAGATATAGTTTTAGTGTATGGGAATTATTTTGCATTCTCAAATTTTTTTTTTAATCACCCTGTATGTAAATAGATATATGGATAGTTTGCAAATCACTTCCCGGATTTGATTAAATAAAATAATAATAATAATAATAATAATAATAATAAAAAAATATGTATATATATATATATATATATATATATATATATATATATAAAAACTCGAGGTGGTATTGCAAAGTGGAACCAGGCTCTCCCAGGATCCAAAGTATCTGTCCTTTTTTTTTTTTTGACAACAAATGTAGTGGAAGTTTTGTTTTTTTCCATACCCAATAACAATTATCACCTCGTTTGGACATTACTGACTCGGTTATAGCTTGGGTAGAGTCCAAAGAAGCCTCAGAAGTCTCTGAGATGGAGCACCCAGACTATAGTTTGTACCTACTTGGACATTCAGGCATCACCCTCAGTTCAACTGAAGGTTGTTGTTTTTTCCAAATACATGTCAGTATTAGAAAAAAGGAACTGCAGAAGGGTTGACTTCATGGCCAGGGTGTCTCAAGGAAATGTCATCATCACGTTCACAACTTTCAACATCCATTGCTATGGGGCATGTTGTTGTGGTCATAAAGCCATTAAATGGCAGATGCGTCTGTCTTGCCTTCAAATGTGTGTTGTAATTATAATTAAAAACAATACCATCTCTTTTTGCATCACCTATTTCCCCATAAAACACTTTCTGCACCAGAGAAAATATTTTCTTTTCACAAAATCATCAGACAACGATAACCTCATGTGGGCACAGCAATAGTCGAAGCCTGAGAAAAGTGAATATTTATGTCGTGATTCCACAAAATTCTCTCATCAGGGTATCCAATCTGTAAGTGTTTTGCTGCTTTTTCAATCGCTATTCTGGCTCATTGGTTGTCTTGGATGCTAACCCTGTACTATGAACAGGTGTCAGTCTCAAACGAACCCAAGCGGTGATCTCAATTTTTTTCCTGCAAATTGAAAGATAATGAGAGGTCAGCCTGCATCATAGAAATGGGCAACCTTTAATGTTCAGTTGTGTAGAGTACAGAGTAAGTATATACCAGTGATGTGTAAATGCAGAGGTATATATAGACTCGGGTGGTTGAGCAGGGAGGTACAAGCAGTGTTATTAAGGATAAGCTGAAAGAATTCATGAAGTACACAATAACAGGACTCGAGTTTGGGAGCAAACAGGAGCTAGTTCAGAAAATAACTCAGCAAGCTAAAAGAGAATATGTAAAGGATATGGCCAAAAATATTACTTCAACAGAATAGTAAGGCATTCGTAAAGTACATAAGGGGTGAAGAACAAGTGAAGAGGTGTGGACCCATGGAGTAATAGCACAGGGACATTGGTTGGTGATGAAAGTGAGATGGCAAACTTATTAAATAGTGATTTTGCTTCAACATTTATGTAAGAACAGTCAGGTGAACTTCCGTTAGCTGAGGCTATCTGTCTCAGAGGTGAGGAAGGGCTTTTGAAGGAAATCAAAGTAAGAGTGGAGGAAGTTAAGGAGTTTGGAAAGTTAAAAGAAGATAAAGCTCTGGGGGATGAGGGGGGGGGAATAATGTGCATCCAAGAGTATTCAGGGAGGTGGCTTAGAAGATAAGCATAAGCATGTTAGTAGATATCTTCAACAGCTAGTTGGAGTCAGGAAACTACCATCGGATCAAAAAGTGGCAAATGTAACCATTATAAAGAAAGGATCCATAGAAGAATTGGGAACTATACACTTGTTAGCTTGAATTTCGTTGTAGGTAAGGTGTTGGAGACATCAATTAAGGAACTGATAGGGAACGATTTCAATAAATGCAAATGAATTAAAGGTGGTCAGCATGGATTTACTAAAGGGAGACCATGTTTAATAAATGTATTAGAGTTATATGTAACTGTGTCAGACCTGTGTACCTCTCACATCGTGATGATGAAATTCAATGGAAATGAATATCTTATTGTTGAAGAAATGAACATTTTCTATCTCACTCTTTTCAACAAAGGCTGGTTGATGTGTTTTAGACTTTTCAATGATCAGTGTATGCATAAATATCTATTTTGTAAAACTTGAATATCATAGAGAATAAGTTTTACAGTTTTCTTTTTATTGTTTTTCTTTTAAAATTCATTTCTTTTCCTTTTTCGGGCACCCAGAATTTTACTTCGGGAACCCAAAACATCAGAATTACAAAAAATGGGTCCCCGGTAAGGCACCCTAAAAGGAAAGTTAATGTGAAGCCCCAGAGTAGCGAATGCAAGGAAAAGTCTCCCTGTGAAGGTGGTGGTTGCAGAAACAGTAGTATGTTTAAAGTTGAATGAGATGGATACCAAGATGCATTGCAGATTGAGGGCTGCATAGATATTGGCAAGATTGTGCAGGCTTGATGGGCCGAATGGCCTCCTCCTGCACTGAAGCACCTTGTGAATTTCCTTGTAGAATTTTCTTGTGAAATTCACAACACTATGTCGACATCGATATCCTATGGTGAAGCAACACGATGCTTCACCATAGGATATCAATTCCTACTTTAGGTATTTTTGGTGTTTTGAATACATTATGCGTGGATGCTAGTACATGTTTCTCACATGTTACCATGGTTTTATTGTTTCAATGCAATTTTTCAGCACTTAACTGTACTGCTGGTGTCATGAGTCGGGTTCAGCCCTAATTATTGCCAGTGCTGTGACAAAGTCACTATATATCCCTTAGTTGTGGCCTATGACTGGTAGTCTGTCAAAAAGGTCCCTTTGTCATGATTCGGCTTGCTGGCGCACCTTACATTTGCACAAAGGTCCAGCATTTTTCACATTCATTAGGATGAAGCCCAACCTTTGTTGTTGTCAAGCTGGGGAACATGATTAGAGGCAATATATTTATTAGGTATGCAATTATGGTATGATTTTTCACCCCCACCCCCAAATCCTACTCCATACATGCTCTTGCCCTCCTACTCCCACCCCAAATATTTGCCTTTATCTCCTTCCATAATTATTTCCTTTTTCAATCCACTCCCACCCACCAAATCTCCATTGTCTCTCCTGTCATCATCTTTTCTCCTCTTTATCTCATTATTTGGCTGATTATTGAACTGTCAAAAGCTGCCCTTTCAAACACGGTTAGGTGTGCGACATCACCAATTAGGTACCAGACATTACTTATTACAACCTTGTTAATAAAGTGGGCTCTCAATAATTTGAATATCCACCAATTCAAATTGAACTAGAAAGCTTCTGAAAAGGCAAAGTCCGTCCGCTTTGTATTCGGATTTCTTCTTCTTCCGTCTGCCAAACGGTACCTTTGACCTTTTGACATTTTAACCAAATTATTAATTTGTCTTCTCCATATTCTCATTATTAAACTTTCTTGAAAATTTGATGACAAAAGCTCAAATGGTAAAAAACAGTTATGGCCTGGACAGACACACAGAAGTGATTGCAAAATCCCGTCTCCCACTGTATGGGCGACTGGCAAAATAGAACGGATACAAATCACAGGAAGAACAAGAACCACACTCGGTAGAGTGCATACCCCTGCCAGGTTGAACAGTTTACTTTTTGTACCCCAATAATAGGCCGCATCTGGATCCGGACTTGAACCAAAATCTAATCAGCTTGTTTTGGCATAGTTATTCCCTGCTGCACAGTGGTCCTGTGAAGTGGTTTCCTTGTTTCAGGAGTAGGTGAAGTTTTTGTCAGTTTTTCCTCTTCTTATTTTTCCTTTTTAGCCCCGTACCTCGAGTGGATTTATTTATGCCTTGTTTGGGGCATCTTCCATCAAAAAATAACTCATCCACAACTTTTTGAAATATCATGCTATATATCGTTTTTGGCCCGATATCTCATTGGTGAAGAATGACGAAAAAACTTTTTAAACTCTCATATCCGGATCCAGATACGGATCTTCACCAAAATCGAATTGATTCATCCTTGTCACACACACAACCTGTCCACCAAGATTCGGCCGAATCCATATATAACTTTTTGACATATCGTGATTATATATACTGTAAGTGTATGTGTATGTGTATATGTATGTATGTATATGTATGTGTGTATATATATATATATATATATATATATATATATATATATATATATATATATATATATATATATATATATATATATATATATATATATATATATATATATATATATATATATATATATACGTGTAGTGGCGTGCGCTTGTAATCCGGCTACTCGGAGGCTTGGGTTGGAGGATCGCTTGAGGACAGGCGCTCTGCACTGGGCCGCACTACGAGAGGGTGTAGGGCAGCCCGGAATCATGGCGAAACCCAATCTTTATCCCTGTGTCGTAAGAGGCGACCAGGGTTGCATCAGGAAGGGCATCTGGCGTAAAACTTATGCCAAATCAGAGTGCGGATCATAACGGATGATCCGCTGTGGCGACCCCTAACGGGAGCAGCCGAAAGACGAACAACATATATATATATATATATATATATATATATATATATATATATATATATATATATATATATATATATATATATATATATATATATATATATATATATATATATATATATATATATAATCGTTTGAGCCCCATCAGTCAATGGTGAAGAATGACTAAAAATTATGGTCGCCAATCTGGATCCAGATCTTCACCAAAATCTAATTGATTCATCTTTGTCACACACACAACCTGTCCAACAAAGATAGTTTGAATCTTGCCACAACTTTTTGAGTTATCTTGTTTGCAGATAAATAAACAAACAGAAAAACAAACAAACAGAACCTTGCAACCATGCTTTTCATAGCAACAGCCATTTTAAGTGAATTAAGAATGGTATGGAGTACATTTAGAAACTAAACTAACTTTGTGGACTTAAAAATTGCATTGTTGTGGTACCGCATGACAACACTAATGTTTCCTCGCAGCAGAGAAGTCACTTAGCCTAGCAACCAAACTTTTGAAAGCCGTACACTGGTTACAGACTGATAACCACCCGACTACCACTTATATCGCTTGAGGAGGTCCAGTTATATGGTGCTGTGTACACACATACTCCAATGTATCACATAAGTCCATAAAAAAAAGGAACATGGTGGTAGCATCTGTCAGAAATTCAAAAAGGATTGCAGGCCAAGAACAGTTCAACCTTTTTGTATCTAAGAGGATGGAAACCCACACAACTGCATTTTCTCATACAGTGGACAAAAACCATCAAGCAATCTGACCTTCCATATCCAAAACCTTGGGGCTTGAAACCTTGTGTGTATGGGTGGACTCCTAAATGGACAACCTTACGTGAGGCATAAAAGCGGTCTCAGGAACTCATTTGTTGCGGCTGCAAAAAGGCCAGGCTGACATGTACCTCCGGAGCAACTGCGCTGGCAACTACCTTCATCAGGATTTGTACGGATAGGATCGTAGTGCGTGTTCAGTTCTGAATTTCATATGATAATACATGATGAAACGAGAAGGGTACTCGGTAGAGCGCATACCTCCACCACGTAATGCTTGATTCACGAGAATATATTGGGCCCAAAACATTTTTAAAACATCATGCCGAACAGTCTTCTCCATATTCTCATTTATGGAAGGAGTGGTACTATATCGTTTTTGGCCCTTTCAATGGTGAAGAATCATTTTTAAAATTAAATAATTCTTGTATCCAGATCCAGATTCGGATCTTCACCAGAATCGAATCAATTCGTCCATCCCACACATCCAACGCGTCCACCAAGTTTCGTCCGAATCCGTCCAACTCTTTTTGAGAATTCCTGCTTTATATCGATTTAGCCCTATCTCTCAATGGTGAAGAATCATTTAATAAATTCTCACATCTGGATCCGAATTGGGATCTTCACAAAAATTAATCCTTGCTGTCCTTGGCCAGTCACCCACATCCAAAAAAATTCAGAACAATTTCTTGAAAACTGTGGCCAAAAATCGTGTGACAAACAGACACACAAAGGCAGCCAAACAGACAAACACTACAGACTTTTTTTTGCCAAGTAACAAGAGTGAGAATTGCTTTGCAATACACGGCCCTGACTGGTGTGATGTTTTTTTAAGTCCAAAAAGGGCATAACTCTGTGAAAACTTGATGAAACGCCCTGAAACTCGAACTTATTCTCTAAGTTATCAAAATAAAGCTGTGCACTAAGTTTCAGTTGAATAAGTTAAAGGGAATGGGAAAAATGATAATTTGGTAGAAAGCCTTTCTTATGGTATCCAAGACAATCTCCACGTGGCTGGCTCTTAATGGCTCTCTCTCATCTCCTCTTTCTGTTCAGGCTGGAGTTCTTCAAGGCAGCGTTCTGGGCCCTGTTCTTATTCTGATTCCCATCAATGACCTCTCTGACTCTCTGGAAAATCCTTCTTATCTCTCTTCTGATCACTCCACCCTTTGCCATACTCCCCCCTCTGCTCATCCCTCAGACCGGCAAGCCGCAGCCTCTTCGCTCACTGCATATCTGGATAAAATCACAAACTGGTCCAACTCGTGGAACATGTCGTTCAACCCTGACAAATATCACACTCCCACTATGTCTCTCTGAAAGGACCACCTGGAACCCCCACTCAATCTGTTTTCTCAACAATCCTCTGGAAGATGTCCTTTCATTCAAGCTTCGGGGTCTCACTATCCACCATGATCTTTCCTGGGAAAGCCATATTTCCAAGCTGGCCTCCAAAGCCAGTCTCCAACCGGGCAAGCCTCCGTCATGCAAAGTCCTTCCTTGGTACACGTGAGTTCCTAACCACATACAAAGCTTTCATACACAGCCTGATGGAGTAATGCTCTCTCCTCTGGAGTGGTGCTTCTGCCTCACATCTTGCACGGCTTCATGCTGTGGAAACCAAGGCTTTCAGGATCATTGGTATCTCTGTGATAAAGCTGAGTCTTTGGGTCTCTCACTCTCTCATTGCAGGCAGATCGGTGGTCTTTCTCTCTTCAACTGTCTCCTCTCCTGCCTTGCCTCCCCCCCCATTTTCTATCTTTCCTCTGTCCCCCCAATATTACTGCAGGGCACACAAAGTCCACCAGCAACCCCCTTCTGCTAAAACTACAAAAATGAAGAATCACTGCTCACCTTCACTCTTCCATTCCTCTTTTTTTCCCCACCTCTGGAACAACTGTTAGGTCAAGCCAGATTGTGTCTGTGACTTGCTACAGGTACCATGTACCCTTGTACGAACCCGTTTCATGTTCGGGTTGTCGGCGACTCAACCATCTCTCCCACCAGGTTTTGCTGGTGAGGAGGGTGTATAGATATGAACACCCAGCAAGATTAAAAACATAACATGTTAAAGTTATGTTAAAATGTTAAAAATTTTAATGTTAAAAAACATAACACCTTTCAGATCTTTCCATGCAGGTTGCCACTGACAAACCAGACATTATCTGCCTAACAGAAACTTTCCTCTCCCAAGACGTGTCTGACTCCCAAGTATCTCTCCCTGGTTACTCCCTCTTACGGTATGACAGACCTGAGCCTCGTCCTGGTGGAGGTGTTGCTCTCTTCATCAAAGACTCTATTCCTCACTCTCCCTGCACTGCTCTCACTCCCCCACACCCCCAGGAATACCTCTGGCTTCGGCTTCCCCTCCACTCCCACCTCATGTTTATATGTGTACTGTACCGTCCACCGAACAGTGATGACTCCATCTACACCTCACTCTCCGAAAACATGGACCATCTTCTATCTTCTCATCCAAACTCTCTCTTCCTCTTATGTGGCGACTTCAATTGTCATCACGCCAGTTGGCTAGGTGTGGGTACCTCTCTCACCTGCCATGGGACATCAGCAAAAGCTTTCTGTGACTCATTGGGACTGACTCAATCGGTCAACTTCCCGACCCGGATCTCAACCAATGGTACTCCATCTCTTCTGGATCTGATTTTGACAAATTTCCCTGACAATATCTGCTGCTCTTCCTTCGCTCCAATTGGTTCTTCTGACCACGTCCTTATTAAAGTGGACATCTCTCTGGCTGTTATCAGAGAACCACCTCACCGCCGTCGAGTCTGGCATTTCACTCAAGCCGACTGGCAGGGTCTCCGAGCAGCCATCAAACTTACAGACTGGTCTCCTATCACTACTTTCTCAAACATCAACTCATCCTGGGAATTCTTTCAAAGAAACTTGCTCTCCCTCATGCACAGATTTATCCCCTCTCGTGTTCAGTTGTCTTACCCTTCCTCCCGCCCTTGGTTTACTGAAGCTTGTGGCGAGGCAGTTGTCCTGAAACAACTTGCCTTTGCCTCATGGAAAGCAAACCCAACTGAGGGCAATCTCAGTTCTTTCCACAAAGCTCGGAACAAGTGTGTAGCTACCCTCAGGAGAGCCAGAAAACAACATCTTTCTCATCTCAAGTCTGAACTCTCAAACCTCTCTCCCTCCTCAAAATCCTGGTGGCGTTTAATCAAATCTGTTTCTGGTGTATGTTCCCCCTCCATCCCCTCCCTTACCTCAAATGGCCGCACTGCTGATTCCACACGTGATAAAGCTGAATGTCTAAACTCGGTGTTTGCAGCTAAATCTTGTGTCCCAAACCCATCACTATCTCTACCCACTTTACCCAGTCGCACCCAACTGTCCCTGGACTCTGTATCCTTTTCTCCTGACAAGGTGGAGAGCTTGCTTTCAAACCTCAAGTCAGATTCTGCAACCGGTCCAGACGGCATCAGCCCACGTGTCCTCAAAGCCTGCTCTTCTGCTCTTGCTCACCCTCTCTCTGTTCTATTCACCCTCTCATTTTCCCAAGGTCATCTGCCATCTGCTTGGAAATCTGCTAACATCACTGCCCTGCATAAAAAAGGTGCAAAAACAGATCCCTGTAACTATAGACCAATCAGCCTTCTCCCAATCATCAGCAAGGTTATGGAATCCATCATCGCTTCAGACATGAAATCCTTCCTCTTCTCCAATGGCTTGATTTCCAATCATCAATTTGGTTTCAGACCAGGTCACTCTACCCTAGATATGCTGCTACTGCTCTCCCATCAATGGATGGAGGTCCTCAATGCCAGACAGGAAATCCGAGCCGTATCCCTGGACATATCACGTGCTTTTGACACAGTCTGGCACCCTGCCCTACTCACCAAACTCTCTGCCCATGGTATTCAAGGCCATCTCCACTCATGGCTCGCAGACTTCCTCTCCTGTCGCAGTCAACGTGTGGCCCTAAATGGAGTTCTTTCATCTCCTCTTCCTGTGCAGGCTGGAGTTCCTCAAGGTAGCGTTCTGGGCCCTGTTCTTTTTCTGGTTTTCATCAATGATCTCTCGGACTCTCTGGAAAATCCTCTATTTCTCTTTGCCGATGACTCAACCCTCTGCCGTACCATCTGTCATCCCTCAGCCCGGCAAGCAGCAGCTTCTTCACTCACTGCAGATCTGGATAAAATCACAAACTGGTCCAACACGTGGAACATGTCTTTCAATCCAGACAAATCTCACACTCTCACTATGTCTCTTCGAAAGGACCGTTTACAAAACCCCCCATCCACTTTCTCAACAATCCTCTGGAAGAAGTCTTTTCTTTCAAGCTTCTGGGTCTCACTATCTGCCATGACCTTTCCTGGGAAAGTCACATTTCCAACCTTGCCTCAAAAGCCAGTCGCCGACTGGGAATCCTCCGTCGTGCAAAGTCCTTCCTCGGCCCTCTTGAGCTCCTGACCACTTACAAAGCTTTTGTCCGTAGCCTGATGGAGTACTGCTCTCCCCTCTGGGCTGGTGCTCCTGCCTCCCACCTTTCTCGACTTCACGCTGTCGAAACCAGGGCTTTTAAGATCATTGGCATCTCCCGCAATGAAGCTGAGTCTTTGGGCCTCTCACTCAATCACCGCAGGTTGGTCGGTGGTCTTTCTGTCTTCTACCGACTCCTCTCCAGCCTTGCCCCCCTGCTCTCTCTGCGATTTGTCCCAACCACATTTCCACAGGGCGCTCAAGGTCCGCCAACAACCCCCTTCTGGTAAAACTACCAAAATCACGAATCACTGCTCATCTTCACTCTTTCATTCCTCTTTTTTCCCGCCTTTGGAATAAACTTCCTCACTCTATTCTTTCCCATTCTTCCCTTCAGGCTTTCAAAACAGCTGTTCACCACCACCTCTTATCTTCCCCCATCCAAATCCTCGATCTTTTCTACCCCCGATAATCCACCCAAGCCCACTTCCTTCAATTCTCCTGCTTTCCTTCCTGAAAGTCCCTTTAATGTCCATCTTCCCCTCGCCATGTTCCCCGTCCCATCCCCATCCCTCTCCCTTCCACAGTTCACCTGTGTCTGTTCCCCAATGTTTTGTCCCTTCCACTCCCGCCCCTCTTGTCTCATGCCTCCTTGCTGTGAGTTGTGTGTTAGCTCTCATACGAGCCTCGACCAAGGTATACAAAAAAAAAAAAAAAAAAAAAAAAAGGGCGGAGGAGCTCCTTGTGAGCCAACGGCCATCCATTTCCTGTGCCCAACTGTGTCTGCGGATGTCAGGCTGCAGTTGGGTTACTTTTTTTTTAGGAGGTTGGTGGCAGCATTTGCACTCTGGCCACCGTAACACACTTCATTCCGCAAAACCCACAAATGTGAAATCTGAAAACTCACTCCGTGGGAGTACCTCCTCTGCTGCTGCCCTCTGTAGGGCAGCTCACCGGATGACGGGATTAGGGCAAAGCCTCAGGGCCCCGATTCCTTGATGATAGGAGGAAAACCACTGGGTAAGCCTCCAGGGTCAGATTGTGGTGGTGTGTGGTGGAGTGGTGCTGAGGTGTTGTCCACCAGACGGCGATCTCCTTGCGTTAACCTGAGGAGGTCCCTTCGGGTGGGTGCCTGAAATGTCCTATTTCAATGAGAGGATGATCACCTGTCTCTGTTATCATCTGAGCTCAAGCATTTGAACATCGGTATTGCAGCACTCTCTGATGTTTGGGGACCGGATAGTTGCGATGTCATGGTGGGTAGTTACACCTACTGTTGGTCTGGTCGCTCTGATGGTTACCATGCCCAAGGAGTTGCTGTAGCTGTGTCCAATAGGCTGACTCCAATGATAATTGAGGTAACACCGGTCAACGAGCGTATTATGAGACAAAGGATTCATCACTCCTTGGGTGTCATTTCTCTGGTCTCTGTATATGCTCCGACTCATCGTGAAGGCCGCATTCTATGCTGTGCTCGAGTCTGTGTTTGATCAGTGCCCCAGGCGAGATACTCTTCCAGTCTTGGGGGATTTCATTGCATCGAATGGAACTGATTGGGATGGTTATGAGACGTGTATTGGTCCCCATGGGTCTGGAATTTTGAACCAGGATTGCACCAAGTTCCTTCACATTGCAAAAAGTCATGGACTTAGGGTGGCTGGTTCATGGTTTCAGCAACTATAAGATAATCGCTGGTCTTGATATTCCAACGCTGGCGGTGTGGCAAAGGAGATTGACCATGTGCTTGTTGATGCTTGCTGGAGGGTGATCCAGAACTGCAGGGTCTACTGGAGTGCTCATTTCCTCAGTAACGACCACAGGCTTGTTGTAGCAAATCTGAATTTCACCTTAAATCCAGGAGAATGGTACCATCCCAGCCTCAGCTGGGTGTTGGCAAGCTCAAGAATGAGGGGGTAGCTGAGGAGTTTGCAAACAGGCTGAGAGGAGATTTGGGGGTCTGGCTACTTTGGGGAATCCTGAAGAGTTGTGGAGTGCATTCAAGACCACCATCCTTGATGTTGCCGGTGAATGTCTTGGAACTCACCGTAGGGCAAAGAAGAATTTTGTCTCTCAAGGGACACTGGATACCATTGACCAGAGTCACAGGGTCAGGCTTAATGGCAGAGCTGAGCTGTTAAGTGGGTTGAGGCGTAAAACCGTACGTGCGCTAGGGGTGGACAAGGAGGCCTATGTGCGAGGAAACAGTGAGGGGGAAGAGCATCACCTGTGGTCAAGTGAATCTCGTCCTGCTTATATGGGAATTTGCGCATTGCATTACTCCAAGCCCATCCCTCAGTATACTGCAGTTAGAGCAGAGGGTGGTAGGCTCTTGACAAAGGAGTCTGAAGTGAACGCCCGCTGGGCCGGTTACTTTGAGCAGCTGTACCAGACTGATCCACCTGCTGTCGAGTTGGACGTCAGGGGTGTTACAATCCTTGTTGCTGACCCTCCAATCAACTGTGGTCCACCTTCGTTTGTGGAAACACGGGCTGCGGTGAACCGGTTGAAATGCAGTAAAGCTCCAGGGATCTGTGCCATCCATTCTGAACTTCTCAAGGCTGGTGGAAATGCTGTACTCGTGTCGTTGCATGCAGTTCTGTGCTCTGCTTGGAACACAGGCATCATCCCAACTGACTGGAAGAGGGGCCTTGTTGTCCCTCTCTGGAAAGGGAAGGGTGATCGCCAGGACTGCAACAACTACCGAGGCGTGACACTGCTCTCAATGCCGGGTAAGTTTTTTGCTCGGATAATTATTGATATTGTTCGCCACCATCTGCTTGAGCACCAGCGTTCAGAGCAGTCATGCTTTACACCAAAGAGGCCAACAATTGACCGTAGCCTTGCTCTTCGGGTCCTCACCGAACACAGATGAGAGTTTCAGCAGGGACTGCTCAAAGGCTATGTTGTTCTCTGCAAAACATTCGATTCAGTGAATCGGGATGCCCTCCTGAGGATTCTTGGTCTTCGTGGAATACCACCAAAACTGATCAATATGATGTATGAATGATACTCTGGAACTGAGAGTGCTGTGAGATGTGGTGATACCATCTCCGACTTATTTTTTTCCAGTTTTTACTATAGTTCGTCAGAGGTGAGTACTGGCCCCTACACTTCTCAGCACTAATGTGGACTGGATTCTGAGAAGGATGTCGGAGAGATCAAGCTGTGGTGCATCATTTGGGAATGTCAAGATCTCTGACCTTGATTTCGCAGATGATGTAGTTTCCATCATGTGCTGCCTTTTTGGCTGATGGTTGCATCATTGGTTAGGGACGCGGCTATGCCGCTGATGCAGTGCCCCAATTACCTGAATACTGGTGCTCATTTCGCCGACCTCAGAAGGATGACAGGCTGTGTCAACCCCCTGGTGTTATTTCAGTGGCCAATGGGGCTCAAACTCACGACCCAAGGATCCCAAGCCACCACCCAAACCGCTCAGCCAACACCAGGCTACATGATGTCATCATCTTTGCAGAGACTCTGGATATCCTTTTGGGGGCCCTCAAGGTGCTGAATGAGGAGTTGGAGTTTTTGGGATTGTGGGTTTCCTAGGTCAAAACTAAGATCCAGGCTTTCAATGACATATTGGATGCTGCTATCTGGTCTGTACCTGTTTGTGGTGAGGATGTTGAGGTCACAGAGAGATTAACTTACCTTGGCAGTGATATTCATGTCTCTGCTGGCTGTAAGTAAGAGGTCAATAGATGTCTGAGTTGGGCCTGGGGAGTCATTGATTTACTGGATCATGGGGTGTGGCACTGCCAGTACCTGTGCGGGAGGATGAAAGTCCTTGTCTTCAGGTCCTTCGTGCTTCCAGTCTTGCTCTACGGATGTGAGACTTGGACTCTAACCAGGGATCTGAGACAGAGACTTAATTCCTTTGGTCTCAGAGACCAGAGACAGAGACAGAGACCACCAGCTCTCTTCGGAGAATCCTAGGCTATTGCTGGTCGGACTTTGTATCCAACGAGTGGATGCTGAGATAGACTCAAATGAGATTTGTTACCTACATAGTCCATGAGCGTCAGCTGCGGCTGTATGGACATGTGGTTCGTTTTTTCTGACGCTGATCCTGCTCACCAGATTCTCTCAGCGAGGGAGCCTCATGAGTGGAGGAGGCCAATGGGCCGTCCACATGCCTCGTGGTTTCAGCAGGTTTATCAGCATCTCAAGGAGATGGGGTTGGGCCAGGTATCTGCCTAGAAGATGGTCAGACGGAGGCCCCTGGAGTACCAGCAGAAAGTGGACGCAGTGCCACGCTCCTCTGATGCATGCTCCCATACCTGACCTGACCTGGAACAAACTCCCACACTCTCTTCAATCCCAATCCTCCCTCCAGGTCTTCAAAACAGCTGTTCACTTCCATCTTGTATCTCCCCCCCATCCAAAACCTTGATCTTTTCTTCCCCCGTTAATCGACCACAAATCCACTTACTTCAAATTCCCTGCTTTCCTTCCTCAAAGTCCCTGTAGTGTCCATCTTTTTTACCCCATGTACCCTGCCCCATCCCTCTCCTTTCCACAGATCTCCTAATGTCTCTGTTCCCCACTGTTTTGTGCTTCCCTCTCCCGCCCCTCTTGCCTTCTGTTCCCCTTGTTATATTTTCTGTGTGAGTCTAAAAAACCATAGGTGAGACGGATGGACAGGCGGACAGACAGATGGAGAGCAAATGAAGAGCAACCCTATAGTCCCCTCTGTTGCAAGTGGAAGGGGATTAATAACACGTGCGACCAACGAATATACTTGAAAAATCTTTTATTTCCACATGCAACAAACAGACAAACAGGGCTGAAAACATAACCTCTGTCCACCTTCAGTGGTGGAGGTAAAAGTATGACTTCCCTTCAAAGGAACTTCAATGCTGGAGTGGGCCATTTGGCCCATCAAAATCTATACGATTATTATCAACCTCTGGTTGTCTTTTTCATCCTTTTTTAAAATGCTGAGCACCAAAAAAAAGGAAGCAGCACATCCCATTTTTAAAGTTTTTGATAAGACTCAGTCATGGTTTGAACCACTAAGCTCCCAGACTCAAAGCAGAAGCTCTAACCATTACACCACCATCAAGTCTGGTTCAAAGGTGATCCTTAGTTCACCATTCTCATCAAATCAAACACCAGTTATTTTGGAGATGCACATTATATTGTTTTGTTTTTTTTAAGCTATTGCTCAATATGATTTGATATGGCAATTAAAAGTCACATGCATTTACTTTAAATACTTCACTGGACCGTACATTCAATTTGGCAAGAATCGACTCGGCACTTCCAAGAACGTATGATCATGGACATATAAACACAGAACTAAACACAACTAAATGAAAAAGCCATCTGTTGGTCTGCAAAACATTATGGCAACACACTCTATGGCGATAGATATCAGGTTGTTGCAGTACATGGAGCATTTTGATGGACAGACCTTTCCGCACACTATTAGCTGTGGTGTTGGCCTGCACCACACTTCCTTCCTGTCCATTCACCCAGATTCACCGCACAGTTTGCTGTACTTTAAGATTATTGAATCAGATTATTGTAGTCTTGAGTTCTAAAAAACAACAAGAAGCAAATAATTTAATGCTTCATAAGCAATTACACTGTATCTTATTTTGAGGAATACCAGATTGACTGGAAAGGATAAGCTATTTCGTTTGGGTATGGTGAGTATGTTAAACACCCCTCAACATGAGTTAAAGGACACCTTCATCTTACAATGGACTGGGATGGGATGGTTTACAGGCAGTGGGATTAATGGCCACAGGACATAGCTTGCAAAGAGCTTTGGCTGATATTAAATTATTCGAAAGCACAGATAGTTGACTGGTGACAAAGTTATGGTATCATTTTGGCTCCACATAGGTTACAAATATAATTTTGTAATTTTTCTTGTTTTAAGAAAATAAATCATCTGCAACATTTCTGGAATTTAAATACATGCCTCCAAACTTGATGAGATTTCTTTCTTCCAACCCCTCTTGAAGCTTGAAAACAGGACGGTTTGTGAGCTTGCTTACTCACACAAGAATGCAGAGGAGATGCGTCTGACCAGCCGCGTCTTGCATCACACGCTTGCCTTCATCATTCCATTATTGTTCATGTTCTTCTGCTACAGCAACATCATACTATCATTACGCAGCAGTCGAAGCTTCACAAAACATAAAGTTATTAAGGTCATCATGGCTGTGGTGATTGTGTTCTTTATTTGCTGGCTGCCCTACAACGTAACCATCTTTGTGGACACACTCGTCCGCTTCGACATTATCACTACAACTTGTGAGATGAATGAGAATCTCAACCAAGCCATTGTAGTCACCCAAACCCTGGGTTTCCTGCATTGCTGTCTGAACCCCTTCTTGTATGTGTTCATCGGTGTCAAGTTTCGCAATAATTCTCTCAAGCTTTTCCGGGAGATTGGATGCATCAGTGATAAGTTTCTGCAAGACCACACAAAGTTCAGACAGGTTTCTGGCAGGTCCGTTGTTTCTGAAACGGACAGTACTGCATCTGTCTCTTTATAAAGGGACACTTGGAGCAATATTTTGTGCTGGGTCTTATAAAAGAAAACTTTGCCGTTTCTCAAACAAATGTGGTTTCACATCTGCCGCTTCTCTCTGTCGACGCTGCTGCTTATTTAAAGGTGATACAAATAACTGCTGTATGTTATGAGACAAGAAATGAGGTCAGCAAAGCTTCAGTTGTCAATAAAACAAAAATATATCGATTGGAAAATTTGTTGGATTCTGACATGTTCGTTGCAAACATGCAAAAGAACATAGAAGGTGTGTAGTTGCGAAATGACATTGTGTTGAAACCATAAGCAGATGGTAACAGGTTGGTGCTGCCCGTGGCCATGTCGAGTAGTCCACAAATAATCCAAAACGCCATAATAATCCCAAATTACGACTTCTCATCATTCTCAGTTTCTTTCACCAACGAAGGCATCACACAATTACAACATTGACAACATAATTTGTTTGTTACCAAGTAAAATATAACTCTATGTCAGATAACTCTACAAAATATGTATTGACCTCAGGTCTAACTAGTCGATAAGATGATTGAAAATTATTTTAGAGTTCCCCCTTTGGAAAGAAGAAGCATGTTGGTGGTGAAAACAATCGGAATACCTTCTGGTATTATTCGGAAAAAGTTGTTAAACAAGTTAAACAACACTTTTCTGAAAAAAATTGTTTTGAATGACCAACAATTTTTTTTATAATGGCAAGCAGTCGCAACAGAAAGGTCTTACAAATCCTTCAGTTACTAGAGAGTTCCAAGAACATCTTGTCCCATGCTGTCTTGAGAAACAAGGACATGGGAGTGTACTGATGACAAATTTGATTGGTCCTGATGATGTAAAATGCCATAATATTTTGTTCAGGTACAGCAAAACAGAAGTGTTTTGAAAGTGCCAAAAAGGCGATTTGTGTTCTAGTGTATAATTCAATTGAAATAAAATAAAGATTTTAAATGTGGCAGAAAAAAAAATATTTGGAAGTTTACCGCCATTGATGCAGGATACTTTTTGCGCCTTTCACACCACCTTATTTAGCATGTCATTAATTATTCGTGCCTGTTTGTGCTTTTCATGACATCCCTAAAAACAGTTAGTTTCCTGTTTGGATTGATTTTCAACTTTGTTTGACTGCCAGACAGGCAGACTGAGTTAAAAAAATAAATAGATAAATAAATTAATAAAAAAATTAAAAAATACATCGCACCTGTGCCCGAAGGAAGCGGTTCAGTTTGGCATTTCCTTCTCATGATGCAAGGCAGCGAGAGCTTCCCCTTCTGTCAATTCAGTGTCTGCACCGCTTTTTGATGAACTTTTTGATGGAAGGACAGATGGACACACCAAATATTGAAGCGGCTGCACCGCTTAAAAATTATCTCTACTCCGCACATGTGCGATCGAGACAAATTCAGAGGCAAAGTACTGCTAAACTACAGGTTCATTTTCAGATTCATGTTCCGATTCATGTTCAAAATATAACATTCAATTGAAATGAAGTTCTTGCTTGTTCAAAAACTGAAGTTTGTGTACAGACAGACAGGCAACAGTGAACCAATTGCATAACCCCACTTTTCGCTTGGCGTGCGCTGGGTAATAATTGTACACCGACTACCCCTCCCGATTCCATCTCCAGGCGCTGCACAAAGTCATCGCTGGGAGCCAAAGGCTGTTGGTGCCCAGAGATGACACACGCCGAAAGGGCGTACTCAGTTTTCACTCAGTTTGTGTTTTGTATTGTTTTCTTTCTTGTTTGTTTGTCCAGGTTATATCTCAGCCATCCTTTGAGCAAGGAAGCTGAAATTTGGGCACAATAGTGAACAAGTGCTTTGGCTAAAAGGGTACTTTTGATTTAGCGATTAATCAATGAATTATTTAATTTTCGATTAATGAATTAATTTTCAAACAGTTACAGATTCAGATGAAACGGTGATGGTTTAGGTATGCCATTCGCCAATCGATTAAGAAATTAATTATTTTATGATTATTTATTTTTTTATTATGCAACTAATCAATTAATCAATCAATTATTGTACACCGCTCGCTCTCAATTCTGTTTCCATGTGCTGCATGGCAGCATCGCTGGGTACCAAAGGCACCCCAGAAACGTCGCGCACTGGAAGATATGTTATTTATTTATTTGGCATGGAGGCGGTGTACTTTGAATGTATCTCCACTCGTTATTATGCTTGCTTCATCCAATTTCACTGCTAAAGGCCCTGTCACACCTTGACGATTTAGCCAGCATATGCCTGACGTATGCAAAATTTGGCTAAAACGCTGGCACACGTCGAATACGTTATGGGTAAGTTTTGTATACGTTAAGAGCACGCTGGCATACGTCGTAGTATGCTGGCATACGTCGTAGTACGCTGACATACGTCGTAGTATGCTGGCATACGTCGTATTACACCGAGCTGTAAGACAAATTTTCCAAGCTTGAAATTTTTCGACGTATGCCAGCGTATGACTCACACGTTCTGCATAATGCTGGCCATAAGTTGGAGGCACGTTACGCGATCGTTGACACACGTCCACTCACGTTACTTGTAAGTTACTCATAAGTCGAAACACGTCGAGGTAATGGTTCAGTGTTCCAGACTCCCTGGTTTTTTTTTTGGGTTTTTTTTTCTTCGGCATGACGGTGATGTTGACACTTCGATTTCCAGTGCAGTTATAATATAATATAATTAATAGGCTGCCGCTCTACGATTTCAATCATAACCGCACCAGAAATCGAAGTGTCAACATCACCGTCATACCGAAGAAAAAACCCCCCCCCCCAAAAAACCAGGGAGTCTGGAACACTGACGCTCACCATTACCTCGATGTGTTTCGACTTATGAGTAACGTACAAGTAACGTGTGTCGACGTGTGTCAACGATCGCGTAACGTGCCTACAACTTATGGCCAGCTTATGCAGAACGTGTGTCATACGCCGAGTATGTCCAGAAATTTTCAACATGCTGAAAATTTCTCGACGTAATCGGCGTATGACGATGTATGCCAGCATACTACGATGTATGCAAGCGTGCTCTTAACATATACAAAACTTACCCATAACGTATTCGACGTGTGCCAGCTTGGTTCGGCAAATTTTTCATACGTCGGCATATGCTAGCTAAAACGTCAAGGTGTGACAGCGGCTTCACACTTCGATGTCTAGTGCGGTTATGATTTGAATCGTTGAGCCGCAGCCTATGAATAGCCTACGCCACGTGATCATCGGTGATACGCTGCCACGTGCTATGCATAAGTTAGACTATCGCTGGGCATAGGTTGTGAACGCCGACAACACGCTCAGCATTCGTTGGTATAAGTTATCTATTTGTGATTGAAACGTTCTGTGTATGTTACTAATACATTATGCATACGTCCAACACGTTATTATACGCCCGAAAGTTAAAAAAAACATCAATAGTTCAGCGTACGCCAGCGTTTTACATACATTTTGAGACCTTGCCATCCGCTGGCTAAAACATCAAGGTGTAACAGCCCCTTTGGAAGCATCAACCAGACTATATAATCAGGTCAGGAATCGAACCAATACTAGATATCTTAATGGCAAGTGCATTACCTCTGTGCCAAAAGTCAGACTGTTAATGATAAATGCTATGTTTGTGATATGAACATTCTTTAGAAGCATTTTACACAATGAAAAAATGCATGCACAGGTAATAATCAGATTCCTCAGTTTAATGGCTATCGCAAAAGATAATGTATGGACGGTTTCAATCTTAAGCATGTGTTATACAGTTCATGAATATGGTCAAGGCACATGATGGGGCATAAACATTGAAAGGTTGAGTGTAAAAAACGAGGGAGATGGACTTGTAATTTAGACAGACAATGACAACAACGGGTGATATTGAGAAAAATGCATCATGGACAGGCGTGACATCCTTAAACAAGTGTCATTGGATGGGTGATTTGAAAGCCAGTAGGGAAGTACATGAGTGATTCTGAATACTGCATTGAAGTATCTCCCAGAGAAGAGAAAAATTGCAGCAAAATATTGAAGCTTGAGAAGATACATGGACCTGGCAAGATAAACAGAGATGTTTTTTTTTTTTGTAAGTGGTCTACCTGGAGGGAAACTGCAAATGCAGATGCAACCAGGCCCTACAAGAGTGAGAGACGACAGGTCACCGACCAGCCTGCAGCCTTCTGGAGGGAGGGAGAGGTCAATTTTCCCCAAGGTCTCGAATTGCATAGCCAGGTGGGAATGTAATAAAGTAGTCCATAGGGTGACGGAGAAAGCCAGCCAAACTTAATAAGAAGAGGATGCCGATTCCCTTACAAACAGTGTGGCGATAAGCACTGTATGCAATAGTGTATTTGATGCATGGGAAAATACAGAGAGCATAGACTGACCCTCCTGTTTGTCATGAAAATCCAGAAATTGCTGGGCCAACAATAAGAGCAAGTAGGGAAGAATAGCACAGAAACCAAATTGATGGCTGTCAAAGGGTTTGAGAATCGGAAGGTTTCTGTACTCTTCCATTGTTTTATTTTTTTTCCAAAGACTTTTCTGATACTGGGAAGTAGACTTCATGGTCTGGAGTTTAGATTAAATTTTATCTGCTTTTAGTCCTTTTTATCGGATCTGTTTGTGGTTCTTACATTATCTGCAATAACATTTCACTCGATTATACAATATCATTCATCCTTTTCGATAATTGTGCAGTTTTTGAGTATATTTTGCATTTTCATGGATTTTAAGATGTTTCTTCATATTTACAACTAATTTTTGTACCATCATTGAAATCACTTGCTAATAATCTCACAACTTTTCTGGATGTTTTGTTCATGACTCAAGAGCAAATGTAAATAAATTCGTCTCTGAAGCCAAATGTTGTGTTGAAAGTGTTGTTTGACTTTTCCTGGAAACACAAGTATTTGTTAAGGAAAGGGCAATGATGCATTCCTCTTTCAAAATACAGCCTGATACCCACAGCTGCAAATTTTTTCTTCCTTTTCTTCCCTTATTTTCTCTTTTATTCTTTCTGCTTTGTCTGCTCCATATTTATTCTTCCGTAGTGTGGCTTGTCTTCATGTCATTGAACATACTAAAGCTTTTAACAATGTCTATGCCTCTCCCACCGTACAACAGTTTTGTTCCTTACCGGTGATCTACACATTTCAGTCAGCAGTATATTAATGAAATTGAGCTGCATTGAAAATGTGATTTCTTAAGGTTTCATTGACGAGTCTTCCAATTATTTGCGTATATTGTTTGCCCAGTAAAGTTTGACCAGTCTCTCTGTACTTTGCCCACAATCTGCTGATGACAGAATGTACATCGCCCAACAGCTTACTTCATGCCAGCTTCCAACAACGTGATTACTCAATTCGACCATCTCCTGTAGAGTCACTTTTACCCATACATTTTGATTCATTAGTGGGGCAACTTAGCATAACAATTGTGCATTTTGTGAGGAAAGCACCAAATTTGGCACACTAGTAGCCGAACATATTATGAACAGATTGTTATGCTATATTTAGGTCTCTAAATTTATGCTAAATAATTTATGCTAAAATAATAAAATAAAAATAATATCTAAATAATTTATGCTAAAATGCACAATTGTTATGCTATATTTAGCTAAGTTGCCCCACTATGAGTACAATAAACTGATCAAAAGCACAGAATTATATGGGTGAATCATATGTGAGTTATTGTCAAACTGAATTATTGGTTAGAGCAAAGACCCATTAATGATTCAGTGGCTGACACTGTTAACTGTTTTGGTGAGGAGGACTGGCTGTTATGACAGGACTCGATCAAACCCACAAGGAAATCCAGTTGCTAAAGCCACCAGAAATTAAAGTCCAACTCTGAGCTTCACAAACATTCACAAAATTGGAACATGGAATGTGAGGTCAATGAATCAGGGAAAGTTGGATGTTGTAAAGAGAGAGATGGATAGGACAAGAACTGAAATTTTGGGGATACCTTATCTTAGATGGACTGGTTTGGGGGCAGTTTCAATCTCACGATTACAAAGTGTTCTTTTGTCGTAACGAAACCTGGAAAATAAATTAGGTGGCAGTGATTTGCAATAAAAAGATGGCAGGATCAATGCTGGTTAAAAGGGTAAAAGGACATCCAGTGAATGCTATCATAATTCAGATATTTGCTGCAACTTCTGCAGCAGAATAAGAAAACGTGGATGGGTTTTTATGGGAATTTGCAGGAACTGGTAAAACAGGTGCCAAAAGGTCAGGTCAGGTCAGGTATGGGAGCATGTGCCGGAGCAGCGCATTGCTGCGTCCACTTTCTGCCGGTACTCCAGGGGCCTAAGTCTGGCCATCCCCCAGGCAGATGCCTGGCCCATCCCCATCTCCTTGAGATGCTGATCAACCTGCTGCAACCACGAGGCATGTGATCAGCCCGTTGGCCTCCTCCCCTCACGATGCTCCCTCTCTGAGAGAATCTGGTGAGAAGGATCAGCGTCAGGAAAACGAGCCACATGTCCATACAGCCAGCCGCAGCTCACGTTCATGGACTATACAGGTAAAAAAAGATCTCACCTGAGTCTCTCTCAGTAACCCCTCATTGGACATATGACTGTGGGCAAATGTTATCCCTGAGGCAGTCATCAGTCTTGCTGCCATTGGTTTGCAACCTGTAAGAAATGAAACTTTCTGACCCTTTCATGCTGTACCCACTTGGTTGGAATTACTAATGGAATCTCTTTGTGCATCAGCACATGGATATCTTGCTGCCATGGTATTGGAATGTGTGGAGCCATTTAATTGGAATTAAATGGTACAAATGTACAAAAGGAATTGAGTATTCTTCGACAACATGCTCAGGAATTTTTGCAGACATCAGATTGAAACCTACACAGCTTATTTGTGCACAGATGTCGTGTATGTGTATAATTTCTGGTCAAAATTAGTCAAAGGTCATGGTCAATGTTAGCTGGCAATTAGAAAAATCAGGTCAGGTATGGGAGCATGTGCCAGAACAGCACGTCGCTGCGTCCACTTTCCGCCGGTACTCCAGGGGCCTCCGTCTGGCCATCCCCCAGGCAGATGCCAGGCCCATCCCCATCTCCTTGAGATGATGGTCAACCTGTTGCAACCATGAGGCACGTGGTCGACCCACTGGCCTCCTCCACTCATGAGACTCCCTCGCTGAGAGAATCTGGTGAGCAGGATCAGAGTCAGGAAAACGAGCCACATGTCCATACAGCCGCAACTGACGCTCACGGACTATGCAGGTAACAAATCTCATCCGAGTCTCTCTCAGCAACCGCTCGTTGGACACAAAATCCGACCAGCGATAGCCAAGGATTCTCCGAAGAGACCTGGTACCAAAGGAATTAAGTCTCCGTCTCAGATCCTTGGTCAGAGTCCAAGTCTCGCACCCATAGAGCAAGACTGGAAGTACCAAGGACCTGAAGACTCGGACTTTCGTCCTCCCGCACAGGTACCGGCAGCGCCACACCCCATGATCCAGTGAATCCATGACTCCCCAGGCCCGACCCAGACGTCTATTGACCTCTGACTCGCAGCCAGCAGAGACATGAATATCACTGCCAAGGTAAGTGAATCTCTCCACGACCTCAACATCCTCACCACAGACAGACACAGACAGGACAGCAGCATCCAAGATGTCACCGAAAGCCTGGATCTTAGTTTTGACCCAAGAAACCCGTAATCCCAACGGCTCCGACTCCTCATTCAGCACCCCGAGGGCCCCCAAGAGGATGTCTAAAGTCTCCGCAAAGATGACTGCATCATCTGCAAAGTCAAGGTCCGAGATCTTGACATTCCCAAATGACGCACCGCAACTTGATCTCTCCGACATCCTCCCTAAAATCCAGTCCATACAAGTGCTGAAAAGTGTGGGGGCAAGTACACATCCCTGACGAACTCCAGTAACAACTGGAAATAAGTCAGAGATGGTACCACCACACTTCACAGCACTCTCAGTACCAGAGTAGAGTTCAGACATCAGATCGATCAGTTTTGGTGGCACCCCACGAAGACCAAGAATCCTCCAGAGGACATCCCGATTCACTGAATCGAACGCTTTACAGAGATCAACATAGGCTGCAAGCAGCCCCTGCCGAAACTCTCGTCTGCGTTCGGTGAGGACACGAAGTGCAAGGATACGGTCAATCGTTGACCTCTTTGGTGTAAAGCCTGACTGCTCTGGACGCTGGTGCTCAAGCAAATGGTGGCGAACCCTATCGAGAATTATCCGAGCAAAGACCTTGCCCGGCACTGAGAGCAGCGTCACCCTCGGTAGTTGTTGCAGTCTTGGCGATCACCCTTCCCTTTCCAGAGAGGGACATCAAGGCCCCTCTTCCAGTCAGTTGGGATGATGCCTGTGTTCCAGGCAGAGCACAAAACTGCATGCAACGACACAAGTGCAGCATTTCCACCAGCCTTGAGAAGTTCAGCATGGATGCCACAGATCCCTGGAGCTTTGCCCCGTTTCAACTGGTTCACCGCAGCCCGTGTTTCCACAAGCGTAGGTGGACCACAGTTGATTCGAGGGTCAGCAACAGGGATTGTAACACCCTTGACGTCCAACTCGACAGTTGGGGGATCAGCCTGGTACAACCGCTCAAAGTAACCGGCCCAGCGAGCCTTCACTTCAGACTCCTCTGTCAAGAGCCGACCACTCTCTGCTCGAACTGCAGTGCTCCGAGGGATGGGCTTGGATGAACGTAATGCGCAAATTCCCCTGTAAGTGGGACGAGAATCACCTGTCCACAGGTGATGCTCTACCCCCTCACAGATTCCTCGCACATAGGCCTCCTTGTCCACCCTCAGTGCACGTACAGTTTTACCCCTCAGCTCCCTGAACAGCTCAGCTCTGCCATTCAGCCTGGCCCTGCGACTCTGGTCAATGGTATCCAGTGTCCCTTGAGAGACAAAATTCTTCTTTGCCCTGCGGTGAGCTCCAAGGCATCCACCGGAAACATCAAGGACGGTGGTCTTGAAGGCGCTCCACAACTCTTCAGGACCCCCCAAAGCACCCAGACCCCCCAAATGTCCACTCAGCCTGTTCGCAAACTCCTCAGCTACTCTCTCATCCCTGAGCTTGGCAACATCCAGCCTCGGCTGGGATGGTACCATTCTCCAGGATTTAAGGTGCAGCTTTAGAGTTGCTACAACAAGCCTGTGGTCAGTATTGAGGAACTGAGCACTCCGGTAGACCGTGCAGTTCTGGATCATCCTCCAACGACCGTCAATGAGGACATGGTCAATCTCCTTTGCCACACCGCCAGCGTTGGAATACCAAGTCCAGCGATGAGCTTCTGGGAGCTGAAACCATGAACCAGCCATCCTAAGTCCATGACTTCTTGCAAAGTCAAGGAACTTAGTGCTATTCTGGTTCATAGTTCCTGACCCTTGGGGACCAACACACACCTCATAACCATCCCTATCAGTTCCAGTCGATGCATTGAAATCCCCCAAGACTAGAAGTGTATCTCGTCTGGGGCACTGATCAACCACAGACTCGAGTGTAGCGTAGAATGTGTCCTTCACGGTGAGATCACTCGCCTCAGTCGGAGCATAAACAGAGACCAGGGAAATGACACCTAAGGAGTGACGAATCCTTAATCTCATAATACGCTCGTTGACCGGTGTTACCTCAATTATCATTGGGGTCAGCTTATTGGACACAGCTACAGCAACTCCTTGGGTATGGTAACCATCAGAGCGACCAGACCAATAGTAGGTGTAACCACCCACCATTATCTTGCCGCAATCCGGTCTCCGAACCTCAGAGAGAGCTGCAATCCCGATGTTCATACGCTTGAGCTCAGATGATAACAGAGACAGGTGATCATCCTCTCTTA
>NC_140962.1:30482786-30650286 GCF_056783735.1 Eptatretus burgeri
GTATGTCTGTCTGTCTGTCTGTCTGTCTGTCTGTATGTCTGTCTATCTGTCTGTCCCGAGCATAGGTCCGTGGGTTTTGATCCGATCCTAATGAAATTTTGGTGGGAGGTTTATATCATGACCTAGTTGTGTTTTACTGAGAATGGGCGTGGTGCACCCATTATGGGCGGAGCCACGCCCAAAAAACGTGTTTTTAGGGGTAGCCGATTTCAATTTGCATCTTCTCCAACGGGGTTTGTCGAATCTGACAGGGGTTTCGGTATTTGGTTAGCCCAATGGCACCTGCATAGCCCCACGGAGCTCGATTTTTCATTTTCGTCCCAAGGTCAAGGTCACAAGGTCACGAACTTAGAAAATTGTGATTTTGACATAAAAATCCATCTTCTCCTAGAGGTTTTGTCGAATCTGGCAGTGGTTTCGGTATTTCGTTAGCCCAATGGCACCTGCATAGCCCCACGGAGCTCAATTTTTCATTTTCGTCCCAAGGTCACAAGGTCAAGGTCACAAGGTCACAAACTTAGAAAATTTCGAATTTTGACATTAAAATCATACGACTGCCCAAACTTTGAGAGCAAGGATGACAATATTTTTTATGCATAATCTTGAGGTCATTCCCCACCTAAAGTCTCGAAACCATTTTTCTCTATCTCGAACACCTTGCCCGTGGCGCCCCCTTCAAGTTTGTTTTTACGCTGATTTCATCAAAGTATGGATAATCCGAGGAGTGCGAAATGCCATATAGCCTATATGACGTCATATTGTTCCTGGAATGTTCCAGAGGAAGTTTTGCACCAAAGGTCATAATCCTTGACCTTTGACCTTTAAAGGTCAAATTTTCAAAGTTGTGGGAATTGAACCGGGTTTTCGACCTTCTTCGACGAACTAACTCCAATAAGCTATAGCACGTCTGCTGTTTCCTTATTTTAATGTCCACAACATTGTTTTGTGACCTTTAAAGGTTATGCAAAGGTCAAATTTTTTAAGTTGTTGAACGAAACCGGGTTTTTGACATTTTGCAGCTAATAACCTGTCACTCGTACCACATCATGTTGATCATTTTTATAACTTGGTCAAACATTATCACATTGTCTCCTCCTTGACTTCTGAAACAATCTGCATCGTCAAATACCACTCGTGAACCATCATCGTCTTCAGACTTGTCTTTGTTTACAAACTTTTGAAACGGGGCTCCAAGGGTGGGATCTCACTTTGCCAACAAAACATATCAACTTGTGAGTGGTGATAAACACAACACAAAGGGAATGCTCCATCTCAAGGAAATACAGTACTGCCACCTCATGAATCCATTCGAAAATGTTTTCCCTGATGTTCAACAGGATGGGCCTATTATAAAATTGGGGGGTGAGGTTAGTAGAGAAATCAAGTGGAACAAGAAAAAGACCAATCAGAGATTGCAAACCCTCACCAGGACTTCTTTTGAGTCGTGTATTTTTATAGGTTTTGGGTATATCCAATATGGCTGCCAAACCATGTGACCTATGACATCATATGTGTGACCCTTTTGTTCCTCATGGATAGGCGGTCATATGTGTAAAGTTTTGCCTTGATCTTTTCAGCCATTTCAGAGAAGATTTTTGAAGGTTAAAAAATAACAATAGTAAAAAAGGCTGCCGAACCACATAACCGATGACATCATGATTTTTTATCTTGCCAAAACGAAGTTTTGCAAGATATGTTAGTCAGCTTGTATGTTTTTTTTTTTGTTTGTTTGTCTGTAATCACGTATAAAAAATTCTGCAGAGCACAGTTATCATCGGAAATTTTTGTAACTTCGCATATCAGAGGCCTATGGAGGTCCCTTTCAGTGCACAACATTTTGAAGGTCGAGGTCAAAGGTCAAGGTCACTTTGTCGCAAATCAGGGGAGTCGACAAAACCCTTATTTTTTGAGTAATTTTGATCGGATTGTCTTCAAACTTCATGGGAATATAGTTCATGGTCTGGCGCTCAGCTGATTAATTTTTGGTGGCGATTGGCCTTGACCTTCATGGTTAGCGCCTCAGGTCAAACATATTTGACCCCAAGGTCAAATTTTCAAGTTTTAGGAACCATATCGTGTAGTACCTCAAATTGAACACCTCGATGAGTGCTTTCTAGGTATGTCAAGCTTGAGACATTATTACATCATTTGGTGATGTTATGAGGCAAAAGCATATTTTTCATGGTGACTCTGTAGAACGATTCTCATCGGAATCTCTTGTAGGCAGATATTCCTCAAGGAGTCGCTCCTGGTGGATAGCAGCTCTGTTCACCTCAGTGTGACCTTAAAGAAGTCACACGTGGTCACCTTTTGGCAAGATACGGGTCACCCTGCAGGTGACATTGGTTTATTTTTTCTGTGGACCATTTTATCCCTCGATGACCCTCAAAAATTTTCATTCTGATCGTATGTAGCGCTCTACATATGTAATTTTAACGTCGTAACGAGGGCACATATGACGTCAAAAAAATCACACTTATTCCCCATGAGGAGTACTTGCTACGTGCCAAGTTTCAATTTTCTCCTTGGTGCGGTTTCAGAGATACAGAGGTCCAAAGTTTTCCCGTTTTTCCAATATGTCTGCCACATAACGTGACTTATGATGTCATAATTATCATTAAACCATTCGACATGAGTAGTTGCTCCAATGGTGAAAATTTCGTCTCAATCCGACAAGCGGTTGTGGAGAAAAACAAGAAAGTTCTGTGTGGACAAACAACCAGATAGACAAACAGACAAACAAACAAACAGACAAACAGAACCAAACGCAATAGCCTCTCCGAATCCTTAGGCGAGGGTAATAATAACTGTTTAATGTTTGCAAATGCAACAATAATCACAATAAAATTTGCATAATCACGAATGTTTAAACATATCAATATTGTTTAACAAATCCACACTACAATTTATTGTACACTCACAAATTAACCACTCATTAGTAAATAGACAAGCCCATGCGTATGGTGGAACTGTCCCGAGGAGGTTTTTTAAAATCTGTCCTGAGGATGAAAACGAAATGATCCCAGCTGTGCTCAACAAAAGTAAAAAAAACTCAACAGAAGGCGAAAAGGGTGAAAATCACCATAAATTACCTTTTTGTGACACACGTGGCAGAACCAGAAAAGGGTCATTGGTCGGATATGTACTGAGGTGTGTTCCATGACCAATCATCTTGCTATTGCTTGCCAAGCCAACCGTTCCTCATCAATGGTTTCGTTGGACTGCTTGCTTGAGTGCTATAGTCACTTGGTGAGTGCTCCACAAGAAACTTTTAGCTTTTCAACGAGCCTCATCTATGTGTACAAAAATATATATAAAAAATAGGACCATTGGACCTGTAGCTTATCTGGGCCATAGCCTAATGTTGTAACCCAAATGTATTAGCATCTGACTGGTGGGCCTGGAGAGGAAGATTTTTGAAGTAATTTATGCGATTTTTTTTCCAAAAATCAACGGAGTAGGCCATTTTGACACATTTCCGGTCATGCGGTCAGCATGCCCTCTGCAATTTAACATCCCTACTTTGGACTAATGTTGTAACCCAAATTTGGTGACATTCTGACTGATGGGTCTGGAGAAGATTTTTGAAGGAATTTACATGATTTTCCAATAATTTAAGTCGGCCATTTTGACACACTTCTGGTCACGTGATCAGCATGGCCTCCACAATTTAACATCAGGCCCTGTCCTAATGTTACAACCCAAATTTGGTGGCATTCTGACTGGTGGGTCTGGAGAAGAAGATTTTTGAAGGAATTTACATGATTTCCCCAAATATTGAGTAAGTTGGCCATTTTTACACACTTCTCTTCATGTGATCGGCATGACCTCTGCAATTTAACATCCCTACCCTGGCCTAATGTTGTAACTCAAATTTAGTAGCATTCTAATTGGTGGATCTGGAGAAGAAGATTTTTGAAGGAATTTATGAAGTCTTCTTGATTTGATTTTGACCAATTTCCCAGAAAATGTTTGCTGTTCTTCTCTGCTCCAATCAGTTCATCTGACCATATGCTTGTTAAACAGTAATCTCTCTGGCTGTTATCTCATTATGGTTTCTGGTGAAAGCAGTCATCTCATTCTGGTTTTTAATTTTGGTCGCCCAGGTTTCATCCTCTCTGCCAGTCTGATTCTTGCAGAGCATCAAAATGAACTAGAACTGCCACTTTATAACTGCTGGCAGTGATGACCGGGTACCCAAACGTCCGCCTTTAATTCAACGTGAGACTGAGACAACGTGAGACTGACTGCAGATGATAGTCGCCAAGTTTCGCTTCGATAGGATCAGTGGTTCCAGAGAAAACATTATTTAATATCGATACAAATGCAGCTTTGCTTCGATACAACGCGGGACTGACGAGTTACGAACCGGGTAACACAAAGTGTTCAATTTATTTAATCCATATGCAGTTAGCCCTTTTTCCTGGGGACATTGGCGGTATCAATTGAATTGCTATTCCTGTACCCTCAAACGCTTTCAGGTGCAGCCAAGTGAGCTTATGGAAAAAAAAAATTCTCAAAGTTCTCAGATTCAAATAATTAAATAATTCTGGCTGCCAAACCGTGTGGCCGATCGGGTTGAATTTTAAGCCTATGTTTCGCATGTCGGCGAGATTATAATTGTCAAATTTCGCATATATTGACGCAGCAGTTCCAGAGTAAATATTACTTAATATTTTTCCTTCAATCCAACATGGCTGCCAAACTATGGGGCCAATCGAGTTGAAATTTCAACTCCTCATTCCACATGACTGCTACATCATAACTGTGAAGTTTCATATTTATTGATTAAGCAGTTCCAGAGTAAACATTAATTAATATTTTCCCTTCAATCCAATATGGCTGCCAAATGATGTGTCATACATCAAAAGGGGGGGAGGACTTTTTATTCATAATGGAGAGGCAGTCATACATGTGGAGTTTTGCCTCAATCTGTTCAGCCGTTTCAGAGAAGAAGACTTTTAAAGTTATTAATTTTCAATCCAATATGGCTGCCGTACCATGTGACCTATTACAACATAAATTGAAATTCTCCCTCTAATGGGGTAGTGGATCATGCTTGTTAAGTTTTGTGTTGATCAGACAAGGTGCGTTTTTCTATCCAAGATGGAGGCCAAAGCATGTGACTTGTGACATCATAATTTTACCATATATGCAGACATTGTTGGTTATGATAGTTGCAAAGTTTCACTTTGATAGGATATGTGGTTCCAGAGAAAACATTATTTAATATAATTCTTGAATCCAACATGGCTGCCAAACCATGTGATCTATCAATTAGAAATTAACAAACTGAAATTCACTGCTGTGTGCAATACTTATGTGAAGTTTCCCCTTGATCTGACCAGCCGTTCTGGAGAAGATGTTTGAAGGTTTAAGGGTAATTTCAATATGGCCACCAAACCATGCGACCTATCAATTATAAATTAACAAACTTGTAAAAGGATGTCTTGGGGAAAGTGTGTGTGAAATTTTGCTTCAGTCTGTCCAGCCATTCTGGAGAAGATTTTTAAAATTTATTAATTTTCAATCCAAGATGGCTGATGAACCATGTGACCTATGACATCATAAATTTACATTCTGCCTCCAATCCTGTACTGGAACACGTGTGTGAAGTTTCTTGTTAATCGGATAAGGTACATTTTGTATCCAAGATGGCTGCCAAACCTTGTGACTTCTGACGTCATAGTTTTTATCGTGTGTGCAGACATGATGGGAAATGATAGTTGCAAATTTTCGCTTCGATAGATTATGCAGTTCCAGAGAAAACATTATTTAATATTTTTCTTAAATACAACATGGCTGTCAAACCATGTGACCTATCAATTTTTTATTAACAAACTTCGAGAAGGATGTGATGGGGAACGTGCCAGTAAAGTTTTGCCTCAATCTGTTGAGCCGTTCTGTAGGAGATGTTTGAAGGTTTTAGGGTTAATTCAATATGGCCACCAAACCATGTGACCTATCAATTAGAAATTAACAAGCTTGTGAAAGGATGTCTTGGGGAAAGTGTGTGTGAAATTTTGCCTCAATCTGTCCAACCGTTCTATAGAAGATGTTTGAAGGTTTTAGGGTTAATTCAATATGGCCGCCAAACCATGTGACCTATCAATTAGAAATTATCAAGCTTGTGAAAGGATGTCTTGGGGAAAGTGTGTGTGAAATTTTGCCTCAATCTGTCCAGCCATTCTGGAGAAGAACATTTTAAAAATTTATTAATTTTCAATCCAAGATGGCTGACGAACCATGTGACCTATGACATCATAATTTAGATTCTGCCTCTAATCCTGTTGTGGAATAAGTGTGTGAAGTTTTGTGTTAATCGGATAAGATGCGTTTTTCCATCCAAGATGGCCACCAAACCATGTGACTTGTGATGTCATAATTTTTACCATGCGTGCATACACGATGGTAGATGATAGTTGCAAATTTTCGCTTCGATAGATGAAGCAGTTCCAGAGAAAACATTATTTAATATTTTTCTTAAATCCAACATGGCTGCCAAACCATGTCACCTATCAATTATTCATTAACAAACTTGTAAAAGGATGTCATGGGGAATATGCCTGTAAAATTTTGTCTCAATCTGTTCAGCCGTTCTGGAGAAGAGGATATTTGAATGTTTTAGGGTAAATTCAATATGGCCGCCAAACCATGAGACCTATCAATAAGAAATTAACAAACTTGTAAAAGGATGTCGTGGGGAATGTTCTTGTGAAGTTTCGCATCAATCTCTTCAGCCCTTCTGGAGAAGATATTTTAAACTATTTTTTTTAAAAACAAGATGGCTGCCGAACCATGTCACCTATGACATCACAATATATTTTTTCTATGGTGAATTGTGTAGATGATGCTGAAGAAATTTCAGATTTTTCCCATGCAGCGTTCTACTTGACGAATTTTCACCGGGATACCGCATCACTGATGACGTCACGAAAAAAATCACCCGTGTTCCCCATTAGGAGTTCATTAAAATGTATGAAGCGAAATATTTTTCCATTGCACCGTTTCAGAGCTACAGAGGTCCAAAGTTTATCGATTTTTCAAGATGGCGCCCATACCACGTGACCTATGACGTCACAATTATAAACGAAGAATGCTATCAAAAAAAGATACATACTATGGTGAAAATTTCGTGTCGATCGGACAAAATTCTGAGAAATTCTGTTTCTGAGAAAATGATTTTTAAAGCGAAAGAACCCGAAAATTGCTGGCGGAAAAAGAAGAAATAAGAAATAAGAAATAAACAGAAGAAAAACAAAGGGTTACCCAGTCCATCAGACTGGGTACCCTAATAATCTGCACATTATGGTCGTGCTGTCACAATCGCAGTGCATGACAACAATTGAAAACAGACTCACCCACTGCACCTGTTGTGTGGAGCAGAAGCCACTGGAGACATAAGCTTCTTTCTGTCCGCAGCACACTTGGACACCGATAACCATTCAATGGAGCCCACTCAGTACTACCACATCACCTCATAAACCCTTTTGGCTTCATCTACTAACTGTTTGTCCCATCTTACTCTTTTGGAACTTCGTCACAGGACCAAATCTTCAGTGATTAAGTTGGCAGGGCAGATTGCTGCAAGACCATTCTGGCCATGAATTGATTTGCTGCAATCTCCGATTCAGAAGGCTGCAGGAGGGTTAATCGACCTCCAAGTTATGACAGTATAGGCTGTGATGGATATAGTTGGAAACAAATGGCAATATGCTTTATTTGCAAACTCAGAGCAGTAACTGCTGCCATTAGATCCAATATGCCTATCAAAAATGACAGCTATGGGAGAAACCTGCAACCACACCTACCAGATATTACAAAATCAAAACAAAACAGAGCTACTGGTACTCTGTGAAACAAAAATTGTGCAAATGAGAATACATCAACAACATTTTGTATTTCATAATCTTTATTCAGAACAGGAAACAAATTGAGGAAGTGTTTCAAGATTTAGCGGTCTGTGCCAGGACATCTCTTTGTTTCCGTGGAAGTGTTGACTCCACATTCGAGCAAATCCAGCATGAGGGATCTCAGAAATTAACACTATATCAAAGCTATCCTGGAGTCCTTCAACAACTAACACCAGCCTCAAGAAGATCTCCCATCCAAGGAATTGACATTTCTTTATCTTCCAAAGATCCGATGTCATTGGGTGTAATCCAGCCAATACAATCCATCCATCCATTGGGACCATACTTTGTGCAGAGCGTTGGTACTACCAAAGCAGTCTCCTTGGCTATTCGACACAATCCTGGACGGGTTGCCACTCCAACACAGTATACCAGCATGCTGGCACTCATTTTGTCGACCTCAGAAGGATGACAGGTCGAGTTAACCCCACCTAGTATTAATTCAACAGCTGAGCAGGATTTGAACTCAGGACCCTCGGATCCCAAACCCACCAGCATAACCATTAAGCCAACACCAGGTATGCCAATACAATGTTGGCTGGATGATAATGATTTCAGTGATACAGCAGCCAAGCTGAATCAAATTTGTAACAACAAAGTAATGAAGATATTCAATTTATTCCAAAAATGGGAATTGCTTTCTTTTTTAATTAAGTCATGTCCATTGGAAAAAGTGGAAAGACTTTGGGGCTGTAGCACTGGCATGTCTTGAGAATGAAGCATCATTTGCATTTTTAAATTTTTTTTAAAAGAAAGCAAACAACTGCATGCCAGGCTGACTTAGTAATCAATATTCCAGTGTGATACCAGCAAACCAATCATAACAGCATCATCGTCACGCAATGACTAATTGTGCAATGGACCAAAGTCCAAACCCCACGTGAGTACTCGATACAATCAGAAGTTCTTGGGAAAATATTCCAGGCATGAAGATGTCATCTCAGCACTTCGTCAGCGCAATGCGATTATGGTTGCAGTGGCTTTGTTTGCTCATTCTGGGATTTTTGGATATCAGTTGGCATTATTAGGGGGTGAAAGGGAGAGTTTATTTTCCCACCTGAGCTGAAGTTTGCTTATCAATGTTTGATACTGGCTTTACATTGTCATGTGTGTGTTTTTGTTTTTTGAAGTGTTTGAGCATAGTTGCCACTGATGACCAAAAAATAAGATGAATGTCATGGTTTCATCAAATAAATCCAGTGCAAACATTGAATTACAAATTAATTTGCGCACACACACACACACACACACACACACACACACACACACACACACACACACACACACACACACACACACACACACACACACACACACACACACACACACACACACACACACACACACACACACACACACACACACACACACACACACACACACGGAGGTGGATACTTTGACACCTGGGAGGGCTCCGCTCCACTTTCTGAAACCCACATATGGAGATAACAACCGAAGACACACACACTGGAGGCCAATGTTAAGTACATTGTCACTTTTTAACTGCTTCCCAAAGGTTGGGTTGTGGTGGTGTATGTTGTAGAAATAGCTTGGTTGCGGTCTTAACCCCAAGACTAAGATGCAGGCTTTCAATGACATCTTGGATGCTGCTGTCTTGTCTGTACCTGTCGGTAGTGAGGATGTTGAGGTTACAGAGAGATTCACTTTCCTTCGCAATGATATTCATGTCTCCACATGTTGTGAGCAAGAAGCTGATAGACGTCTGGGTGAGGACTGGGGGAGTCATGGATTCACTTGACCATGGGGTGTGGCACTGCCGGTACCTGTGCGGGAGGACGAAAGTCTGAGTCGTTAGGTCTTTAGTGCTTCCAGTCTTGCTCTACGGATGTGAGACTAGGACTCTGACCAAGGACGTGAGATGAAGATTTAACTACTTCGGTACCAGGTCTTTTCTGAGAATCCTTGGCTATCACTAATTGGACTTTGTGTCTGATGAGCGTTTCCTGAGAGAGACTTAAGGCCCTGTCACACCTTGACGTTTTAGCCAGCGTATGGCAAGGTATCAAAATGTATGTAAAACGCTGGCGTACGCTGAACTCTTGATGTTTTTTTTCCAGTTTTGGACGTATTCATAACGAGATGGACGTATGCATAACGTATTAGTAACATACACAGAACGTTTCGATAACATATAGATAACTTATATCAACGAATGCTGAGCGTGTTGTCGGCGTTCACAACCTATGCCCAACGATAGTCCAACTTATGCATAGCGCGCGGCAGCGTATCTCCGACGATCACGTGGCGTAGGTTATTCATAGGCTGCGGCTCGACGATTCAAATTATAACCGCACTAGACATCGAAGTGTCAAGCCGCTGTCACACCTTGACGTTTTAGCCAGCGTATGCCGACGTATGAAAATTTTGCCGAATACGCTGGCGCACGTCGAATACATTATAGGTAAGTTTGGTATACGTTAAGAGCACGCTGAGGCACGCTGGCATACGTCGTAGTATGTCGAGTACGTCGGCAAATTTTCAGCATGTTGAAAATTTTTCGACGTATGCCAGCATATGACACACGTTCCGCATACGCTGACCATAAGTTGTAGGCACGTTACGCGATCGTTGACAAACGTCGACACACGTTACTTTTAAGTTACTCATAAGTCGAAACATGTCGAGGTAATGGTTAGCGTCAGTGTTCCAGACTCCCTGGTTTTTTTTTTTCTTCGGCATGACGGTGATGTTGACACTTCGATTTCTAGTGCGGGTATGATTTAAATCGTTGAGCGGCAGCCTATTAATTATATTATATAATAACCGCACTAGAAATCGAAGTGTCAACATCACCGTCATACCGAAGAAAATAAATAAATAATGATTTAAAAAAAGGAAGTCTGGAACACTGACGCTAACCATTACCTCAACGTGTTTCGACTTATGAGTAACTTACAAGTAACATGTGTCGATGTGTGTCAACGATCGCATAACGTGCCTACAACTTATGGCCAGCGTATGCGGAATGTGTGAGTCATACGCTGGCATACGTCGAAAAATTTCAAGCATGGAAAATTTGTCTAACACCTCGGCGTACTACGATGTATGCCAGCGTACTACGATATATGCCAGCGTACTACGACATATGCCAGCATACTACGACGTATGCCAGCGTACTACGACGTATGCTAGCGTACTTCGACGTATGCCAGCGTACTATGACGTATGCTAGCGTGCTCTTAACGTATACAAAACTTACCCATACGTATTCGACGTGTGCCTGCGTTTTAGACAAATTTTTCATACGTCGGCATACGCTGGCTAAATCATCAAGGTGTGACAGGGCCTTTAGATGAGATTTGTTTCCTGTAAAATCTGTGGGCATCAGCTGCGGCTATGTGGGCATGTGGCTCATTTTCCTGACGCTGATCCTACTCATCAAATTCTCTCATCGAGGGAGCTTCGTGAGCGGAGGAGGCCAACAGACCGATCATGTGCCTCATGGTTGCAGCAGGTTGAGTGATATCTCAAAGAGTTGGGGATGGGCCGGGCATCTGCCTGAGGGATGGCCAGATGGAGGCCCCTGGAGTACCGATGAAAAGTGGACATGGCGACGCACTGCTGCAGCGCATCCTCCCAAACCTGACCTGACCTGATCTGATGCCCCCTTGTCCTATATAAGACATCTGTGCATTACGGTATGAGAAAATGGTTCTTGGTGGTTGTATTAGGTATTATCACAACTGCATGAACCTTTCATGATATAAACTGGGAATACAGAAAGGATTTTCCCTCATAGGTTTCCCCTCCCAAGTGATAAAATATGAAAGAATTATTGATTTGATTTAAGTCATTGATTTGGTAACTGATATATATTTGTATCTCAAATAGCTGGTATATTAATGTAAAACCACTCGAAGAAAGAAGACAGCTTCACAAAAGGGAGATTGAAAAAGTAAGCAATTAGCAAAGAAAAAAAGGGAGATAGAGTGCAGAACATTATGGAGGATTTCATACGTTACGTTTTATGTACAATTATTTCAAGGAAGAACTCATCATACTCCAGATGAATGCTTGCATATATTGAGATCATTTCGAGACACTCAAAACGATCAGTCCTCTCCAATGTCATCCACGTCACTTTCAGTTCTTACAGAGTTTTTGCAGTCCAAACATTTACGCAAATCTGTGCATGGTGCGTTGTGATGTCTGCAGGAGCAAGGACATTTTCCTTTGCCTTGCCGCTCTTCACAACTCGTCTTCTTGCAGCTGAAGCGCACAAGCTCAAGAACAGTGCCTGCTTCAGGAGGGAGATCTCCCGATAGAACCTCTAGGCAGGTATCTTTGGAAACTTTCCATCCATGACCATCTGGATGAGGAATGACAGGAAACTGCTCCTGACATCTGGTTTGGATTGCAACCTGGGAGTAACTGTAGCCCTCAAAGCATGTTTCCGCAGAGAGCCACTTGTAGGAGGCGTGCTTGCTTCAGCCTTGGCAGCTTGCAGTAACAAGTTGCGTCGAGCTTCATTTACTTCTGAGCACTCTTGGCCAGAGAGCTTACACACAAATTTCTCCACGTCACTCAAGAAACTCGTTCGCAAAGTAAACGAGCTGCCAAACCTTTTGAAGGTTTCTTGGAAACTATCACTTTCGAGCATCATTTTCACTGCTTTCTTCTTGGATTTCCCATCAAACAAGCCAAACAAATCGCATCCTATAAAGCAGTAAAGGCCAATTAAGGCATCACTCACACTGTCCAAGATTATTTTAAATAGTATTTATATTGATTGTGCACCTGTTTTTTGCCACTGCCAGTATGTATAAGAACTTCAGACCCAATTTTATGGACTTTAGCCACAATAAATGAAACACATATCTATGTCTGGGCTCTTAATTATGATGGAGGACGAACTGCTATCTGAAGAGCTGGAAGAAGGAGGGGAAGCAGCAGCATACTTGCAGTGGAGAAAGAGTCTTATGTCTCTTATGTCTCTTCACGGTTGCATCACAGTTCATTTTAGGCTTTTAACTCCATGGCCCCTTCAAAATTACAAATTGAGGGACACAACACAAACGTCCCTCAGAATATGTGCATGCAGGGTCATAATATATATATATATATATATATATATATATATATATATTTTTTTTTTTTTTTTTTTTTAACGTATCAGTGCCATTTGAATGTCATTGCAGGACAGGAATCCAAATGCTTCCACGAGGAATGGCTTCCATTACAGATGCCTGTTGGACAGTGGCTTCAATGAAATGCATCATCGTTACCCTCCCCAGAGGAGAGGGTATTGCATTTGGGTCTGTTTATCTGATTGTCTGTCTATTTGTTCGTCTGCACAGAACTTTCGTGTTTTTCTCCGCAACCGCTTGTCAGTTTGAGATGAAATTTTCAGCATAGATGCGACTACTGAGGTAGAATGGTTTAATGATAATTATGGTGTCAAAGGGCATGTGGTGTGGCAGCCATATTGGAAAAAGGGGAAAAATTGGACCTCTGTATCTCTGAAACCGCAACAAGGAAAAAATTGAAACTTGGCACAAAGCAAGTACTCCTCATGGGGAATAAGTTTGATTTTTTAATGACATCATAGGTGCCCTCATTAGGACATCATAATTGCATATGTAGAACACCACATCCGATGAGCATGAAAAATTTTGAGGGTCATCTCGGGATAAAATGGTCCACAGAAAAATATTTGACTTGTTCATCGATATGAATGTCTTCATATTCTGTTTATTGAGGACTGCAAACATATCTTCTTCACCTTGCAAGCGATTCTTACAATAGGACACAACAGCTGCATCTCCCTTCTCAAAAAGCCTTCAAGTAGTCCCTTGTTAGCTCAGACGAGGCTGTGATGCCAGATGCAATGTGCAGGAGCTGCTCCTTTGAAAAGGAGCAACACTTTTCAAAAGGGTTGACCATTGATTTGACAGTTTATATCACTGCACACACATCCTTCTCATCCTTCATCATGCAAACTGGGTTCAGATCTTTCTTTATCCAGGTTCTGTTAACACCCCTCACCCCCTGTAACACTCCATAACATTTGGACATACATCACACCACCCCACCTCCCAAGCATGACGTAATTTTTGAATAGCCCCTGGTGTAGAGCCTGGCCTCCCCTCATATCCTTTGCCTAGCTTTATATATCTCATGATGGTCTTATTTTTGAACATATTTTCAACGAGGCCGAAGCTAAACTGGTAAACACAGTGTAATTACCAACCTAAATGCAAAGTGACAGCTACATTCATCTGCAAGTAATTTTTACCTTCCAACTCCTTCAGTATGTTCATCGAGTTGTTCCCAAACAGTGTTGAACTCGAAATTGACTGCATTAGCAGAGATTTTATTCTCAAATTTGGCACAAAAATTCACAACCCTCCAAAAGAGGGTACACTCTCCAAGTTTCCTGAAATTTCTCTCGCTAAATGGAATAACTCTACTCTGTGTGGCAACAACATCCATACAGCAAAAACCTGCAAATTTTCCATCTGAATAATCGGCAAATATGCTGGCCTGTGCTCCATTATCAACCAGAAGGACACTCGGTAGAGCGCATACCCCCGCCACGTAATGCCTGATCCACGAGAACATATCGGGCCCAATACATTTTTGAAATATCATGCTATTCAGTAATATATCGTTTTTGGCCCTATCTTTCAATGGTGAAGAATCACTTTAAAAATTAAATAATAATCGCATCCAGATCCGGATTCGGATCTTCACCAAAATCAAACCAATACGTCCTTGCCACCCACCCAACCTGTCCACGAAGTTTCATCCGAAATCGTTTACAACTTTTTGAGATATCATGCTAAATATTAGTTTAGCCCGATCTCTCAATGGTGAAGAATCATTAAACAAGCTCAAATGAGCTAAGATCCTTGTCCTCTTAATGATGATGTCATAAAAACGAATATGGCATCATTGTGATGTATCAGGTTTGCGATAAATTATCTGTGCTAATGCCTGGCTTGATTCCCGCAAACAAAATTCAAACAGCTTGCCGAGTTTCGGAGATAATGCTATAGGCAATTTCCATTCGCGGCGATATTATGACGTCAACTTTTTTTCTAGGAAGAACTTCCAAAATCGGAGATGGTTACTGCCTGCACGTGTGCTTTCTGCATATGCCTGGCAAGTTTCACGAAGATCTGATGAAAACTCTGAGTTGTGAAACAAAAAATGTCAAAAAATAGGAATGACGTCATAAAAATTGATATGATGTCATAGTGATGTATCATATGTGCGGGAATTCATCTCTGCTAATGCCCTGTTCGATTCCCACAAACAGAATTCAAAAAGCTTGCCTAGTTTCGGAGATAATGTTTTTGGCGATTTCCATTAGCGGAGATATTTTGATGTCATAACTTTTTTTCTAGGAGGAATTTTCAAAATCGGAGATCGTTACTGTCTGCGCAGGGTATTTTTACATATATATGCCAAGTTTCAGGAAGTTTCGATGTAAACTGTAGGCTGTGAAACAAATGAAACAAAAAACAAAGAATGTCAAAAAATAGGAATGACGTCATAAAAATTAATGGTGAAGAATCACTTTCAAAATTATCAGATCCGGATCCGGATTCGGCTCTTCCTCAAAACCGAATAAATTCTTCCTTGTCACACACCCAACGGGTCCACCAAGTTTCGTCTGAATCCGTCCACAACTTCTTGAGATATCGTGCTATGCATCATTTTTGGCGTGATCTCTCCATGGTGAAGAATCACTAAAAAAAATTCTACTAGCTGGATGCGGATCTGCATCTCCACCAAAATCGAATCAGTTGGCCTTGTCACACACACAAACTGTCCACAAAATTTCATCCGGATCCATCAACAACTTTTTGAGATATCCTGCACACAAACAAACAAACAGACAAATGAAATTGCTCATTGAGCAAGGAATTTCCGGAATAACTTTGTCATATCTCCATGATCTCTGAAAAAAACAAAATCCTGGAAATCAATTTGGTTCTTATAAGTCGATAGTGCTACTGTTTAATGAGTTATAGCACTTAGTTTGGTCATGATCATAACTTGGAAGTCAATCAGACTTGAAATGGCATTTTTATCGCAATTTGAAACTTTTGACCCGACCTCCCTGACATTCGACCCCCGACCGCAAAGAAGGGTGTTAGTGTGACACCCCAATGAGACATTCGGTTGGATGCAGTATTTGAAGATGCACATTTTGGATTTGGTTTGAAGTCGATACGACCATTTTAGCGGACGTTATTGCAAAAATAAGAATTCCTGTTTTTCGGTGACCTTGACCTTTGACCTAGATTCACCAAAAACGACAAGTGTCTAAGTCGGACCATGGCCGAAGTCTGTACCCAGTTTGGTCATGATTGCTGAAACGGTGTGGCTGCTACAGGGTAAACAAACACACAAACAAACAGACAGACAGACAGACACACAGAATGACACACACAACCGACCAACATAATTGCCAAAATCCGAAGGATTCCGGCAATTAACAAACAAGAAGATGTGCAGAGCACGATACTTGCAAAAACCATAAAACAAATTTGACCTCAAAAATAATTAGTGGTTGAATTCAATGACCAAATATGCAACTCTTCTTCAAATTTCAAGTGAATCGGATGAAAAGTGACAATTTTTTTTTTCATTTGGCCTATGTTGAGCTTTTGGCCAATGTGAACCTCAAAAAGAATGGGTGGTTGAATTCAGTGACCTGATATGAAAATCCTCTTCAAATTGGAAGTCAATGGGATGAAAATTGAGGATTTTAGAAATCTCACCAAAGTTGTTGACCTTCAGCTTATGTTGACCATTTGGTCCATGTTGATCTCAAAAATAAATGGTGGTTGAATTTGGTGACCCAAAATATATATCCTCTTCAAATGCAAGTCAATCGGATGAAAATTGAGGATTTTAGATAGACCACCTTGGTTGTTGACCTTGGGCCTATGTTGCCCTCAAAAATAATTGGCTGGTTGAATTCAGTGACCTGACCTAAAATATAACTTATTTTAAAATTTCAAGGCAATCGGATGAAATTGAGGATTTTAGAAATTCCACCTAAGTTGTTGACCTTTGACCTATGTTGTTGACCTTTTGACCGCAAAAACAATAGGCTTCTTCGTTATGACAAACTCTACCATGTGGTGAAGTTTCGTGAAGATCGGTTTAAAATTGTGACCTGTAGGTGACGAACAGACAGACAAACAGACAGACAGACAGACAGACAGACAGACAAACAGACAACTAGAGTGGGAGCACTCGGTTGAGTGCAAAACCTCCGCCGCCAATACTGCTGGGTCACTTAAGTGAACCTGATATCCTATTCATTGTAGGTCAAAACGGATCAGACTCTACTGAACCACGATTGAATAAATTAAACTAGATCGACATGCATGTAGAAATGCCAAAAAAATAAAATCGAAACTTTTTGAAAAAAAGGTTGTAAAAATTTTTTTTTTCCTCTAACAATTTTTTTGGGGGTTTGGAAATCACTTAAAACATGTAGAAATGCAAAAAAAAAAAAAAAAAATCAAATCTTTTTCAAATAAAATCGAATTTTTTTTGAAAAAAAGTTGCAAAATTTTCTAAGTTTTTTTTTTGGACCAAGTCCAAAATCTAATGGCATGATCCTTGGACCATACCTAATCCCCCCACCAAGTTTCGTCGAAATCCGTCCAGGAGTTTTTTCCGTAATACTGCTCACAAACAAACAAACAAACAGACAGAGGTGAAAACAGTAACCTCCATCCATCTTCGATGGCGGAGGTTAATAACAAAATCGACGAACCAATATATTTGAAAAATCTTTGATTTTGCAAGTAACAAACAAACAGACAGACAGGGGTGAAAACACAACTTCCATCCACCTTCGGTGACGGATGTAATAAGAGAGTTCATAGTCCATAGAACACATTATCCCGCGCAGACGCACTGTCTCGAGAAACAACAACATCGGGAGGGTTTCTGGGCAGATAATTTGATTGGTCATGATGACGCAAAATGGCACATTATTTTGTCCATGTATCACTAAATGCAAGGGTTTTGAAAGTGCTAAAAAGGCGATTTGTGTCCTCCAGTGTTTAGTACCGCATGTGTATAATTACTGTATATTGAAATTTGAAAAAAGATTTTAAAGGTTCCAGAAAACTTTGTTTTTTCGAAAGTCATCTTTGATACCACCTTATTTATTTAACCCTGAAAAAGCATCCTGGGATTATAAGGACTCCCAATTCAACAAATATTTTCAAAAGTAAATATATTTTTAAAACATTTTTTCCCCAAAAAATAAAATGCAAAATGGTTATTAATAGTATTGTTATGTTTGTGTGTGGTTGGGGGTCAGAGATCAGATATGGGAGCATGTGCCAGAACAGCGCGTCGCTGCGTCCACTTTCCGCCGGTACTCCAGGGGCCTCCGTCTGGCCATCCCCCAGGCAGATGCCAGGCCCATCCCCATCTCCTTGAGTCCGACATCCTCCCAAAAATCCAGTCCATACAAGTGCTGAAAAGTGTGGGGGCAAGTACACATCCCTGACGAACTCCAGTAACAACTGGAAATAAGTCAGAGGCGGTACCACCACACTTCACAGCACTCTCAGTACCAGAGTAGAGTTCAGACATCAGATCGATCAGTTTCGGTGGCACCCCACGAAGACCAAGAATCCTCCAGAGGACATCCCGATTCACTGAATCGAACGCTTTACAGAGATCAACATAGGCTGCAAGCAGCCCCTGCCGAAACTCTCGTCTGCGTTCGGTGAGGACACGAAGTGCAAGGATACGGTCAATCATTGACCTCTTTGGTGTAAAGCCTGACTGCTCTGGACGCTGGTGCTCAAGCAGATGGTGGCGAACCCTATCAAGAATTATCCGAGCAAAGACCTTGCCCGGCACTGAGAGCAGCGTCACCCTCGGTAGTTGTTGCAGTCTTGGCGATCACCCTTCCCTTTCCAGAGAGGGACAACAAGGCCCCTCTTCCAGTCAGTTGGGATGATGCCTGTGTTCCAGGCAGAGCACAAAACTGCATGCAACGACGCGAGTGCAGCATTTCCACCAGCCTTGAGAAGTTCGGCATGGATGCCACAGATCCCTGGAGCTTTGCCCCGTTTCAACTGGTTCACCGCAGCCCGTGTTTCCACAAGCGTAGGTGGACCACAGTTGATTCGAGGGTCAGCAACAGGGATTGTAACACCCTTGACGTCCAACTCGACAGCTGGGGGATCAGCCTGGTACAACCGCTCAAAGTAACCGGCCCAGTGGGCCTTCACTTCAGACTCCTCTGTCAAGAGCCTACCACTCTCTGCTCGAACTGCAGTGCTCCGAGGGATGGGCTTGGATGAACGTAATGCGCGAATTCCCCTGTAAGCGGGACGAGAATCACCTGTCCACAGGTGATGCTCTACCCCTCACAGATTCCTCGCACATAGGCCTCCTTGTCCACCCTCAGTGCACGTACAGTTTTACGCCTCAGCTCCCTGAACAGCTCAGCTCTGCCATTCAGCCTGGCCCTGCGACTCTGGTCAATGGTATCCAGTGTCCCTTGAGAGACAAAATTCTTCTTTGCCCTGCGGTGAACTCCAAGGCATCCACCGGCAACATCAAGGACGGTGGTCTTGAAGGTGCTCCACAACTCTTCAGGACCCCCAAAGCACCCAGACCCCCAAGTGTCCACTCAGCCTGTTCGCAAACTCCTCAGCTACTCTCATCCCTGAGCTTGGCAACATCCAGCCTAGGCTGGGATGGTACCATTCTCCAGGATTTAAGGTGCAGCTTTAGAGTTGCTACAACAAGCCTGTGGTCAGTATTGAGGAACTGAGCACTCCGGTAGACCCCTGCAGTTCTGGATCATCCTCCAACGACCGTCAATGAGGACATGGTCAATCTCCTTTGCCACACCGCCAGCGTTGGAATACCAAGTCCAGCGATGAGCTTGCGGGCGCTGAAACCATGAACCAGCCACCCTCAGTCCATGACTTCTTGCAAAGTCAAGGAACTTAGTGCTATTCTGGTTCATAGTTCCTGACCCATGGGGACCAACACACACCTCATAACCATCCCTATCAGTTCCAGTCGATGCATTGAAATCCCCAAGACTAGAAGTGTATCTCGTCTGGGGCACTGATCAACCACAGACTCGAGTGTGGCGTAGAATGCATCCTTCACGGTAAGATCACTCGCCTCAGTCGGAGCATAAATAGAGACCAGGGAAATGACACCTAAGGAGTGACGAATCCTTAATCTCATAATACGCTCGTTGACCGGTGTTACCTCAATTATCATTGGGGTCAGCTTATTGGACACAGCTACAGCAACTCCTTGGGTATGGTAACCATCAGAGCGACCAGACCAATAGTAGGTGTAACCACCCACCATTATCTCGCCGCAATCCGGTCTCCGAACCTCAGAGAGAGCTGCAATCCCGATGTCCAAACGCTTGAGCTCAGATGATAACAGAGACAGGTGATCATCCTCTCTTAGGGATAGGACATTCCAGGCACCCACCCGAAGGGACCGCCTCAGGTTAACCCAAGGAGACCGCCGTCTGGTGGACGACACCTCAGCACCACTCCGACACACTCTCCCGCAATCTGACCCAGGGATGTTACCCCGTGGTTTCCCTCCTATCAAAGATTGGGGGTCCCGAAGGCTTTGCCCCAATCCCATCATCCGGTGAGCTGCCCTGCGAAGGGAAGCTGCACAGGAGGTACTCCCACGGAGTGGGTTTTCAGATTTTTTTGCGTTTTTGCGTTTTGCGGAATGAAGCGTTTTACGGTGGCTGGAGTGCAAATCCTGCCACCAACCTCCTAATTAGAAGTGACCCAACTGCAGAAGGACGTCCGCAGACACAGTTGGGCACTAGATATGGATGGCCGTTGGCTCACAAGGAGCTCCTCCGCCCTTTGACAGGTTTTGTTTTTAATCCTGCTGGGTGTCCATATCCAAACACCCTCCTCACCAGAAAACCTGGTGGGGGAGACGGTTTAGTCGCCGACAACCCGACCATGGAACAGGTTAGTACAGGTTTACATGGTACCTGTAGCAGGTCACAGATCGAACCTGACCTGACATGGTTGGGGGGGGGGAGTTAGATATTCCTATAGAGCAGATAGGAATGTATAGAGTGGCATGGTCCATGTACGAGTAGTTAGCCCGTCTTGATATAATAAGTAGGGACACGTCAGCCCCCAGGATGTCTTGTTTGTCCATACATCATGTCGGGGTGGTGCATGGTAATTATAATTAGTTAGGGATTATGGTTAAGGAAATTGTGTGTATGATCCCCATTATAAACCTCTACCGGGGACCCGGGAGACTTTGCAAGAGGAAGAGAGGGGCGGAGCTGTGAATGTCTCCAGGGCAGAGTGTTGCCCGGGGAGAGGAGGGAGGAGCCGAATCTGGCATTGAGTGTGTCGGTGAGGTGCATCAAAATCTGAGGAGTAAAGACAGATGAGAGAAAACTCGATGGAGAAAAAGAGTGCGGAGGAGTGTTTTGAGGAGGTCTTCCTGCCTGCCTGCCAGCCTTTTCGGTGTTCTTGTCTTGCCCCGTTCGTCGACCTCCCGATGTGCCTTCATTTCGTCATCATCCTGCTCATCATCTCCTTATCGCCTGCTTTTGGGTGCTTCGTGCCCATCCTCCCACCACCAGAGCTGAGTCCCCCGGTTTTGTCCTTTTCCCGTCTGAGATCCAGTCTGGAGGGAGGCATCTTAGATTTATTTAGATTCATTTTTATTCATATTGTACATACATTTTTTTTATTACATTTTGTAATTATTTTATTAATTATCGATTCGGTGTTCCCCCTTTCTTCCCTATCCCAACCCACCATCGTATTCCTTTTGTCGGGTTAATCTTCTCCTGGTAGTTTGTGGTTTCGGGAATAAACCCATTGGTTTTAAAAGCTTTAAAGTTCTCGTGTTTCTCCTCATGACCCTTGCGTGTATTCTCCTCCATTAATTTGGAATGTCTTCATGGGAGTTAAGCCGTTCGGAACATTGAGAGATTTTAACTTCCCGCGCAACGAGCTCGACGTTAGTTGAGTTAATTGACACAATAGGAGATTAATCTTAAAATATCGCAAATGGTTTCATTTGGTATGTAGATAATGTTATTTCAATAAAATTATTTGAACAGTTTTTTTCGAATCCTTCGGGGGGGGGGGGGTTCCGAAAGACACTAGGTTGCCCAGATGTTACTATGGAATGAAGGTTATTCGTGCTTGTTGTTTGTGTCCTTTATGACGTCCTTAAAAACAGTATGTTTCCCACTTGGAGTGATTTTCAGTTTTGTTTGAATGCCAGGCAGGTGAGGACTTCAGGTCCACCACTTGAAGTTCTCAAAACCTCAAAATTCAACCTTCCCCCTCCCACACCCCCTTAAATTAAATTTCTGGGGAAAACACTTGTTACAAATCAACATAATTAACTATTTGAATTCAGTAAAAATATAGTGTACAACGATCACCAGACATAAGGCCCACCCTGCAGAATATTTATTTTTCGAGGACAATATATCTGTTTGAAAAATCTACCAGCCTTACTGCCTACCCCATCATATATTGTCCAAGACATTTGATTGGCATAAGGTGCTATAACATCAATACCTCCGCCACTGAAGGTGGACGGAGGTTAGGTTTTCACCCCTGTCTGTCTGTCTGTTTCTTTTTTACTTGTTTGTATGTCAATCACCTCCAGGTTACAATTTTAAACCGATCTTCCTGAAACTTCACCACTTGGTAGAGTTCATCATAAGGATGAAGCATACTATTTTTGAGGTCAAAAGGTCAACATAGGACACAGGTAAACAAGTTTATCGAATTTCTAAAATCCTCAATTTTCATCCGATTGACTTGAAATTTGAAGACGATTTGCATATCAAGTCACTGAATTCAACCAGCCAATTGTTTTTAGGTCAATTTAGGCCAAAAGGTATAGGCCGAATTTCTAAAATTGTCAATTTTCAATTTTCATCGGATTGACTTGAGATTTGAAGAGGATTTGCATATTTAATCATTGAATTAAACTACTAATTATTTTTAAGGTCAAATTTGATTGATGAACTCCGCAATTATCTTGCCATGCATGACGTCTTTTGGGTAGTCGATCGAGTCGAAAAAAAAATTGAGATTTTTTTCTACCCTTATTACACTGAACAACAAATTTCAAAAATTTTTTTTTACTGGAGATGTGTAAAGTGATTAAGACTAATTTGGGTACGCTGATTTCAAAAATCATAACCGTTTTGCTGTATCACGTCAGGATTTTCAGGAACAGAAATATTCCCATTGCCTAGAAGTCAGGATTTCAATGAAATTTACATATGTCTTTAACATGTCTATTTCGTACAATTGTTGTTAACTTGTGTTATATTTCTTTCTTTCAGATAAAGATGAGTAGGCGTTCCTGTACCAATCATCCTGACAACTTCTGTTATGTCTGTGGTCGGTATACCAAAAAAGATCAACAGCGAAGTATATCTACAGCAGTGAAAATGAAGGCCGCCTACTTTCACTACTTCGGGTGTAAGGTGGGGGACCAAGAACAGAGCTGGGCACCACACATCTGCTGCACAAGCTGTCACACAACCTTGACTCAGTGGTTGGTGGGCAAGCACGCGAGCATGCCATTTGCGGTGCCCATGATATGGCATGAGCCGCACAATCATCATGATGATTGTTATTTCTGCTGCACAAGCATCGCCGGCTTCAACAAGAAGAATAAAGGTCACATCAAGTACGCTGACTGCGTCTCTGCTCGTAAACCTGTGCCTCATGATGACGAGAACCCCGTTCCAACACCTCCAGCTGATCAGAACATAGCTGTAAGCAGTGGTGAAGAGGATGGTGATGATGAACCTTTTGAACCCGACACTCAAGAATCACACCTTCTGAACCAGGGAGACTTAAATGATCTTGTAAGAGATCTCTCGCTGTCAAAGGCGAAGGCAGAGCTGCTTGGATCAAGGCTGCAGCAGTGGAATCTACTTGAACCTAACACCAAGATATCCTTGTTCAGAGCACGTCACAGAGACATGGCTGAGTTCTTTGAGATGGAAGACACGATGACATTCTGCAGTGACATCAACGGTCTGTTGAAAGAACTTGGGTGTGATCACGATCCTGCAGACTGGCGCCTCTTCATCGACTCGGGGAAGAACAGCTTGAAGGCTGTTTTGCTCCACAATGGCAACGAGAAACCATCAGTCCCACTGGCTCACACGTTCGGCATGACAGAGACCTATGAGACTATGCGGCAGCTGCTTGATTCCATCAAGTACAATAACTTCAACTGGCACATCTGCGGAGACTTGAAAGTGGTGGCGCTGTTGTTAGGGCTGCAGTCAGGCTACACGAAATACATGTGCTTCCTTTGTCTCTGGGATAGCAGAGACGACAAGAATCACTGGACGAAGAAAGATTGGGAAGAGCGAAAAGAGCATGTACCTGGTCGACACAACGTGAAGCATGTCGCCCTTGTCGACCCAGCCAAGGTTTTCCTTCCACCACTCCACATAAAGCTCGGCTTGATGAAAAGTTTTGTACGGGCAATGGATCTGAATGGGCGTGGGTTTTTATCAACCTCAAGGAAAAGTTTGGCAACACGTTGTCGGAGGCCAAGATCAAGGCTGGTGTCTTTGTTGGACCGCAAATCCGACAGATTATGAAGGACGAAACTTTTCCGACAACTCTAAACCCCAAAGAGCTGGCAGCGTGGAGGAGCTTCAAAGCTGACGGACAACTTCTTGGGGAACGAGCGCGCGGACAACTATGAAGAAATAGTGCAGCAGCTGCTGGAGTCCTTCAGGAAACTTGGCTCCAGGATGTCCCTGAAAATCCATTTCCTACACCAGCACCTGAACTTCTTCCCTGACAACTTGGGAGCAGTCTCGGACGAGCACGGCGAGCGATTCCACCAAGAGATTTCACTCATGGAGACGCGTTACCAAGGGCGGCACAACCCGAACATGATGGGCGATTTCTGCTGGTTCCTGCATCGTGAAACTGACACAGAGCAGCACAAACGCAAAGCCAAATGCCTAAAGCATTTTTAATTACATTCTAGTGGAGTTTTTCTGTAATTTCTATAATTTTGAAGCATTCATGATGAAATAAATGAATAAATGAATTTTTGTAAATTTCATTGAAATCCTGACTTCTAGGCAATGGGAATATTTCTGTTACTGAAAATCCTGACGTGATACAGCAAAACGGTTATGATTTTTGAAATCAGCGTACCCAAATTAGTCTAAATCACTTTACACATCTCCAGTAAAAAAATTTTGTTGTTCAGTGTTATCAGTATTTCTATCGATATTTTTGTCTGTTGGGTAGTCGATTGAGTCGAAAAAAATTTTTTTGGGGGTAGTCGATCGAGTCGAAAAAAAAAATGTCGAATTTTTTTTTTCGATTAAAATTTTTTTCTTTGATCGACCCTTATTTGTTGGTCGTGGTGTCGGTCTGTCCGTGTGTGTGTTTGTCGGGGGTTTTTGACCCCCTTGCAGTTGTTCGATTTTGATGAAATTTGGGTGGTAGGACCAGTTTATGACCTCGTTGTGCCGCGTAGGTACTGGTTACTAACGCCCCTTTGGTTGCCTAGCAACGGGACTTTGAAATTTTTGAAAAATCATAAAAAAATCATTTTTTCGAAAATCAAAAATTGGGCCACGAGCGACTGTGGGCAGTACATTCCACCATATTGTCAAAAATTTCCAGCCGGATCCTATGAAAACTGTCGGAGAAGATAGACTTTGAATGAACCCTGGTCGAAAACAATAAAAAAAGGAAGTTCGTTATATCTCAGAGACTATGAGTCAGATATACATGAAACTGGTATGGTAGGTTCATGGTATGTCCTAGTTATGTGTGAAAAGAACTGTTGCTATGGACCCCTCCGTTGCCTATCAATGGCCGAAAAACCTCTAAATGTTGGGGGTATTTTAATGAAAAAACAATCTGCAGCATTAACCCTTGAAGCTGGAATCATGAATTTTCTTGTGCTTAATCCTCAGGTCATTTCCCATCGAACGGGTCCATCACACCAGGTTCTATTGGGTAATCGACTACCCATGTCCGCCTACTGGCTTGTCTGTCTGTGTGTCTGTATGTATGTCTGTTCGGTCCAGTGCTCCGTTAATACAATGGCGATTTCGATGAAACTTGGTTGGTAGGTTCATACCATGACCTAATTGTGTGCAAATGAGAACCGTTGCTATGGACCCATCCGTTGCCTAGCAACGGACCTTTGAAGTTTTCAAAAAAAATCTCAAAAATTTATTTTTTCGAAAATCAAAAATCGGGCCACGATCGACTGTGGGAAGTACATTCAGCAATATTGTCAAAAATTTCCAGCCGGATCCTATGAAAACTGTCGGAGAAGATAGAGTTTGAATGAACCCTGGTCGAAAACAATAAAAAAAACGAAGTTCGTTATATCTCAGAGACTATGAGTCAGATATACATGAAACTAGTATGGTAGGTTCATGGTATGTCCTAGTTATGTGTGAGAAAGAACCGTTGCTATGGATCCCTCTGTTGCCTAGCAACGGTCGAAAAACCTCTAAATGTGGGGGTATTTTAACGAAAAAACAATCTGCAGCATTAACCCTTGAAGCTGGAATCATGAATTTTCTCGTGCTTAATCCTCAGGTATGTCCGATTCCCCATCGAACGGGCACATCGCGTCAGGTTCCATTGGGTAGTCGACTACCCATGTCCGCCTACCGGCTTGTCTGTCTGTTGGGTAGTCGACTACCCATGTCTGCCTACTGGCTTGTCTGAGTGTCTGTCTGTCTGTCCAGATCATAACTTCGTGGACTTGATTCGATCTTGATGAAACTTGGTTATGTGTTCGATATCAATGTATAGTTGTGTTTTCTTGGATGAGGGCGTGCTACGCCCATCGTGGGCAGAGCCACGCCCCAAAAAAATAGCCATTTTTAGGGGGTAATCGGATTAAAAATCTATCTTCTCCAAGGGAATTGACTGAATGGAATGGCTTCTTCGGTATTTGAATAGGAAAATGAATTATCTAAAACTTGCCGTTGTCCGATTTTTCATTTTCATCCCAAGGTCAAGGTCACAAGGTCAAAAACTTAGAAAATTGCGAATTTTGACATAAAAATCATACGACCGCCCAAACATTGAGAGGTCAGGTCAGGTATGGGAGCATGTGCCAGAACAGCGTGTCGCTGCGTCCACTTTCCGCCGGTACTCCAGGGGCCTCCGTCTGGCCATCCCCCAGGCAGATGCCAGGCCCATCCCCATCTCCTTGAGATGATGGTCAACCTGCTGCAACCATGAGGCACGTGGTCGGCCCACTGGCTTCCTCCACTCATGAGACTCCCTCGCTGAGAGAATCTGGTGAGCAGGATCAGCGTCAGGAAAACGAGCCACATGTCCATACAGCCGCAACTGATGCTCACAGACTATGCAGGTAACAAATCTCATCCGAGTCTCTCTCAGCAACCGCTCGTTGGACACAAAATCCGACCAGCGATAGCCAAGGATTCTCCGAAGACACCTGGTACCAAAGGAATTAAGTCTCCGTCTCAGATCCTTGGTCAGAGTCCAGGTCTCGCACCCATAGTGCAAGACTGGAAGTACCAAGGACCTGAAGACTCGGACTTTTGTCCTCCCGCACAGGTACCGGTAGCGCCACACCCCATGAAGCAGTGAATCCATGACTCCCCAGGCCCGACCCAGACGTCGATTGACCTCTCACTCGCAGCCAGCAGAGACATGAATATCACTGCCAAGGTAAGTGAATCTCTCCATGACCTCAACATCCTCACCACAAACAGACACAGACAAGACAGCAGCATCCAAGATGTCACCGAAAGCCTGGATCTTAGTTTTGACCCAAGAAACCCGTAATCCCAGCGGCTCCGACTCCTCGTTCAGCACCTCGAGGGCCCCCAAGAGGATGTCTAAAGTCTCCGCAAAGATGACTGCATCATCTGCAAAATCAAGGTCCGAGATCTTGACATTCCCAAACGATGCACCACAGCTTGATCTCTCCGACATCCTCCCTAAAATCCAAGCTGTTCATACAAAATCTGTTAAAATCCAAAATCCAGTCCATACAAGTGCTGAAAAGTGTGGGGGCAAGTACACATCCCTGACGAACTCCAGTAACAACTGGAAATAAGTCAGAGATGGTACCACCACACTTCACAGCACTCTCAGTACCAGAGTAGAGTTCAGACATCAGATCAATCAGTTTTGGTGGCACCCCACGAAGACCAAGAATCCTCCAGAGGCCATCCCGATTCACTGAATCGAACGCTTTACAGAGATCAACATAGGCTGCAAGCAGCCCCTGCCAAAACTCTCGTCTGCGTTCGGTGAGGACACGAAGGGCAAGGATACGGTCAATCGTTGACCTCTGGTGTAAAGCCTGACTGCTCTGGACGCTGGTGCTCAAGCAGATGGTGGCGAACCCTATCCAGAATTATCCGAGCAAAGACCTTGCCCGGCACTGAGAGCAGCGTCACCCGTCGGTAGTTGTTGCAGTCTTGGCGATCACCCTTCCCTTTCCAGAGAGGGACAACAAGGCCCCTCTTCCAGTCAGTTGGGATGATGCCTGTGTTCCAGGCAGAGCACAAAACTGCATGCAACGACACGAGTGCAGCATTTCCACCAGCCTTGAGAAGTTCGGCATGGATGCCACAGATCCCTGGAGCTTTGCCTCGTTTCAACTGGTTCACCGCAGCCCGTGTTTCCACAAGCGAAGGTGGACCACAGTTGATTCGAGGGTCAGCAACAGGGATTGTAGCAACCTTGACGTCCAACTCGACAGCTGGGGGATCAGCCTGGTACAACCGTTCAAAGTAACCCGGCCCAGCGGGCCTTCACTTCAGACTCCTCTGTCAAGAGCCTACCACTCTCTGCTCGAACTGCAGTGCTCCGAGGGATGGACTTGAATGAACGTAATGCGCGAATTCCCCTGTAAGTGGGACGAGAATCACCTGTCCACAGGTGATGCTCTACCCCCTCACAGATTCCTCGCACATAGGCCTCCTTGTCCACCCTCAGTGCACGTACAGTTTTACGCCTCAGCTCCCTGAACAGCTCAGCTCTGCCATTCAGCCTGGCCCTGCGACTCTGGTCAATGGTATCCAGTGTCCCTTGAGAGACAAAATTCTTCTTTGCCCTGCGGTGAACTCCAAGACATCCACCGGCAACATCAAGGACGGTGGTCTTGAAGGCACTCCACAACTCTTCAGGACCTCCCAAAGCACCCACACCCCCCAAGTGTCCACTCAGCCTGTTCGCAAACTCCTCAGCTACTCTCTCATCCCTGAGCTTGGCAACATCCAGCCTCGGCTGGGATGGTACCATTCTCCAGGATTTAAGGTGCAGCTTTAGAGTTGCTACAACAAGCCTGTGGTGAGTATTGAGGAACTGAGCACTCCGGTAGACCCTGCAGTTCTGGATCATCCTCCAACGACCGTCAATGAGGACATGGTCAATCTCCTTTGCCACACCACCAGCGTTGGAATACCAAGTCCAGCGATGAGCTTGTGGTCGCTGAAACCATGAACCAGCCACCCTCAGTCCATGACTTCTTGCAAAGTCAAGGAACTTAGTGCTATTCTGGTTCATAGTTCCTGACCCATGGGGACCAACACACACCTCATAACCATCCCTATCAGTTCCAGTGGATGCATTGAAATCCCCCAAGACTAGAAGTGTATCTCGTCTGGGGAACTGATCAACCACAGACTCGAGTGTGGCGTAGAATGTGTCCTTCACGGTGAGATCACTCGCCTCAGTCGGAGCATAAACAGAGACCAGGGAAATGACACCTAAGGAGTGACGAATCCTTAATCTCATAATACGCTCGTTGACCGGTGTTACCTCAATTATCATTGGGGTCAGCTTATTGGACACAGCTACAGCAACTCCTTGGGTATGGTAACCATCAGAGCGACCAGACCAATAGTAGGTGTAACCACCCACCATTATCTCGCCGCAATCCGGAGTCCGAACCTTAGAGAGAGCTGCAATCCCGATGTTCAAATGCTTGAGCTCAGATGATAACAGAGACAGGTGATCATCCTCTCTTAGGGATAGGACATTCCAGGCACCCACCCGAAGGGACCGCCTCAGGTTAACCCAAGGAGACCGCCGTCTGGTGGACGACACCTCAGCACCACTCCGACACACTCTCCCGCAATCTGACCCAGGGATGTTACCCCGTGGTTTCCCTCCTATCATCAAAGATTGGGGGTCCCGAAGGCTTTGCCCCAATCCCGTCATCCGGTGAGCTGCCCTGTGAAGGGAAGCTGCACAGGAGGTACTCCCACGGAGTGGGTTTTCAGATTTATTTGCGTTTTTGTGTTTTGCGGAATGAAGGGTTTTACGGTGGCCGGAGTGCAAATCCTGCCACCAACCTTCTAATAAGAAGTAACCCAACTGCAGGAGGACGTCTGCAGACACAGTTGGGCACTAGATATGGATGGCCGTTGGCTCACAAGGAGCTCCTCCGCCCTTTGACAGGTTTTGTTTTTAATCCTGCTGGGTGTCCATATCCAAACACCCCCCTCACCAGAAAACCTGGTGGGGGAGACGGTTTAGTCGCCGACAACCCGACCATGGAACAGGTTAGTACAGGTTTACATGGTACCTGTAGCAGGTCACAGATCGAACCTGACCTGACAAACTAGTTATCTGTCTGTTTGGTAGTCGACTACCCATGTCTGCCTACTGGCTTGTCTGAGTGTCTGTCTGTCTGTCCAGAGCATAACTCCGTGGACTTGATTCGATCTTGATGAAACTTGGTTATGTGTTCGATATCAATGTCTCGTTGTGTTTTCTTGGATGACGGCGTGCTACGCCCATCGTGGGCGGAGCCATGCTCAAAAAAATAGCCATTTTTAGGGGGTAGTCGGATTAAAAAATCTATCTTCTCCAAGGGAATTGACTGAATGGAATGGTTTCTTCGGTATTTGAAAAGCAAAATTAATTATCTAAAACTTGCCGTTGTCCGATTTTTCATTTTCGTCCCAAGGTCAAGGTCACGAGGTCAAAAACTTAGAAAATTGCGAATTTTGACATAAAAATCATACGACCGACCAAACTTTGAGAGCTCGGATGACAATATTTTTATGCATAATCTTGAGGTCATTCCCCACCTAAAGTCTTGAAACCATTTTGCTCTATATCGAACACCTTGCCCGTGGCGCCCCCTTCAAGTTTGTTTTTACACTGATTTCATCAAAGTATGGATAATCCGAGGAGTGTGAAATGCCATATAGCCTATATGACGTCATATTGTTCCTGGAATGTTCCAGAGGAAGTTTTTCACCAAAGGTCAGAGTCATTGACCTTTGACCTTTAAAGGCCACAAAGGTCAAATTTTCAAAGTTGTGGGAATCGAACCGGGTTTTTGACCTTCTTCGACGAACTAACTCCATTAAGCTATAGCACGTATCCTGTTTCCATATTTTAATGTCCACAACATTGTTTTGTGACCTTTAGAGGTTATGCAAAGGTCAAATTTTGAAAGTTGTTGAACGAAACCGGGTTCTCATCATTTTGCAGCTAATAACCTGTCACTCGTACCACATCATGTTGATCATTTTTATAACTTGGTCAAAAATTATCACATTGTCTCATCCTTGACTTCTGAAACAATCTGCATCGTCAAATACCACTCGTGAACCATCGTCGTCTTCAGACTTGCTTTATTGTATTCTTTTGGTTTGATTCGATTTAGATTCGCAAGAAAACAAGAAAGCCAAAACCCAACGGGGTTTCCTTCTTAGAAATGCCACGTGCTTTCTTTCACGTCCCTCGATCCAGAGAACGCTGCACACCTGCACTTTTTAAAACGACGTATAAATCATTAAAAAAAGAAACATAATTCTACCGTTCAAGAGAAATCAAGGCAAATCATTGAGTCGTATCAAAGTGCTCACAAATAACGACGACATTGCACGATTGTCCTGGGCGAAACACAGCCACCTGTCGTCGTTCGCCGTTACCACCCCCATGCTTTATGACGTCATTTCCGCGGCACGCGCGACATTGTTGTTGAAGGCTGAAGGTGAACGTGGAGAACGTATCCGATACAATGCTGCGACACTTGTACTTCCAAGCTAAAAAATATCCGAGCGTGAGTACAAGGCCTTTCGTGTTGAATATTTTTCTCTCGTTCTGCCTCAGTCTCTCTCTCTTTTCCGACCATGAACGTCAATGGCGTCGCGGTTTATGCCAACCTCCCTCGTCCTCCTATAAACAATGATTATATTTTTTAAATGTGTTTTTTTTTTTTACCCAATTTATTGAAACCAACTGGAATTCCAGAACGCGAACGTTTTTGAGCGGGAAAATGATCGATGTGTGAGGAAACGCGCGCCTCATTTCGATTGTTTGTTGTGTTAATTGCTGAGTAAAATGAACCTGCTGCTGCTGCTGCTGCTGCTGCTGCTGCTGCTGCTGCTGCTGCTGCTGCTGCTGCTGCTGCTGCTGCTGCTGCTGCTGCTGCTGCTGCTGCTGCTGCTGCTGCTCCTGCTGTTCCTGCTGTTCCTGCTGCTGCTGCTGCTGCTGCTGCTGCTGCTGCTGTTGTTGCTGCTGCTGCTGCTGCTGCTGCTGCTGCTGCTGCTGTTCCTGCTGCTGCTGCTGCTGTTCCTGCTGCTGCTGCTGCTGTTCCTGCTGCTGCTGCTGCTGCTGCTGCTGCTGCTGCTGTTCCTGCTGCTGCTGCTGCTGCTGCTGCTGCTGCTGCTGCTGCTGCTGCTGCTGCTGTTCCTGCTGCTGCTGCTGCTGCTGCTGCTGCTGCTGTTCCTGCTGCTGCTGCTGCTGTTCCTGCTACTGCTGCTGCTGCTGCTGTTCCTGCTGCTGCTGCTGCTGCTGCTGCTGTTCCTGCTGCTGCTGCTGCTGCTGCTGTTCCTGCTGCTGCTGCTGCTGCTGCTGCTGTTCCTGCTGCTGCTGTTCCTGCTGCTGCTGCTGCTGCTGCTGTTCCTGCTGCTGCTGCTGCTGCTGCTGCTGCTGCTGCTGCTGCTGCTGCTGCTCCTGCTGCTCCTGCCGCCGCCGCCTCGCCCTCGTGTGTTCGTTCAGTCAGTCATACAGTGTTTGGAATATTTCCAGCCGGTGACCTCAGATCTTGTACAGTCTCGGGGGTTGTCGGAGGCAGGGTCCATTTGGTCCATGACATTGACAGCCGTGATGCACGTATTCTCTCCTCCGTGTTCGCTCGACATCTCTGTAATCGTAAAACGGGGTTTAATCGGCTGTTTATGATGGTCGATCGTAAAGTGTGTGGCCTCGTGTAAAGTTATTTATTAATTTTTTTTATAAAGCAATTTGAAAGTTTTATTTAGAAACGACGTGTCAAAGTCAAAAGTATGGAAAAACGTTAGGACTATTAATACGTGCCTCGTCTTTCTTGTCTGTACTCTCCACATCTCAGTACAGTCGTCACACATTTGCATTTTGTCATAATTGTACTGTACACAGGTAAACCCAAGCAGGATGTTCGACCAATGAGTGCGACCACAAAATATGTGATTGTCTTTGGTTTTTAGCTCACCTGGAACGTCGTTCTGTCCGTCTGTCCGTCCACAAATACTTGCAACTTCTTTTCAAAAATAACGTACGATTTCGCATGAAACTTGACCACAACGTTCATCACCGTGTATGTACCAAATTTTGATCTTGGCATTAAAAAAAAAAGGGGGATGTTGTGGGGGTTGCCTCTGAAAATAGGTATTTGCTTTCTTTTCCAAAACGACGCACACACAGTTCCGATGAAACTTGACTACAACCTTCATCACCCGTGATGTACCAAATATTGTTCATGGCATTAAATTTTTTTTTGGGTCTGAGGGCTCCACAGGGGGGGGGGTTGCCCTCCAAAAGAGGGATTTGTTTTTCTCGGAAACGACACACACAATGCCGATAAAACTTCACCGCAACCTTCATCTTCAGTGATGTACCAAAGTTTGATCGTGACATTTAAAAGATTGGGGTCTAAGGGGTTCTGGTGGGCGGTTGCCCCCCAAAATATGTATTCCAAAGATGGCCCCCCAAGATATGTATTCTTTCTTCTCCAAAACCACACACAATTTCGTTGAAACTTGACCACAACCTTTATCACCCATGATGTACCACACTTTGTTTCCTGCATTTTAAAAAAACCCATAGGTATTTACTTTCTTCTCCATTATGTACTTTGTGGGCCATCCGTGTCTACCAGTGGTTCCCTGGTTATCTTATCCAGCCGCTACCAGGTGAGCACCCAGGGATATTGCCTCTATGTCTGTTATTGCTTGCAGAGTACCCGCCCAACGTTCTTCTGACACATACCTTTATTTGGGTGGTGTATAGGCAACTGACAGCTCTGTATACACAAAAAAATAATAATCATAAAGTTTATGTGCAGGAAGCAAAAACATACCTCCTGCTTATAATTCAAAACGCTTCACTGTACTGGTAATGGTATCGACTTGTAATACTCTGCCCCACCTGGAGGCGGCGCGACACAACACACATTTACACAGAGGATTAGCATCTCCTCCCCCCTCTCACAAAGACCACCGGCAAAGATAGAAACTCACCTGTACAATAATTCGGGTCATGCTGATTCCACATAGCAAGTCTGGATGTAATCGGTCCAGAGCTGTAGGAGGAGTAGCGTGACCAACAAACACCAGTCCATGAATAGTAAGGATAAGGATTACCTTCGCCACTGAAGGTGAATGGAGGTGATGTTTTCACCCCTGTCTGTTTGTGAGCAGGATATCTCAAAAAGTTGTGGACAGATTCAGGCGAAATTTGGTGGACGGGTTGGGTGTGTGACCTGGAAGGAGGAATTGCTTTGATTTCGGTGAAAAATGCGGATCCGGATATGAGTTCTTCAAAGTGATTCTTCACCATTGAGATGTGGGGCCAAAAACAATATACAGTATCGCATTATATTTCAAAAAGTTGTGGACGGATTGGGTCGAAATTTGATGGACAGTTTGGGAATGTGACAAGGCCAAATTTATTCCATTTTGGTGTGATCTGGATGCAGATCCGGATCCGATCATTTTTAAATGATTCTTCATCATTGAGTAGTTGGGCTAAAACCGATATGTATTGCTACGGGACCGGTGCGTCGGCCGCGAGCCGACCACTCTGAAGGCGCCGCGAGCCGGCTCGGCCCGACCGATCGCCCGGAATATAGATCGCCGCCCAGATAAGTCCAAAGCCGACTTGTGCAAGAACCGTGAAGGGCCAATTTTTCCACCACGTGGTACAGGGTTATTTGCCAATTCTTCAAAATACCTAGAGACCACGTGGCGATCGACTGAGCCTCCACACCCTCGACGGAACTCGTACAAAACAAGCCGCTTAAGCGAGCCTGTCCAGTGCGCGATTCCGAGCGGCTTAATCGCCGAGAACCGTCAGTCCGAATGTCCCCCTTTTACGGCAAACCAACGGCTTTTTAATTTCTAACACACAACATGCTCAGTCAATGAAAGAATCGACGCGACGAGCTGAAAAACATTTAACAATTGGGGTTTTTATTAATAATAATGGGGAACTAACTATTCCGACTAACCATAACTATTCCGACGATACAAAATGCAATGCAAAGATTTACAGCACACAAAGCACTACAAGTTTCCTACTTATTAGACGGGCCCACAAACACACGTACGCACACGCACACCCAAGAAATGGCGGCTGATGCCTTTAATACGGACTTCAGCTCGGAGGGACAGATGAGCTGAAACCCAGAACCTATCTCGAACCTCTCCACCTCGTGTGGTCTTCAAGCTGCTCGGACCGCGGCTCCAGCAAGAGCGAGCTGGATCCAATCGCCGTGAGCCGCGATCCTTCCCGAGCTCCAGCGAATCCCCTCGCGCTTCTGAACACGTTCTGGTGAGACGAGGCGCCGATCCTTCCCATTGATGCGTCGCTTCCCCGAAGAACCACCTCCAAAATGAGGCCAATGAGTCGCACCAAGCCGGGAACCAAGCGGAGAACAAAGAGCTCCACGAGCCAAGAAGAGCCGGCAGAACCAGGCCACGAAGCAGAGCAACAGGCTCGAACCAGCTCGAGCACCCTTGAACCAGGCTGACATTCCTCGACTACCAGAGCGAAGAAGAACCACGACAACCCGACCAGCTCCTCCGATGAACATCCAGCCAACAAAACAAGACCCAGAAGCAACTCCGAGCCAAGCAACCAGCTCAACTCTCTTCCGATGAACAAAGCAGCCGACTCTCTTCGACGCACCAAGCACACAAAGCGAACCACCTCTCTTCCGAACAAACCTCCAGCCCAAAAAGCGAACCGAGCCAAGCAGAACCAAAAAGCCTTCTCCCTAACCCGAGCCAAGCAGAACCCGAAGGCCTTCTTCAAGCCAAGCCAAAAAGCTCTGGCAGAGGGTCTCCCTCTTATTCCTATCCGCCCCTCCCCAGCTCCCGCCGTGACTCATCCCCTCATGCCCGCACAACCGCGGGTGGGAGGGAGTTGTTTACGTCATGAATCACGGGACGGGAGGGCTCTTCTTCCTCTTCCCAAAGGAGGGGGAGGGTCGGCTTCCTTTGTGTTGTGATCGCTCCCTAACTATTAAATTGAATCGCAACGCACTTAATCGATTTCTGCCCATTAAACAATGGAAGGTGAGCTATCTATCGAACATGCACTTATCGACATAACTGAGCTAAAGGAACCTGAATGTTGTGTGCGATCGATTTCCAAATTCGTAACACTACCCCTCCCCTTTTTACAGACTCGTCCCGAGTCGTCAAATTTTCGTGTGACCAGCATGTGTAAGTTTTCCCCGAGTACGTTTTACCTTCGGATCCCTGAGTGCAACATTTCTTGATACGTGTCCCAAAAATAAATAACCTAATGCGCTGCGGAACAAACTAAACAAACTCACACAGACTCATTCGGACAACTTAACTAAAATTGCTGGCGCTAAAACAAACATGCAGGCGGGGGTTCACGTATTTACAATTTTCACTCAACTTATCCATTACATTAACCATGGCCCAGGACCTGTGATCTGTGAAAGGGAAAAGGCAAAAGTCATTTCAAAGTCATTTGTGCAGGGGAATGGATGGAGATGGTAGCAAAACAAATGAACATGATGGATGCATAGGCTGCCTGCAGGGCAGTCCTTGCAAAACTGGATGATCCTGGCGCACATGGTAATGACACTGGCAGACGCAAACAAGGGCAGCAGGCATGGGGTTATGGCAGAGGCAGGCAAATGAGGCATGGCAAGGCAAGCCCATGCAGAACAGGTGGCTGCAGCACAACAGGCCGGCAGGTGAAGCTGGCCGGCCTCTGGTGTGGTTCCATCAGGTCTGGAGGGAGTGCGGTGGTGCTGGCCACTCTGAAGGCGGGCTCGGACCTAGCCTGTCTCCCCCCACTCTATCAACTTTGCCTGTCTCTGTCCATACCCACTCCCTTAATTTGCAACACAACAACAAAATTTGGCCCCTCTTCATTTTTATTTCCATTTTATAATTGTCTCCCTAATCCCCTTTATCGTCTTTGTCCAGCTAACCTTTCTCGTCAACCAAGCCTACTCCCAACCCCTACGTTCCCTCTCTGGAGGGGAATAGGGAGAGACTAGCGTCCTGTCTCGAGGCCCAACAAAGCCTCAGAATGGCCTTCTCAGAGTTCAGTGATCTAACCCAAAGTGGGTCCAGCGGCCTATAATGAGCGAAGGGATGGATGGTGCGAAGGGGTGCATCTCCTCACTACCCTAACATTTATTACACCTGAAACTACCCCGGGGCTTTCCAAAAACGCCTCACACTTTTAAACTATCGGTTCTAAAAACCATGATTCCCATCGCCTGTGTTGGTGTCCATTATAAATTTGGGCCTTGACCTCAAATTTTCATTCGTGCCCTCGCACAATTTCCTGGCTGGGCAGCGTGGCTCAACTGGCAGGAACTCCCCCTCTGCCGAACTCGAACCATGGCACCCCCAGGCCCGCAGGCTGCCTCCGAGCCTAGCTGCTCCCTATGAACGCGGGGGGGGTTGCCCTCTCTGGCATTGCCCCCCTCTGATGTCCACGTGGCATGTTGTTACCCCGGGTCCCTTTCCGAGGGTCGCCCTTGCCCACGACACTGCCCCCGTGGCATTCTGGCACTACGGGTCCCGTTTCCGATGGGTTGCCCGTACCCACTACACTATCCCGGCCCCTCTTGGGCCCTTGGCCTACGGGGTGCCCTCTTAACAAATACTCACCGTTCAACAGCCACGCTCCCAGCCGGTCATGAATTCCTGCACCTCTCCAAACGGGTTTCGTGCCTTCTCTCGACACCAACAACAAAACGACCTCCTTTTTGTAAACTTAACTACCCACGAACTAACATTACTCTGACCCCGGGGTCACTTGGGTGGGAATCACCCCTCCCCCCAATCATTCATCGCACCATGCATTCAACATTCGCTCCACTCACACACTTGGGCCCGCTGTCCCTCACTTATTCCTCACACACTTTCCATTTCTCAACTCACACCAACACTCTATACTGCCATCCTTCCTAATTCAATTCCCTTAACTAACTCGTGCTCCTCGTCATCCCTTAAAACTCATGCACGTTCCATTTACTCTACGTAGCTAAGCTACGTCTCCACTACACATTTCCAGTCTGTCCATGTCTCAAATTCCAACAATTCCCATTTCCTAAATCTAAACTGAAATCCCTCTAACTAATCCATTCCACGGGCTCCATGAGGAACAAGCCATGTCCCCATGAAGCCGGTCAAACTAACTCTAACCCATCCCCCTAACTTGTGGTCTTCCTGTGCCCCCTAAGCAGGGGGGTCTCCTTCCCCCTGCCCAGGGAATCCTGTATACCTGAAATGGGAGGCTTGCTTTTTTCTTCTTATTATTTTTTTCTCTCTGCGCACCAGCGCGGCAATTCACAATCTGCGCTCTTTTCCCGTGACGTCGCGGCAGCTGCTTGCGCCTCGCGCAACTCGTCCTTTCTCGGATGGTAACACCCGGCAGGGATTTCCATCCTGCCGGATTCCAACCATGCGTGCAGCCACGACATCACCGCGCATCCCAAGCAAGCCTCGCGTTTCGAGGGGTTCCCCACGCGAGCACATGTGCTCTGCCCGTCCGTAACCCGTCCGAAGACCACGAGCCGCCCGCTCGCTCATGACCGACACTACAGTTGGCTGACGAGGATCTTCGGATCGGCGTGTGCAGGGTGGTGGCGTTCGGATCGGCAGCGAATAACCCGTGCGGTTCCAGGCTACGGAGCCAAGGGTCTCGCCAGCACGAGCATGGCAGAAGGTCGGGGCACGGCGCACGGACGCGTGCCCATTTTCGGGGGAGATGACTTCGAGTTGTTTTCTGAACAATTGGGTTGCTACTTCCGCGCGAATGATGTAGATGATGAAGACAAACGCAAGTCGATCTTGCTCGCCTCGCTATCAACGGAGCACTACCGGCTGCTGAGTGATTTGGTGGCTCCAGATAAGCCCAGTGATGACGGGTTATTGTTTCAGGACATCGTGGCGAAAATGAAGACCCACTTGGCGCCAGAGAAGTCATTGCAACTCGCACGGTACCAGTTCGATCACCTCACGAAGGGTGCCGAGGAGCGCGTTGCAGATTTCGTAGCACGGGTGAAGCATTCGGCCGTGCCTTGCAAGTTCACGGCAGAGGAGCGTCCGGCACGACTCGGAGATCGTTTTATTTCTGGTCTGCGGGACGCGAAGATGGTAGCAGCCATCCTGCGGATGACCGACGTCACGTTCGACTCGGTGGTCGGGACTGCTTCGTCTGTCGAGCAGACACTCACGGATGTCCGCACCATCGCTGGCCGGGACGTAATGAGTAGCTCCAGCTGGGGCATGTCGGCTGATCCCGAGGTCCACGCGATGACCCAGGTGCCGCAGGTTGCGCATCCCGGAGTTCACGCGATGACCCAGGTGCCACAGGTCGCGCATCCCGGGGTCCGCGCGATGACCCAGGTGCCGCAGGTCGCACGCGCGTCTGGCGGTGCGGGCCGAGGGCGCGCACCGCAGCACGGTCGCACCGAGAGCGAAGTGGATTTCCAGGGGTACTGGGGGTGTGGTGGTCCGCACCTGCGACGAATGTGCCCGTATAAGAACACCGTGTGTTTGCATTGTCACAAGGTGGGACATTTGAAGCGTGTGTGTCGGATGGCGGGGGCCTCCGTTGGGGTCTTGGATGGCGAGGTGCGGGAGGACCCCAGTGACCTGGGGAGCGGCCTGCAGCCGGGGCATGGCGATGCCGGCGGGCCAGAGCAGGAGATGCAACCAATGTTGAGTCTGTTTTCCATTGGTCCGGAGGTGACGACACCGTTCACGGTGGAGGTCGAAGTGAATGGCGAGCCGACCGTGTTTTGCGTGGACACCGGGGCTGCAGTGTCGGTCATGAGCGAGCGGGCGGCTCGTGGTCTTCGCGGTGTTCGCCTAGTCGAGACGACCTTGTCGCTGTGCACGTACACCGGTGAAGCGATTGCACCGCTTGCGATGGCCGACGTCTCGGTGCGCTACCGAGGTCGAAGCGCCCTACTCTCGGTGTTCGTGGTGCGAGGGGAGGGGCCTGCCCTTTTTGGGTCGGGACTGGCTGACGCACCTCGGGCTGGATCTCCAGTTCGTACCTCCAGGTGTGCCGGTGCTCCCTTCGATGCGTTCGTCGAGTTCCGAGGGCGAGGTTCTGGCGGCGGAAGCCGCATCGAGGCAGCGGGAGCGGCCGTTCGTTGCTGCCTGCAGCGGTGATGTGCGGTTCGGGAGCAGCGGGAGCCGTGCCAGCTCTCGCGATGAGCACTCGCGCTTCGCAAGGCGCGCCGGTGTTGTTCGGGCAGTTTCAACGGGGAGTTGCAGCGAGCCCGTCGCGTTCAAGAAAGTCACGGTTCGCAACATCGAGTCGACAACCAAGATATGGACTCGTGATGTGGGTTATGGGTTGCTGTTCATTGCATATTTGTTTTGCATTGCTCGAGTGATGCGGTTTAACGTTGTTGAAATAAATGCCGACAGTTCATGTGTGAGAATGGGTTTGGCTGAGATCAATCGATGGGATTTGCATTATGATCAATGTGATGTGAAGGCTTTGGGAGCGATGGTGGAGAATAAAGAGGTGTTGTTGGCCTCCCATTGCCCCGGGCCGCGGGTGGTTCCCTTGTCGTGTGCAGGGATTTTATCGAAAGAACGCGCTGTACAGAAAAATGAGTTTGCGATTGTACCAACGATGTTCTTGTTGATTTATGACGAGCCTGTGATTGAAGGGTGCTTTGAATGGAGTGGCTACCGTCTGACTGCCGTGTGGGTCTCGGAGATCGACTCGGAGCCGGGGCTGGTGCGCCGTTCGGCGTTACCCCCACCTCTGGTTTCGGCAAGGTCAGACGTGCCTGGCGCCTGGGACGCGGCTCTCTGTTTTCGCTCAGGGCAGTTTGGACATGCATTGGGGTCTCAACTGATTGTGGTGCGTGGGTTGTTGTGGGGCTTTGGTTGCATCCAGCCAGCGGCGCTGTTCAGCGCCCCCACTCAAGGTCGATCTGGTCTGGCGTTGGCGCCACGACTTCCAGACAGCGGGCTTCCGGCCTCGAAATGTCTGCTTCAGGTCTGGCTGGGGGAGATGTGCCGCCTTGTGGGCCGGGGGCGTTTGATGGTGCCGGGGGGAGGTTTGCTCGGGAGGTCGCCACGACCTCGCCGAAGGCCATGTAAGCATGAGCCGCCTGGGGGCGCTTTTGCTGTGTAGTGCTGCTGTGCTTCTCGCCTTGCTGCTTCATATCGGTAACGCGGTCGGGGTTTTGTAGGTTCCTGGTGCAACTTAGTCTTCGGGACCTGGCCGTTGCAGCTCCACTCGCTCGTGTCGACACGTTATATGATGTGATATGCTTTTATACTATGCTGTGTCTTTTTGTGCCTTGTCTGCTTTAATTCCGTGGTATTTCGTGCTGCTTATGCTTATTATGATGATGATCATTTAATAATCATGGTTTTAGGAGGGAGGAGTGTGGTATAGCCTGCGGGCCTGCGGGGCAGGGTGTGATGGTGGGGGAGTGGTCGGCGTGATCATCGTGTCTGCCGGGGATATAAGGAGTGCGCGCCGCCTGAGGCGTTGTAGTGGGTGCCGTAGTGCCACGGCTCGTGAGTGTGTTGAGTACGTAATAAAGGAGAGCTGCGGGCAAAGTACGCCCGCGCTCGCGCTTGTACACCACAGCCGGGCTCGGCTGTTCCTCCGCTCGTGTCTGCCTTATAAGCGCCCCTACCACGACACTACAGCTTTTTTCTTCTTATTATTTTTTTTCTCTCTGTGCACCAGCGCGGCAATTCACAACCTGCGCTCTTTTCCCGTGACGTCGCGGCAGCTGCTTGCGCCTCGCGCAACTCGTCCTTTCTCGGATGGTAACACCCGGCAGGGATTTCCCTCCTGCCGGATTCCAACCATGCGTGCAGCCACGACATCACCGCGCATCCCAAGCAAGCCTCGCGTTTCGAGGGGTTCCCCACGCGAGCACATGTGCTCTGCCCGTCCGTAACCCGGCAGTGGGATCTCCGATGACGTCACTCGCACCCCAAAACCGTGCGATTTCTCGTGCAAGTCGGGGTACGCGCAGCGCATCGGGGGAAACCGCTTCACGCGCTCCGCGCACAGAACGTGCGACGCAGGCCACTCGGAGCTTTACGCACATGCTCACCTGGAGAACCCGTCCGATCCAAATTCACATTTACAGCCTAGTTTTTGTCCGTCCGCGGGATCGGCTTGTATCCACCGCGGGCGTTTTCCGGACCGGATCTCACTCGCGTAGGCGCGTACGTAGCAGCCTCGTGCGAAGCACAGCACGGACCTCACGCGTGCTGCTGTGCGAATCCGGCACGGTTACCAAAATGGCTATGGCCGCTACACGGCCCTTGTCCCTCATCTGGTGCCGTCTTCGTTGCCATTCAACACACGCACTCCCACGTGCCATGATGCTTACACACCTCGCCATGACACGCGGTTGCGTTTTCTCGCATACCAACCGCCATCTCTTTCATACCGCTCTCTCACACTTGGCATTTCTCCCTTAAACACCTTTTCACTCCCGCACGCCATTTCACTCACACGATGCATACGTTTCAATACAGTCGCTGCACTCGCACCTTTAACCACACACACCGGGACAATTGCTGGGGATTCGCGCCACTACAAGCGCTCCCGGGGTCTCCATACCCCCCAAGCTCCACGTGTACCCGTTTACAGTACTCGCCCCCTCAACCTCGCAAAGCTCGACCGGATCCACCTGGTCGCGATCCGCTTCAAGGGGGCATATTCCCTCCCCTCGGTTCTGGAGGATGCCATCCTGCTGCTCGCACCGGATCACGACACATTCCCCAAGCTCACTCCTATTGTCCCCTATTACTCCCACGTGTGTGTGCTCGTTAATAGTTTCGTCCACTTCACGCTGTTCTATCTCCCGTGTCTCTATTTTTATTTCTATGGTCTTTGTTTTTCGTTTCTCTGTTATTACTTTTAATTCCTGTGTCGTCTCCTCATATTTATTAGTTTCTCCGTCACCATCAATCTGTCCGTCATCACCTCCACCTGTCTCACCCTACACGTGGTGACGGCGTCCTGCATCATGACCTCGCTCGTCTCCATTGCGGGACCGACACAATCCACACCTCCCCGAGCTCATTCGCTCCACCACGTGGCGCCGCCATGATTCCTCTTATGCCCGTCCTTATTGCCTTCTACCCTTCCTGGAGGTTTCGCCCCATGCGCTGCATCTCACCCCTCATTGTTTGCATTTGCGCATCCATGCTGTTTTATATTCTTCCTTAATTTCGCTTTGCATGCCATCCATGCTGTTTTATATTTCTTCCTTCATTTTGCTTTGTATCGCTTGCATCATTTTCATCAACATTTCGATGCCCGAGTTTGGTTGCGGGGAAAGTTCAACCTGCATGGTGATCTTGTTCTGGACCATGGGTTGGTCTACACTACTACCTCTACCCACCTGCCTCAGCTCATCTTGGCTGGACATGTTGAGAATAATAAAATTAAAACCGCTCGCAATTTGGGGACATTGGGGGGGGGGGGGGGTTGCTTCATATAACCCTGATCCGACTCCGTGAATTTTGCTACAGAGGCGAAGGGGGCCGAATCGCACTCCTGGCAACCACTGTTACGGTGCCGGTGCGTCGGCCGCGAGCCGACCGCTCTGATGGAGCCGTGAGCTGGCTTGGCCCGACCGATCGCCCGGAATATAGATCGCGCCTGGATAAGTCTGAAGCCGACAGGTCCTTGTGCAAGAACCGTGAAGGGCCAATTTTTTCACCAAGTGGTACAGGGTTATTTTCCAATTCTTCAAAATACCTAGAGACCACGTGGCGATCTGCCGAGCCTCGACACCCTCGACGGAACTCGTACGAAACAAGCCGCTTAAGCGAGCATGTCCCGTGCGCGATTCAGAGCGGCTTAATCACCGAGAACCGTCGGTCCGAATGTCCCCCTTTTACGACAAACCAACGGCTTTCTAATTCCTAACACACAACATGCTCAGTCAATGAAAGAATCGACGTGACGAGCTGAAAAACATTAAACAATTGGGGTTTTTATTAATAATAATGGGGAAATTGGGAAGCACGTAAGAGCAGAACTATACCGACTATACGAAATGCAATGCAATCATTTACAGCACACAAAGCACTTAAGTTTCCTACTTATTAGACGGGCCCAGAAACACACGTACACACACACACACACACACACACACACACACACACACACACACACACACACACACACACACACACACACACACACACACACACCCAATAAATGGTGGCTGATGCCTTTAATACGGACTTCAGCTCGGAGGGACAGATGAGCTGAAACCCAGAACCTATCTCGAACCTCTCCACCTCGTGTGGTCTTCAAGCTGCTCGGACCCGGGCTCCAGCAAGAGCGAGCTGGATCCAATTGCCGTGAGCCGCGATCCTTCCCGAGCTCCAGCGAATCCCCTCGCGCTTCTGAACACGTGCTGGTGAGACGAGGCGCCGATCCTTCCCATCGATGTGTCGCTTCTCCGAAGAACCACCTCCAAGATGAGGCCAATGAGTCGCACCAAGCCAGGAACCAAGCGGAGAACAAAGAGCTCCACAAGCCAAGAAGAGCCGGCTGAACCAGGCCACGAAGCAGAGCAACAGGCTCGAACCAGCTCGAGCACCCTTGAACCAGGCCGACACTCCTTGACCACCAGACCGAAGAAAAACCACGACAACCCGATCAACTCCTCTGATGAACAAACAGCCAACAAAACAAGACCCAGAAGCAACTCCGAGCTGAGCAACCAGCTCAACTCTTCCAATGAACAAAGCAGCCGACTCTCTTCGACGAACCACCTCTCTTCCGAGCAAAGCCAGAGCCCAAAAAGCGAACAGAGCCAAGCAGAACCAAAAAGCCTTCTCCCTAACCCGAGCCAAGCAGAACCCGAAGGCCTTCTACAAGCCAAGCCAAAAAGCCCCGGCAGAGGGTCTCCCTCTTATCCCTCTCTGCCCCTCCCCCGCTCCCGGCATGACTCATTCCCTCGTGCCCGCACAACCGCGGGTGGGAGGGAGTTGTTTACGTCATGGATCACGGGACGGGAGGGCTCTTCTTCCTCTTCCCAGAAGAGGGGGAGGGTCGGCTTCATTTGTGCTGTGATCGCTCCCGAACTATTAAATTGAATCGCAGTGCAGTTAATCGATTTCTGCCCATTGAACAATGGAAGGTGAGCTATTTATGGAAAAGCACTTATCGACATAACTGAGCTAAAGGAACCTGTATGTTGCATGCGATCGATTTCCAAATTCGTAACAATATATATATATATATATATATATATATATATATATATATATATATATATATATATATATATATATATATATATATATAATATATACTAGTGCGGGCCCGTAGGTGCGTAAACGACGACTGTATTGGGGCATTATTTCAATAGATTGGACTAACCGTATCATAAATGGCCATAACTTGGGAAACATACTCAGGTCCCCAGCGTCAATTGTAACGTCATATCAAATGAAGAATTGTGATGCCCTCTCTCTCTCGCTCCCCCTAGTCTCGCCCCTCCTCTCCCCCCTCCTCTCTCGCCGCCACTCTCACCACCCTCTCTTGCCCCCTCTCTTGAATTGTGACTCACCCCGCTCTCTCACCCCCTCTCTCACCCCCTCTCTCACCCCCTCTCTCACCCCCCTCTCTCACCCCCTCTCTCACCCCTCCTCTCTCATCCCCTCTCTCATCCCCCTCTCACCCCCTCTCTCTCACCCCCTCTCTCACCCCCTCTCTCTCACCCCCTCTCTCACCCCCTCTCTCACCCCCTCTCTCACCCCCCTCTCTCACCTCCCTCTCTCACCCCCTCTCTCACCCCCCTCTCTCACCCCCTCTCTCACCCCCTCTCTCACCCCCCTCTCTCACCCCCCTCTCTCACCCCCCTCTCTCACCCCCCTCTCTCACCCCCCTCTCTCACCCCCCTCTCAAACCCCCTCTCTCTCACCCCTCTCTCACCCCCCTCTCTCACCCCCCTCTCTCACCCCTCCTCTCTCACCCCTCCTCTCTCACCCCTCCTCTCTCACCCCTCCTCTCTCACCCCTCCCTCACCCCCTCCCTCACCCCCTCCCTCACCCCCTCTCTCACCCCCTCTCTCACCCCCTCTCTCACCCCCTCTCTCACCCCCTCTCTCACCCCCCTCTCTCACCCCCTCTCTCCCTCCCCTCTCTCCCTCCCCTCTCTCCCTCCCCTCTCTCCCTCCCCTCTCTCCCGCCCCTCTCTCCCGCCCCTCTCTCTTGCCCCTCTCTCTTGCCCCTCTCTCCCCCTCTCTCTCTCCCCCTCTCTCTCTCCCCCTCTCTCTCTCCCCCTCTCTCTCTCCCCCTCTCTCTCTCCCCCTCTCTCTCTCCCCCTCTCTCTCTCTCCCCCTCTCTCTCTCCCCCTCTCTCTCTCCCCCTCTCTCTCTCCCCTCTCTCTCTCCCCCTCTCTCTCTCCCCTCTCTCTCTCCCCCTCTCTCTTCCCCCCTAGTCTCACCCATCCTCTATTCCCCCTCTCTTTCCCCCCTCTCTTACCCCTAGTCTCACCCCTCTCTCTCGGTTCTCTCTCTTGCCCCCACTCCCACCCCCCTCTCACACCCCTCTCCTGTCCCCCTCTCTCGCTCGTCCCCACTCCCACCCCCTCTCTCTCCCCTCTCTCTTGCCCCCCGTCTCGCCCTTCCTCTCTCCCCCCCTCCTCTCTCGCCCCCCTCTCCTGTCCCCCTCTCCCGTAGATATTGGTCGACAGATAAATTGCCGTAATTTGGGAACAACTCGTCCGATTAATATCAAACCTCGAAAAGGCACATCCGCGGGTCCCCTGCAATATTCATGGCAAGTTTCAATCAGATCCGACCGTCAATCGTGCAAAAAAAATAATAAAAAATAAATAAACATTAATTGTGACGTCATTCGTAATGTCATAGCACCGTGTCTTGTCATTGGTCGACAGATAAATGGCCGTAACTTGGGAATTGCTTATCTGATTAATATCAAACCTTGAAAAGGCACATCCGCGGGTCCCCAGCAATATTCCTGGCAAGTTTCAATCAGATCGGACCGTCAATCGTGCAAAAAAAATAATAATAATAATAAATAAACATTCATTGTGACGTCATAGCACCGTGTCTTCTCATTGGTCAACAGATAAATGGCTGTAACTTGGGAACCGCTCGTCTGATTGATATCAAACCTCAAAGGCACATCCGCGGGGCCCTGGCAATATTCCTGGCAAGTTTCAATCCGAAGAGGAAGCATTGTGATGTCATTCGTGATGTCATAGCACCGTGTCCTGTCTGATTGACAGACAATATATAGGTCGTTATTGGTTGACAGACATTGGTCATTGTATCACGTTATTCTTTTTTTTTCAATTATTGCGTACTGCCAATTATTGTGTTATTATTATTATTATTATTATTAATGTGCTGTTATCATTATTCTGAGAAAAAATGGCATGATAAGGTGATATGGTGGAACGACACTTCAGCTGCGATATATACACCTTTAAAACACTGAAAAAGCAATTAAATGGCCGTAACTTGGGAACCGCTCGTCCGATTGACATCAAACCTCCAAAAGGCACATCTGCGGGGCCCCGGAAATATTCCTGGCAAGTTTCAATCAGATCGGACTGGCGGTTGTCGAGAAACGGCCGTCGCAGACAGATAGACACACACACAGAGATTGCTGGAATTATATATATATATATATATATATATATATATATATATATATATATATATATATATATATATATATATATATTGTTGTGGTTGACGAAATTCGCAAACCACCATTCAGGTCCCGTAGGTGAGATATCTCTGTAAGTATATGTGTAGTTAGGCCCAAACCCGTTGTTTAGAGGGAATAAATGTTATTCATTCGGGCTGCGACCCTTCTAGATAGCCGTTTTTCTTTTACTATCTTTATTTTGGACCAGCCGCCATTACTACCACCACAACCACCACCAACCACGTCTCAACAGCCATCACACAACAACCACCAACCGCAATGCCGCTTCACAACAACAGCCACGACCCTTGCCGTCACATCTCGCTCTCGCAACCATCGCATCACCGCCATTCCCGCGCCGCTTGTGGGCGCCGATCCTGGACTCGTGCAGGGCGCGCACCGAGCAGCGGGTGCAAAAACACCAACCTTTCCGAGAAATCGGATCAAAAACGATTCACGCCCACTTCTGTTCCGTCCTATCAGCGAGCGTGGGGCGATTTGGCCCCGCCTCCAGGTGCGTCGGAGTATAATCGCTATATGCAGATTCGCGGATCAAAAATCATTCACGCCCACTTTTCCTCTGTCCAATGGGGAGCCAGCCAGAGATGAAGGGTCGAAGGTGAAGGAGCGAAGCCCCGGGGGCGATAAAGGGCCGCGTTCGCTCGCCGACAAGCAGTTGTTGAGGGAGTTTCTGAGAAAAGGAGTCAGTCAAGGAGAGTTGAGAAGAGAAGAGTCAGAGAAAGCAGTTGGACGGAGCTGAGAAGAGTGGAGAGTGGTGGTGGCGGCGGCGAAGGCAGTCGAGAGGGCGCTCGTGTCAGAGTCGGGGAGCTGCGGAGAGGGGAGGCCGGTAACGCGACCGAGGTCGCGGTGGAGATGCTCGTCGTGGGACCCAAGCCAGCGAGATATCCTCATTCCCCCGAGCATCAACAACCCCCTCCTGTTTCCCCCCGCGCTGAGATAGTGTGAGAAGGGGGCCCCGTTCCCACCCCATTTCCAGGCAGTGCCAGCGAGGCCCGCGGAGTCGGGGCGCCACCGCCATTTTGCGGCTCATCACCAGACGGGTAGGCTCGACGCGGTCTCGGCCCCAGGCCCGTCTGCCCCCTCATAGTGGAGGGTGGTCCCTTTTTCTTTTGCTTTGAGTATATGTGTTGTCGGCGCCGTCTGTGAAGTAAAACTGTATAAGTGTTGCCGTGTGCTCGGTAGTCGGTAGTAGATCTGCAGTGTGTTTTTCTTCTTTTACATTTGCTTTTTGTGCATTATTGTGGTGTTTCTTCTTTTGTTACATTTGCTTTTGGTGTATAATTGTATATGTGTGCTTTCCGTGTGCCGCGGAATAAATGTGCTTTATGTTGAACTGTTTTACCCGTTTCGCTTCGTCTTTTCCTTTATTGAATCTCCATCTTACTTCACGTAAAGGGTTGGTCGTGGGCTAAAAACGTCCGATAATCAATCGAACCGTCGAGGTTGACGATAACACCGCTCGGTTATCCCGATAGTACGGAACGGGTCGCTTAAAGTGGCCCGTGTCCGAAGTCGACCTGCGACGAGGTGCGATCGCCCGGTCTACCCTCCGTGTGGGTACTTAGGTAGGTCGAATTTGGTGAGCAACCCTATCCCACGCGGGGGGCCGATTGGCACGATCGTGGTGAGGCCGAAAGGCCCACCCATGACTAGTTCCCGGCGTTAGTCCGAGAGGGTCACGACGGGATTGTTTCCTCCGGTGGGCGACGTGCCGCAATTTGAGTTACGTGGCCGTCCGCACGCCGGCAGGTGCGAATCCGCAACAATATATATATATATATATATATATATATATATATATATATATATATATATATATATATATATATATATATATATATATATATATATATATGGACAGGGCTGCAAAATTACGTCTACAGTAAGGATTATACCAATATTACCAGTATTATAATCGTGGTGCTAGGATTCATTTTATACTAGAATTCATATAATTTGAACATTTGAGAGATTAATATGTTTATTATTGATGTGCTTTTATAATCAATAAAATACGTTTTGTGCGCACGTTTTGTTTTCCATTACTGTATTCCTACTTTTGCAGCCCCATATCTATGTAATATATATATATATATATATATATATATATATATATATATATATATATATATATATATATATATATATATATATATATATATATATATATTTTTACGAATCTGGAAGCCTCCTGCACACAGACAGACAGCAGTCCCTAAGCTTAGTTATTTCGATAAGTATGTGTTTATGGTTAGGTCCCGTCCCAATGTTTAATGGGTGATTAAGTGTATGTGCGCTGCGAGTTATTGTCTTAGCTCTAGAATTTATATCCACAAAAATAACAACAACAACACTGTGGACCATTCCCCGCACGATGGCGCGCCGATCACTCATGTGGGCAGAGTTCCCTCGGTCACCGAAGTTCTGACTCCACGCTTCGGCCAATCAGAAGGGTGCGAACGCGTTTGCCGCCTTTCAGCCAATGGGTGCAGAGCGAGCTCCAAGAGAAGCAGAGTCTCTTCGGGGGGTGGGGGATCGAGTCGCCCCGACATGCCCCCCGACCAATCACGGAGAGACGGCCGATTTCCCCCGGAGAATGAGGGGTGCGGTGACGTGAGACACTTCCCCCCCCCCTCGACCCCGGTCGGGAAAGAAATAGATGGGATGGCACGGTCATCTCGTGGCTGGTCTCGTCTTGTCGCTGGCTCTGGTCTCGTCGCAGTGATCCTTCGCCTTGTCATTATTCGAGCTGGCTGGCATCCGTGGCTGAATCCTTGGTCCCTCGGTGCCTGGTATATCGGCGCGGCTTCGAGTCCCGCCACCGGACAAGATCGACGTTACCGCACGAGTCGGGCAGGTGCAAGACCAGGCTCTTCCCTCAGCTCGTCTTCCCTCCCGATCTGTAGGGCACAATAAAGGGCAACCGGCCCCATTTCTTTTTTGTGTGTGTGTGTGTGTGTGTGTGTGTCTGTGTCTGTGTCTGTGTCTGTGTCTGTGTCTGTGTCTGTGTCTGTGTCTGTGTCTGTGTCTGTGTCTGTGTCTGTGTCTGTGTCTGTGTCTGTGTGTCTGTGTGGCACCAGTCCGATAAGTAGACATTGTTTCAGTATCTCACCTTTGTACATTGACTGCATATTCGGTTTTAACTCTGCTCTTTGTGTGCTCCCCTCCCCGATTATTTTTCATAAATAAATCCTCTTGTTAAATGTACCAGCTCATTGCTGTCGTTTCTTTCATTGGTTTAGCACGGTGTGTATTGGGAATTAGGGAGGCCTTGTTGCTGTAATTGTTCATTTGGACCAATGGATCTTGATAATCCCCACTCAGTTTACACCCGGATCGGGTTCGGAAAACGGCCCGTTCCGCCCGAGGTCCGTCGAGGGTGTGGTTTTCCCCGGTAGTTAGACGACGTGGGTACTTGGGTATATTGAAATTAGGCAATTAACCCTACCCCACGCCGTCAAAATATTGGTGTCCGCTCAGGGACCCGTGACCTTTGGAGTTATCTAAGGGTTACGACCTTCAATTCCGGGTACTCTGTGGAGATGACCCTACTGCTCCACCTAGCTGTCGCTCCTCGCCACCGACCCCCGGCCCACAACAATACATCTCAAAAGGTTATGGATAAATTCTGACGAAATGTGGTAGACAGTTTGGGTGTGTGCAAGGCCAAATTGATTCGACTTTTGTGAGATCCAGATACGAGAGGTTTTTTAAATTCTCAATGTGATTCTTCACCGTTGAGAGATGGGGCCAAATACGATGTATAGCATATTTCAAAAAATTGTGGATGAGTTGTGACCAAAACTCGGTGGATGAGTTGGTTAGATGATGCGAACAAGACGATTCAATGCTAGTTGAGATCCAGATCCAGCCCATTAGTGGGATACAAAATGTAAACTGTTCAGCCTGGCCGAGCGAGGTGTGTGTTCTACCGAGGGCCTTTTTCTATTTTATTTTTTTTTAAAGTGCATCCACAACCCATTAATCAGTCTGACAGGAAGGTGTAGAATTAGCATGATTATCAATGAACTGCCTAGTTTAGGTTAGGCCCAGTAGCCTGGCGTTGGGTTCACGGTTATGGTGGCTGGCGTAAGATCGTAGGTCGTAGGGTCTTGAGATTGAGCGTCTATGGTGCTGTTGAAATAACAGCAGTTGTGTTGACTCGGCCTATCATCCTTCTGAGGTTGGCACAATTCGTACCAACTTACTGCTTATGGGTACTGCAACAACGGCACAGCCACGATTCCAGAAATGATGTAACCAGCAGCCACAAGCTACATATGAAACAACAACAACAACCGGCACAGTTATAATCTGTTTAATTGTTATGCAGGTAGAGCATCCAAAACTCGGTGGATGAGTTGGTTAGATGATGCGAACAAGCCGATTCAATGCTAGTTAAGGTTCAGATGCACCTTAACTTCACAAGAGGATGCACAAAGTGCACGTCCCTCGGATGGACATTAAGCTGGGTGTCCCATTTGCTCGCATTTGTTGGTGGATGTGATGGATCCTGCAATGTCATTCACAATAGGTGAATTATCCCTGGCACCCTTAACAAAAAAAATTCCTGCCATCGCTAGTTGGCCATCAGGCCTGGCCAGCCAGTTTGTGAAATGACTTGGGCCGACAACTTTTCCCCGGAGAGAGAGACAGACAGACAGACAGAGAGTAATTTAAGCCACTTAAAGTGGAAGTCATACATGCATCCACAATCCAGTTCCGACAGAATGGTGCAGAGGAAGCACACTTACCTTTGAGCTGCATGTTTTGGGTTTAATTCCTGACTGACTCTAAATTGTCATGGTGCTTCACAAGCATGGCATTGCATAAATAAAGTTCACCGTACTTCAGATTGAAGTCAATCTGGATGTCCCATCCTCTAACGTTAGCTAAAATTGGATGTTAAAGATTCCACTGTCTTTGTACACTGTCTTTGTCTTTCTCGTTTCGTCAAGTTATCACCGTCACCCTGAACAAATTCCAAATTCCTCCTTGAATCGGCTCCAGTCAAATGCCACGCCTGGTAAACCGGTTTGTGAAATCCTTGGGCCAATCACCCCTCCTCGGTCGACCCCACGAGGAGGTGTAATTAATTTAAGACTTTAAAAGAAGAAGAAGTAGTCGTCGATGCGTCCTTAACCCTAATGCAAGTAGGTTGACCAATCTATATATTAATACTGAAGGACCAATATATTAATACTGAAGGACCAATTTTGTGCTCCTCCTCGCAGTCGCGTCACGTTTTTCTCGGTACTGTGACCTGGACTGAAAGAAACTTCGTACCTGTAAGAGTGCATCGCACATAGTGGCAATCGTCAACCTTCAACTCTGAAGCATCTATATATTGATACTGAAGGACCAATTTTGTGCTCCTCCTAGCGGTCGCATCACGTTTTTTCTCGGTACTGTGACCTGAGAAGTTTTGACACGGTGTTTGTACGTCAAAGTAGACACGTGCACGAATCAGGGGACTTCTTCACAAGTAGTGTACACCAAAAATGTCGTGTACAAGGACGTTTTGTAGGCCTCATTAGGTAAGGCCATGGAGTACATCGACTGGGATCCGGCTCTTACAAGAGCCGCCACTGGTTGTCATATTGGGCTCATGGAACGGAATCCGTCTGTGACGGGGTTTCGGCTAGTGAATAATAATATCACTTCTAAACTTTTGCCATTTCAGATTTAATGGCCTTGAAAGTAAACAACTAAGAATCAATCCTGTTAAGTGAGGGTCTGTCCCTCCCTCTCCCTCTCTACTTTCCATTTTTCTCCATTATGTGGCCTCTGCCTTGTCCCCAAATTTTACTCATGTCAGTGTAGTGTTTTATAATCTGGCGGTTTGGGGAGGGTCGGGTGGAATTCCTGTGAAATTGGTCGATCTGTTTGTTCATCAAAATCTTTGTTACAACGAATTAAAAATTAGTGGTCTTTGTTTTATAGGAGACATGCAGTCTAACCATACTGTCGCGTTGTCATTGCTCTTGTCCACAGTTGATTCCAATGTTCGTGTTTGTGGGGCTCGGAGGTGCAATGGCCTCCCTGTACATGGCACGCTTGGCATTGAGAAGCCCTGATTGCAGGTGAATTACTGTGCACACCTGCATCCTTTTCACATTCTAAATGTGTTGTGATCTTGTGCTGAGCTGTGTTGTGTTTTTATGTGTGTGTGCACATCTGAAGAGCTGGGTGATGTCAAAAGAGCTTCCTCATCCTTTCGATGACCCACTTGATTTGAAAGCGTTGAAGGCAGGAAAGTGTGTGTGTGTGTGTGTGTGTGTGTGTGTGTGTGTGTGTGTGTGTGTGTGTGTGTGTGTGTGTGTGTGTGTGTGTGTGTGTGTGTGTGTGTGTGTGTGTGTGTGTGTGTGTGTGTGTGTGTGTGTGTGTGTGTCGGTCATCCTTTATTCGAAAGGGTTCCTGCTTTTGTAGAATAAAACAAATGGTACCATTGGAATACTAATAAGAGATTTACTTAGAACAAAACTTAGTGTCTGTTTACTCATAAAAATGCCAGTTTTGAAAGCCCATCTTTCCTGGAGGGGAGGGGAGGGGGAAAGGAAGAGGCACAATTTGGAACTTTCAATGTAGCAGTTTCAATGGTGTGACAGCAGTAACCCTTTAGAATAAAGCCTGATGGATGTGGAAGGAGCACACAAAGTCATGTATAGTAGTACTTCTCGGAACAATAGAAAAATGTATCATAGTACACAGGAGCACGGCAACAACATCAACAACAACAATCACCTATTATAAAAGATCCTTTTTTTCATGTACAGTATTTCACTTCATTTTACTTCCTGATTGAGACTCACAGGTAGATATGCAATATGTTTGTGAAGTACAACATGCTGTCTTTTGATTAAACCCATCAGCATAGTGTTAGGTAAGCATGGCTGGTATACTTCTAATTTTCAAGTAAGAATGCCAAGCTGTTAGATTGGGGGGACGGGTGGGTGAGGTGGGGACACCTGGATTTCCAAATGAAGACCCATAATCCAGTTTGAAGTATCATGACCGTTTGGCTGGCATAACCACTGTAACAGTATATATGTTGGCTTGTGGATTTTGTTTCGTTTGATTTGTATGCACTCCTAAACTGCTGGATAGAATGAGTTGAAATTTGTTGGTTGTATTTGGGGTTTCCCTGTGGAGGCTTTAGGCAGAAAAAAAAGAAGAAAATCAGTCATGGGGATTCGGGAGGGGGGAGGAGTGCGACGCAAGTTCTCTCTGTAAACACGTACCATATAGCACCACTCAGTGGTGGGAGGGGGTATTACAAGAGCTGTGGAGATTCTTTTCAATTTTGCACTGTGCATGTTGCAGAGTGTAAGTACTTTACTGACGAGATAGAGACAGAGACAATATATATATATATATATATATATATATATATATATATATATATATATATATATATATATATATATATATATATATATATAATTACACTCTCGTAGGGTGAGGGTGTTTCTCGTTAAAGTAAATTTGTTTTGATTGACATTGTCAGTTGAACCTGTTATTTGTAATTTATGCATAATTATATTCTTACCCTAATCATATAATATGGATGTTTATTATACAAATTCTCATTATAACAGTTGGGACAAGAATAAAAACCCAGAGCCTTGGCAAAAGATTGGACCGAATGAACAATACAAGGTAAGTAACCTTAATTTAAAGAATGAAACTTTCAAACTGTACCTTCGGTGGCAATCTCAAAATCCTCGACTCAAACTCTTGTCCTCACGTATTCATTTGAAATATTCTGTTTGCCACTTTTTAAACTTGGTTATCAGTAACATGGGCATGCCTGGTCCTGCAAAGTGACTGTTTCAATTAATATGTGCAACGCTGATTTGAATGCGAGTGTAATGCAAAACGTATGGTGTTGTATTGTTGAACTCTGCTTCAGTTCTTTAACCTCCAATAATCAGATATTTTTCGCCAAATTTCTGAAAGTCCACTTCATGCATGAAGCATCTTATTCCCGAATGTGGGGTTTCATGGATAATTGTAATTGAGATTGCTTGGTTTTCGGTGTGGGGCTTCATGGATAATTGTAAAACGTGGTGTCACTTGGTCCTATATTGCTTGTGTTGTAGATCACACAAGGTAAAACCCCAAGCTCCAACTTGTTTTTCTCCATGCAAGGGTCTTATTCCAGGACTCGGGGGGGGGGGGGGAATTGAGGCTCATTTGCTTTCTTTGTTCAGATGAGGAGCCATCTTAGCATGATGTACCGAAGGGTAGGATTTGAAGGAAGTTTAGGGGAGGGAGATATATTTTATTTGGAAAAGAAAAGAGCAGATAGTGGGGGTTGGAAAAGAGGGGTTAGATAAGGCAGAGTAAGTTGGTAGAAGAATTTGGAGGGTGGCATGAGGAAAGGAGGCTTTGAGGAGGATGGTGGTGGGGTGGTGGGGGGGCGGTGGTGGTCAAAATCCTACCTTTTCATGTCATTTATTTCCAAGCAAAGCCGATGAGAAGGAAAGTTTGGAGGTTATAGATGTGACGTATCGCACTATATTACGATGCAGTAACTCACCTTTATACTTGTAATCTGATCCTCAGACACAAGATTTCTTCCCCGAACCACATTTAATATGTTTAATTTTTCTTCTTCAGATTACCAAATCAACCATACTTGTCAAAAGATCTGTCAACCATACAAAGTATAATTGTCCCAGGGATTTTGCTTTGGATGATGAAAATGGCATTCCACCTCCAGAAAGTTTTTTATTTGTTTGTGATTATTTTGACTAACTTTGTTTGGGCTGCTTTGGAGTTTTATCAAATGGAATAGCAAATTGTTGGATGAAGTCTTTGGCTTAACTACCTTGAGCTATAAATACCTTAAGGCCCAGTCACACCTTGACGTTTTAGCCAGCTTATGCCGATTTTTGAAAAATTTGTCTAAAACGCTGGCACACGTCGAATACGTTATGGGTAAGTTTTGGAAACATTAAGAGCACGCTGAAAAACACTGCCATACGTCGTAGTACGCTGGCTTTCATCGTTGTACTTTGCGGTTGTCCTCAAATTTTAGCATGCTTGAAATTTTACGACGTATGCCAGCGTATGACTCACAAGTTCCGCTACGCTGGCCATAAGTTGTAGGCACGTTATGTGATCGTTGACACACGTCGACACGCGTTAATTGTAAGTTAATCATTAGTCAAAACACATCGAGGTAATGTTTAGCCTACCCGAAACTTATTTCTAACCTATGAGTAACTTGTTGTCGGCACGTTACATGATCGTTGACACACGTCGACACACGTTACTTGTAAGGTACTCATAAGTCGAAACACGTCAATGTAATGGTTAGCGTCAGTGTTCCAGACTCCCTGGTTTTTTTTTTTGTTTTTTGTTTTTTTCTTTTTTTTTCTTTGGTATGACGGTCATGTTGACACTTCGATTTCTAGTGCGGTTATGATTTAAATCGTTGAGCGGCAGCCTATTAATTACATTATATTATAACCGCACTAGAAATCGAAGTGTCAACATCACCGTCATACCGAAGAAAAAGAACCAGGGAGTCTGGAACACTGACGCTAACCATTACATTGACGTGTTTCGACTTTTGAGTAACTTACAAGTAACTTTTGTCGACGTGTGCCAACGATCGCATATCGTGCGTACAACTTATTTCCATCGCATGTGGAACGTGTGAGGCATACGGCAAGTACGTCGTAAAATGTTTAACATGTTTAAAAGTACAAGACATACTCCACTTACTACAACGTATGATAGCGTACTTTAGCGTTCTATTCACATATACCAAACTTACCCACACCGTATTCGACGTGCGCCAGCGTTTTAGACGAATTTTTCAGAAGTCGGCATACGCTGGCAAGATCGCCAAGGTGTGACTGCGATGTTGACACTTCCATTTCTCCGGCGGTTATGATTTGAATCATTGTGGGGCAGCCTTTTAATAGGCTACGCCACGTAATCGTCGGCGATACGTGCAGCGCGCTATGCATAAGTTAGACTATCGTTGGGCATAGGTTGTGAACGCCGACAACAGGCTAAGCATTCATTGGTATAAGTTATCTATACGACAACGAAACGTTCTGTGTCCGTTACTAATATGTTATGCATACGACCAACTCGTTATGAATACGTCTGTATCTTTTAAAAAACATCAAAAGTTCAGCGTAAGCCAGCGTTTTACATACATTTTGATACGTTGCCATTGCTGGCTAAAACGTCAAGGTGTGACTGGGCCTTTACCAAACTGAACTCGGAGATTTCCCACTTTTATAGGTACACTTGGCTATGTTTGTATCCACATCATCCTTCATTTTAAATGAACACAGGTGATGTGTAATCTATTGTTGTTGTGTTATTGGAGTTGTATCCATGGTAACTGGACTGGCAGGATGGCCTATAGGTATGCACACTCACCTCCGAGTTTTTTTTTAGCCTGCTTTTGAAACCCGACCCAGCGATAAACCGTCATCCGGTGTTTCACAGGCAGGGTGATTCATCAATGTGTGTGCCATCCCTCGGATGGACGTTAAACTGGGATGGACGTTAAACATGTGCCGACATTAGTTGGTAGACATTAAAGACCCCATGGTGTCCTTTGCGAAGAGTAGGCGAGCTATTGCCCACACCATGGCCAAATTCCAAATTCCTGCCCTAACTAGCACCCTAATAAGTGAGCAGTCATTCTCACATGCATACGTAGATCCAAACAAGGTCAATACAGCAATACTCACACGCTGCAGTGTGAGGTATGTGACAGGAAGCGCGTTCCAAGTTTTGATAATCAGCTCGTCTTCGGGTTGAAGTTTTTTCATTTCTGTCCACATGTGCTTGCTCGCCAACTCTGCTTTCTGTCGTGCGATTCTTTCCAAATCTTCATTCAGTGACTTGAACTTATTCACCCACATGTCTGAGGCCTTCAGGTCAGCCACTTCTGCTTCAAAATCTCTGACGGAGACACCAGGAATGTAACTCAGGTCGGCTGTGTTCAGTGAACACTCGTTTGGATGGGTGATGAACTTAAAAAGACGAGTGTGCTCACGAAATTCTCCAAAGCGTGCTTTGAATGACTGTAGGAGACTGGATGTGAAGCCAGCTAACTGGTGGAGATCAAAGTTTTGAGTGGGCTCACTTGCTGTGCATGCATCTTTAAATTGTCTCAGTTTTTCAAAATGTAGTAAACGACCTGTTTCAAGATCCATGATAAAGAGCTCCAGCTTGTTTTCAAAAGCAAACACGGCTTGTTGAAGGGATAACACTGTATTTCCAATGCCTTGCATTTTCACGTTGAGCTCGTTCAGATGTTCAGTCATATCCACGAGATAGTAAAACTTGAGGAGCCACTCAGTTTCGGCTAGCTCAGGATGCTCAATCCCTTTCATTTCAAGGAAAGTCCGGATTTCGTTCAGGCAAGCCGCAAAACGGCTAAGCACCTTCCCTCTTGACAACCAACGCACATTGCTGTGCAAAAGCAGACCGTGATAGTTATTTCCAACTTCATCCAGCAGTGTTTTAAACTGGCGAGTATTTAAGGCTCGGGTAACAATAAAGTTGATCACACGAATGACCAGCGACATCACTTCGCCAAGCTGCCCATCACACATCTGAGCACAAAGTGCCTCCTGGTGTAGAATGCAATGGAAACTTAGGATGGGTCTATTTTCATGTTCACGGAGAAGCGCCACAAATCCTTTGTTTTTCCCCACCATACACGGAGCACCATCAGTACACACCGAGATAAGTTTATCCATTCGTAGATTTTTTTCTTGAGCGAACTCCATGAAAGACTTGAATAAATACTCACCTCTTGTGGACCCTTTTATTGGTAGAACAGCAAGACTTTCTTCGCGCAGTGTATCACCAGCAGCATATCTTGCAATCACACTGAACTGCGACAAATGGCTTACGTCTGTTGACTCATCCAAAGCCAGGGAAAAGAACGGCGCTGTATTTATGTCCTTCACTTGCGTTTCCTCCACTTGGTTTGCCATCATGATGGTACGATCATGAACAGCTCTTGCCGACAGAGCCATGTCTTGTATCCGTTTGATTATCTTGTCTTTGTTCGGAAGATCATCAAAAAATTCATTGGCGACATCCAGCATGAACGTTTTTGCATACTCGCCATCTGTGAATGGTTTTCCGTTCCTCACTATTGCTAAAGATCCAGCAAAGCTGGCGGAATTATAGTCACCTTGCCGGGTCCATACGCGGAGTTGCTGCTGGCTGGCTTGCACCCTGCTCAGTAGCTCTGGGCACGGTTTCTTTCTGCTGTCTCCCACAGGGTATTTTGATGCAAAGGTAGCATGGCGCGTGTCGAAGTGCCGCTTTATATTCGACCGTTTCATCGATGCAATTTTGTCATTGCAAATTAGACACACGATAGAACCTGCTCTCTCCACAAAGGTGAATTCTTCGGCCCATTCGTCCTGAAATGTACGATACTCCTCATCTTTTTTTCTTTTCGCCATCTTCTTCGTCGAAGGGTTAGCTTTGAGCAAATGAGAGAGAGGGAGATGTTGACCCAAGTGAGTCTGGCTGGCCTGCACACGGGCTGACATACTCGAGAGGTGCGGCGCGGCCGGCCGACTCTGGGATGCTGTCGCCTCAGCGGTGGCGCGTGATTGGTCGAGATGAATTCCGTGACGCGTCTCGGCGGCGGCACGTCATTGGAGGAACCGAAATCACGAGTCGCCTCAGCGGTGGCGCGTGATTGGTCGAGATGAATTCCGTGACGCGTCTCGGCGGCGGCACGTCATTGGAGGAACCGAAATCACTACTCGCGTCGGCCGCATGACTGGACGAAACAAAAACCGCTTCAGACAATTCGGAGGTGTTTTTTCTTCTCTCCTTCTGCCAAGTTCAGCCCTGCACGTGAATGAAGCACGACACCATTCAAACTATAGGTAAAGCTTCTGCGAGGAATATTGGGCTTTCCAAGTTTCAAACTCCAATTTTATCTGCGAGCCAGATGCAATCATCAAAAGAGCCATACCTGGCTCGCGAGCCACACGTTCCCGACCCCTGGTCTACGTGATTCTATTGGCTTGCTGTGTGTTTCCACGTTTGATTGGTCGACTCAATCGCTTCGTTCATTTCTGCTTTTAAAAAATCAAACATTTGGTTTTGACGAATGGCTGGCATAGACTTTTACTTGTCTGGTAGCAACAGTGAGTGTGAGAAATGAAGGATTTTGGTCTGAATCACATGGAGAATTGTCGGATAACATAGTTGCGGGAGGTGAAGTTCAGGCAGCTGGAAATGAAATATGGCCTTAACAGTTCGAGCACGAAGCAGGACAAGCAGAGAAAAATGGCGATGAAATTCCCAGAGTTCATGATGATAGGGAGGACATCGAAGGAAGACTCGGAAATAACAACTGGTTAGACTAAATCCTATTCGTAATTCAATAATGTAAACTCGACTTGCATACTGCTCAATATCAGAAATATTTTAGTGAGGTGACGTGAACAGCGCAGCGGACATGTTGCTTCGCGGCGAATTAATCACAAACAAGGCCGACGCATGTCATCGGCTGTATCTCTCCGTGCATAAAACGAAGCAATCTCGCTGCTCGGATACGATGAAAACTTGTGTGCAGAACACACCTTGCGATACAATTGTCTCGAGTAGTCCGATAAATCTGACGTTCTGTTGCATTTTTATTTATTTTATTACTACTGTCGTCATGTAGCACCAGTAGATAAAAAATAAAGCTACAGCACGTCAGATTTATCGGCCTAGTCGGACGGACGACGGATTTATCGGCCTAGTCGGACGGACGACGGATTTATCGGCCTAGTCGGACGGACGACGGATTTATCGGCCTAGTCGGACGAACGACGGATTTATCGGCCTAGTCGGACGGACGACGGATTTATCGGCCTAGTCTGACGGACGACGGATTTATCGGCCTAGTCGGACGGACGACGGATTTATCGGACTAGTCGGATGGACGACGGATTTATCGGACTAGTCGGACGGACGACGGATTTATCGGACTAGTCGGACGGACGACGGATTTATCGGACTAGTCTTGACTCTAGAGATCTCGAGTTGACAAGTAACTTGTATTAGCATGCACACAATGTATAAGTCAATGCGTAAGAGTCCTGAGGCTATGAGGCGTGTAATCGGACAGATAAATTTGTCTTTCATAGTTGTGCCAACATTTTTTTCCCCTTTTTTTTATTACAGCATTTTGGCTAAATGTTAATGAACAGCAAGCCAATGAAAGCAGTACCTTCACTTTAGAATAAACCCATGTATGTCGAGTGCAGCCATACCTGGCTTGCATGTATGTGGAATCGTACCTATCCCAGCAGGCTGGTTTCAACGAACAATTCAATAAGCTGCAAAATGTGGGTGCAGGTTTTTCACATTGTTTGATTTTAAAATTATCTCCTTGCACCTTGAAATGATGCAATATTAATGGTTAGTATTTTACTTGTATGTCCCTGTAATTTTTTTTTTAAATGGAAAGGTTAAACAGTCAAATTTTATATTTTGTGGACATGGTATAGCCCTTCATTGTGCATACATGTATTGGATTTGTATATGACTCCGACAAGGTAGTAAAGGGATAAATAATTGCCTCGTGATTGTTGTGCATACACGGCTCAGAAGCATAATTTCTTGTCTCTGTGTGTGAGGAATGAGGGGTTGGGATGAATAGAGGGATGAATCGAGCCCGTGCTGAAAGTCACTGTCTTCGAAGTGGGCACTGCAAATGACGCTCGTGTCGCTGGGGCCTTTTCAGTTTCCCCTCGTCAACTTCCCTTTAGATGTCCATATTCTCTGACGATTATCATCTTTCGGGAATACATGAAGGCTTACACCGTCTTTGCTTGTATTGCTGCATCCTGCTACGATACATCTTGCAGGCATTTTCGAAAGTACGGCTTAAACTATTAAAAAATTTCGCGAAACAATCACTGGAATTAAGACGATCACAGAGATTGCACTAACATGTGCAAAATGCATTTGTACGTACTTTATAAGGCACGCGACATCTGGACTCTCGAGTCAATCCACTCTGTGTGAGTTACTGTATGTGACGTCATGCTGTGATTCGCTGAAGTCCATTTTTTTAGGGGCGATGAAATAGCACATTGTGAAAGGCTCCAGAAATGATCGAAATATTGCTCTAATTATCCCATTTTTGATAAAAAAAAAAACATGGGTGATTTCTTCACTAGGAAGGTCAAGTTAATATATAAATAACAAGTTTATTTTTCATGTCAGGGGACCTTTAAAGGTTTATAATAATACATTTGTTTGAATCAAATTTAATTGGCAACATTTTATTATTATTATTTTTATCACCCTCAAACCCATGATGATAATTTTGGAGAGATTGCTTTGACAGTAATCTCCTGATTTTATGATGCCATGCACACATTCAAGGCATCCAGTGCCAGAGGCAGCACAGCAACCCCAAAACATCACTGAACCTCCTCCATGTTTGACTGTAGGGAAGGTGTTCTTTTCTTTGAAGGCTTCATTTTGTTTTCTGTAAACAGAGATGATGTGCTTTACAAGCTCAAATTTGGTCTCATCTGTCCACAGGACATTCTCCCAGAAGGATATTGGCTTGTTCAGGTGTGTTTTCGCAAACTCCAGTCAGGCTTCTCGTCTCTGTGTCTCTCTGTCTTTGTGTCTCTCTGTCTCTGTCCTCCTGGGTCCTCCTACCATAGAACCCCCTTTTAATGAGTTGGTGATGGAAAGTGTGAGTTGAAATTGTCGTACCTTGTGTCTGAAGGTCATCTTGAATCTGTTTGCTAGTTGATCGTGGTGCTTTCTCCACCATTCAAACAATCCTTTGCTGCAATCTTTGAAGTTTTTTTTTTTTGCTTGCGGCCACGTTCAGGGGGGTTGGTTACAGTGCCATGGGCCTCCAAACTTCCTGATAACATTGTGTACGGTGGACACATGAACATCAAGGTCACTGGAGATGGATTTGTAGCCTCGAGATTGTCCATGCTTGGCCACAATCTTGTATCTGACGATCTCAGATAATTCTCTGGTATTCTTTCTTTTCTCCATGCTCATTGTGGTACACACAGTGACACAAAACAGCAGGATGACTTCTTTTCGCTATTCAAACTGGTAGAATGAGTGATTTATATATTGCAGGCACCTGCAACTCATCACAGGTGAGTTCAATTCCAAAGTAAAGGAGAATCACCTGCTTGAAATCTAATTATTTCCAACAACTTCTAAAAGGTGCCAATAGTAATGTCCGGGCCATTTTAGTAGTAATTTTTTTTCAGCTTTTTAGGTCAGCTCACTGACCTAATAAAACCGTTTGATGTCCTCAGGTCTGTCCGTCCGTCAACAATTTTTATTTTTCTATCTCCTCCTCGACACCTCAGCCGATTGAGTTATAACTTGACACTATGATAATACTAGTTGCTCTCTATAGATCGTCTGAGCCCTTTTTCGCGTTTTCGCTTCGGGGGTCAAGGTTACACGGTCAAATGCAAAATGACCGATTGGTCGAATGGCCTATAAAGAAGCATCGGACGGCTATAATGCATAATGGGTTTCATATGGATTATTAAGAAGATTTAATTCGACCAACTAGTTTCTCGTTTCCTCTGTCGTCTGGCCCTGTTTATAATATCCAGTTTCCATTCTCGATAGTACCGAGCTGACAGTCAAACCCGTTCGGGTGTATTATTTTTGTTTTGTTCCTCTGCAAACCAAAGAAATACATATGTGGATACCCAAATATTTTTTTAATTTCAACAATTTTCTGGAAGAAATGGTGCATTCCTTGAAAAAAGTGCGAGGGTGCCAATATTTTTGGCCACGACTGTACCTCTGACCGTTAGATACCCTTTAAGAAACAAAAGACCCCAATGACCTGTGGAACAAATGAACTCTATTTTCCGCTCAGGTTCAGCATACAAAGAAGAATGTTTAATTACGTACGTGCGCACATACAGCAGAGAGAAAGAAAAACAATCCATCAATGAAATACTTTCTCAAAAGACAACACTAATGCAAGTCCTATATGCAGGGATGAGTGGGGGGGAATGATTGAACAAGCAGGATAAGAGAAATAGCTTTTCATTTGCGAAAGAGTTACCATTCCCATAGTTCGAAATCAAAATAACTGCTTTATGCTACTGGGAAAGGAGTGAAACAGTCTAAACAATGTAGGCAAGGCCCAAGTACAGCCAATCAGAAAAGAGCACAACAGTCCCTTCGAGGTTCCACAGGGTTTGGAGGTACAGATAATTACACAGATCAAGGGAGTGAATCATTACTTCAGCACGTTCTCAGCACTGATGAAGAACAACATTACATTTGACTGGCGCTGCTCACAGAACCTTGGCAGCTTTAACAATGCATCTACACAAAAAGCCATCCATTATATTCATTAAATTTGTGAACGAAATAAGAAATATCTAAAGTTATGTTTTATCATGTACTCATTGATATATTTTAAGTCTTCCTGGAACTTGTGCAACATTTCCAGGTTGGTGCATAGTTTTAATCAAAAATTGACAAATCAATATCAACTGAAGACAGATGTACGTTTTACAGAATTCATGAGTAATTATGTTTACTGGAATCCTCTCAACTGCAGCATTTTACCAAAGTTCAAGTAATATTTTATAAGCGAGGAACAATATCTTTATTCATTCATTCACACTTTGGCCTGGCAACACCAATTACAAATGCTTGAAGAGGAAATCTTCGACAGACCCACAAATCCCCTGAGGACCAAAAAGACCCAGATGACCCAAAGGTCCCCGAGTACACAAGACTCATAAGGCCCTGATGGTCCAGAAGACCCAAAAGATCCCTGAGGACACAAAAGACCATGAAAACCAAAAAGACCCATAAAACCTCGAGGACCCAAAATACCCCAAGGTACAAATACAACAAAATATCCCAAGGTCGGTAGTGTGTGTCGGGGTGGTGCTGAGGTGAAAATCTGCAACTATTAACCAGAATAGCATGAAGTTCCTTGGCTTTGTAAGAAGTCGTAGCCTGAGGGTGGCCGGTTCATGGCTACAGCACCCACAGGATCATCACTGAACTTGGTATTCCAACGCTGGTAGTATAGTAAAGGAGATTGAACATGTGCTCGTTGATGGTCGCTGGAGGATGACTCAGACCTGCAGGGTCTACCAGAGTGCTCAGTTCCTCAATACTGACTACAGGCTTGTGGTAGCAACTCTGAAGTTGCAGCTTAAATCCAGGAGAATGGTACCATTCCAGCCTAGGCTGGATGTCGGCAAGCTCAAGGATGAGAGGGTAGCTGAGGAGTTTGTGAACAGGCTGAGTGGACATTTGGGGGGGGGGGGGGTCTGGATGCTTTGGGGGGTGGGGTCCTGAAGAGTTGTGGAGTGCCTTCAAGACCACCGTCCTTGATGTTGCCCGTGGATGTCTTCAAACTCACTGAAGGGCGAAGAAGAATTTTATCTCAAAGGATACTGGATACCATTGATCAGAGTCGCAGGGCCAGGCTTAATGGCAAAACTGAGCTGTTCAGGGAGTTGAGGTGTAAAACTGTACGTGCACTGAGGTTCGACAAGGAGGTCTATGTATGAGGAATCTGTGAGGGATAGAACATCACCTGTGCTCAAGTGATTCTCATTCTGCTTACAGGGGAATTTGTGCATTGCATTCCTCTAAGCCTCTCCCTCGGTGGACTGCAGCAAGAGCGGAGGGTGGTGGGCTCTTGACAGAGGAGTCCAAAGTGAAAGCCCGCTATGCCGGTTACTTTGAGCGGCTGTACCAGGCTGATCCACCAGCTGTTGAATTGGACTTCAGGGGTGTTACTAACCCTATTGCTGACCATCCAATCAACTGTGATCCATCTTCATTTGTGGAAAAACAGCTGCGGTAAACTTGTTGAAATGGGGTAAAGCTCCTGGGATCTGTGGTATCAATGCTGAACTTCCCAAGGCTGGTGAAAATGCTGCACTCATGTCATTGCATGCAGTTCAGTGCTCTGCCTGGAACACAGGTATCATCCCAACTGACTGGAAGAGGGGCCTTGTTGTCCCTCTCTGGAAAGGGAATGGTGATAGCCAGGACTGCAACAACTACTGAGGGGTGACACTGCTCACAGTGCTGGGCAAGGTCTTTGCTCGGATAACACTGAACAACAAATTTCAAAAATTTTTTTTTACTGGAGATGTGTAAAGTGATTAAGACTAATTTGGGTACGCTGATTTCAAAAATCATAACCGTTTTGCTGTATCACGTCAGGATTTTCAGGAACAGAAATATTCCCATTGCCTAGAAGTCAGGATTTCAATGAAATTTACATATGTCTTTAACATGTCTATTTTGTACAATTGTTGTTAACTTGTGTTATATTTCTTTCTTTCAGATAAAGATGAGTAGGCGTTCCTGTACCAATCATCCTGACAACTTCTGTTATGTCTGTGGTCGGTATACCAAAAAAGATCAACAGCGAAGTATATCTACAGCAGTGAAAATGAAGGCCGCCTACTTTCACTACTTCGGGTGTAAGGTGGGGGACCAAGAACAGAGCTGGGCACCACACATCTGCTGCACAAGCTGTCACACAACCTTGACTCAGTGTTTGGTGGGCAAGCGCGCGAGCATGCCATTTGCGGTGCCCATGATATGGCGTGAGCCGCAGAATCATCATGATGATTGTTATTTCTGCTGCACAAGCATCGCCGGCTTCAACAAGAAGAATAAAGGTCACATCAAGTACGCTGACTGCGTCTCTGCTCGTAAACCTGTGCCTCATGATGATGAGAACCCCGTTCCAACACCTCCAGATGATCAGAACATAGCTGTAAGCAGTGGTGAAGAGGATGGTGATGATGAACCTTTTGAACCCGACACTCAAGAATCACACCTTCTGAACCAGGGAGACTTAAATTATCTTGTAAGAGATCTCTCGCTGTCAAAGGCGAAGGCAGAGCTGCTTGGATCAAGGCTGCAGCAGTGGAATCTACTTGAACCTAACACCAAGATATCCTTGTTCAGAGCACGTCACAGAGACATGGCTGAGTTCTTTGAGATGGAAGACACGATGACATTCTGCAGTGACATCAACGGTCTGTTGAAAGAACTTGGGTGTGATCACGATCCTGCAGACTGGCGCCTCTTCATCGACTCGGGGAAGAACAGCTTGAAGGCTGTTTTCCTCCACAATGGCAACGAGAAACCATCAGTCCCACTGGCTCACGCGTTCGGCATGACAGAGACCTATGAGACTATGCGGCAGCTGCTTGATTCCATCAAGTACAATGACTTCAACTGGCACATCTGCGGAGACTTGAAAGTGGTGGCGCTGTTGTTAGGGCTGCAGTCAGGCTACACGAAATACATGTGCTTCCTTTGTCTCTGGGATAGCAGAGACGACAAGAATCACTGGACGAAGAAAGATTGGGAAGAGCGAAAAGAGCATGTACCTGGTCGACACAACGTGAAGCATGTCGCCCTTGTCGACCCAGCCAAGGTTTTCCTTCCACCACTCCACATAAAGCTCGGCTTGATGAAAAGTTTTGTACGGGCAATGGATCTGAATGGGTGTGGGTTTTTATACCTCAAGGAAAAGTTTGGCAACACCTTGTCGGAGGCCAAGATCAAGGCTGGTGTCTTTGTTGGACCGCAAATCCGACAGATTATGAAGGACGAAACTTTTCCGACAACTCTAAACCCCAAAGAGCTGGCAGCGTGGAGGAGCTTCAAAGCTGTGACGGACAACTTCTTGGGGAACGAGCGCGCGGACAACTATGAAGAAATAGTGCAGCAGCTGCTGGAGTCCTTCAGGAAACTTGGCTCCAGGATGTCCCTGAAAATCCATTTCCTACACCAGCACCTGAACTTCTTCCCTGACAACTTGGGAGCAGTATCGGACGAGCACGGCGAGCGATTCCACCAAGAGATTTCACTCATGGAGACGCGTTACCAAGGGCGGCACAACCCGAACATGATGGGCGATTTCTGCTGGTTCCTGCATCGTGAAACTGACACAGAGCAGCACAAACGCAAAGCCAAATGCCTAAAGCATTTTTAATTACATTTTAGTGGAGATTTTCTGTAATTTCTATAATTTTGAAGCATTCATGATGAAATAAATGAATAAATGAATTTTTGTAAATTTCATTGAAATCCTGACTTCTAGGCAATGGGAATATTTCTGTTACTGACAATCCTGACGTGATACAGCAAAACGGTTATGATTTTTGAAATCAGCGTACCCAATTAGTCTAAATCACTTTACACATCTCCAGTAAAAAATTTTTGTTGTTCAGTGTAATTCTTGATAGGGTTCGCCACCCTCTGCTTGAGCACTTTCGTCCAGAGCAGTCAGGCTTTACACCAAAGAGGTCAATGATTGCCCGTATCCTTGCCCTTCAGGTCCTCACCAAATGCAGATGAGAGTTCTGACGGGCTGCTTGCAGCCGATGTTGATCTCTGCAAAAAGTTTGATTCAGTGAATCGGGATGCCCTCTGGAGGATTCTTGGTCTTCGTGGGGTGCCACAAAAACGGATCGATCTGATGTCTGAACTATACTCTGGAACTGAGAGTGCTGTGGGTTGTGGTCATATCATCTCTGACTTATTTCCAGTTGTTAATGGAGTTCTTCAGGGGTGTGTACTGGCCCCCACAGTACATCGTTTGGGAATGTCAAGATATCTGACCTTGATTTCGCAGATGATGCAGTCATCTTTGTGGAGACTCCAGATATCCTTTTGGGGCCCATGAGGTGCTGAATGAGGAGTCAGATCTGCTGGGATTATAGGTTTCCTTGGTCAAAACTACGATCCAGGTTTTCAATGACATCTTGGATGCTGCTGTCTTATCTGTACCTGTTTGGTGCGAGGATGTTGAGGTCATAGAGAGATTCAATTACCTTGGCAGTGATATTCATGTCCCTGCTGGCTGTGAGCCAGAGTTCAGTTGATGTCTGGGTCCGTCCTGGGATGCCCTCTGGCGGATTCATTGAATCATAGGTTGTGGTGTTGGTACCTGTGCAGAACGACGAAAGTCTGAGTCTTCAGGTCCTTGGTGCATCCATGCTTGCTTTATGGATGTTAGACTTGGACTCTGACCAGGGATCTGAGACTGAGACTTAATTGCTTTGGTATCAGGTCTCTTTGGAGAATCCTTGGCTATCACTGCTCGGACTTTGTGTCCAACGAGCGGTTGTTGAGAGAGATTCAAATGAGATTTGTTACCTGCACAGTCTATGAGCGTCAACTGTGGCTGTATGGAGATGTGGCTCGTTTTTCTAACGTTGATCCTTCTCATCAGATTCTCTCAGCGAGGGAGCCTTGTGAGCGGAGGAGGTCAATGGGCTGACCACGTGCTTCATGGTTGCAGCAGGTTGATCAGCGTCTTAAGAACATGGGGATTGGTCAGGCATCTGCCTGGGAGCTGGCCAGATGGAGGCCCCTGGAGTTCCAGCAGAAAGTGGACACAGCGATGTGCTGCTCTGGTGCATGCTCCCATACCATACCTGACCTGTCCTGACCTGACTCCAAAGACCTATAAGGCTCTGATGATGCAGAGGACCCAGATGACCCAAAAGTCCCCAATAACCCAAAATACCTACAAGACCCTGAGGACCCAAAATGCCCATCATATCCCAAGGACCATGACAACTCAAAAAATCCAGAAGACCCATTAAGATGTCTCTTACCTTTTAAGACCATTTTAACACTTTAGACACACTTAGATCCCTTCACCCTTTTGACCTTTTATACGCTTTTGTCCCCTCGAACCTTTATACCTTTACACTGCTTAAGTCCCTTTAGTCCCCTCAGACCTTAACAGTTCAGACCCCTTACACCCTTCAGACAGATTAGAGCTTTAGACCACTTGGCCTATATATATATATATATATATATATATATATATATATATATATATATATATATATATATATATATATATATATATATATATATATATATATATCTTTCTCTCTTTTCAGTTGCAAATCCAGCTTTGTGTGGGGGTTAACATAGGCTATATAGCCGCGGCCTCACACGGGGATGTGCGGTTGGTGGGGGGGGGGGGGGTGTAAATTGTAGATGTAAATTTGTACCATGTATACCTGATGGGTACCTGATGGTTGTGGCAGAGGGTGTTACAATTTCCTTTTTACCTGCGCAGCGTTGAGGTTAAAGCAGTCTTCGCACGAGTAAACTTGTTTTCCTTCCCTCCTTCATCGCTCCCCCAACAAAAAAAAACCAGAGGGACCTGTCAAAACCTCTCATTGTGTGTGACATTTCTCGTAGGAAGGGACAGCAGGACGGGCGGGGAAGATGGGGTGGAGCGGGATGTGAGGACGGAGACCGGGGGGGGGGGGGGAGTCGAGGTTAGAGCACTCTATGCACGGAAAAATTTGTCTTCCTTTTCTTCTCCTCCTTGCCCAAATTTTTTGGCAAACAGGACAACTAATTGGTCTGTCAGCGGAGCAATGGGTAGGCTCTGCTAGTCATACTATAAAATGACACTGTTCTTGTTACTGACCTAAGCAGTTTGTTTCACACACATTTATACAGGCTGTTAATTTACAATAATAAACAAGTTTGATTTATCATTGATGATAATTTGATGAATTTACCCTAAAGTATAAATGTCATTGGAGTAACCAAAAACCTTTGCATAGTACTGTAGCTCTGAGCTCATGGCATTCCCATCCCAGTAGTCTCGACAGAGTTTCAGTTTCTAGATTCAAAGGAATAGTCAGACTGCAAATTATTTTGGTGCTTCACAGGCAAAGCAAAATATGTCGATTGTAGAGTACATCATCCCTTCAGGAACCTCCATCTGCTTGTGCTTGCTTATGGACATGAGACTGCTGTGGTGCCTTTTAAAAGAGTAGGTCATTATGAGCTGTTCATTTAAAATTTCTGTTTGCAACATTACATATCCCCGATCATCTCGTGTGTGTGCATGCTCTTTTGTCCAAATGTAGGGTTACTTTCAAAAGCAAAAGCGTCAAAGCACAATTTTGGGAAACCTAATACTGTTTATTTTCCTTTCTTTTCTTCACAGTTTCTATCCGTCAACTTGGATTACAGCAAACTGAAGAAAGAAGGACCTGAATTCTGAACCTTCCATCACAAGAAGCAATCCTTTTGTGGAAGTTGTTCTCTCATAAAGTGATTAAAAGATTGTGCCTTTTTGGGAACTGTTGCTATCTCTACTCATTTATCATTCTCTTATGCAAGTACTGAGTAAAGCTCTTATATAGCCTTAAGTTTTCAATAGCATAAGTAATTGATTTTGATTGGCCACCTCAAACAAATGACGAGGTGATATTTTGAGGTTTTCTTTTGCAAGAACAATGCATTGACTTGAATGGGAAAAAAATGTGAGATGTTTAAATTAAAGTCAAGGTACTGCAAAAGTCTGTTTTGTTTATATGGTTGAACCAACACCAACACCACTACCATTTACCATGCTTATCTAATAAAAAATAGGACCTCTGGGCCCTGGCCGAATGTTGTCACCCAAATTTGGTATCATTCTGACTGGTGGGTCCGGAGAAGGTAATTGCGCGACCGCCATTTTGACCTATTTAGTCACATGACCGGAACAATCTTTGCAATCCCCATTACCAGTCATGAGGGGAATGTTGCTGCCCGATTTCAGCAGGATCGGCCCAGCGGTTTGGCTGGATAAGTTGAAATAGGAGAGGGACGGACAGTGTACAATGACAATACCTTATCTGGAATTCTAATGCCAGATAAGCTAACAATAAATGTCAGTGTGTGCCATTCCTTCTCCTTCATAACCATGAAACCAAGTGGCCCCAAACTTTGCATGCATACGAAGAGAACTCCAATGTAGTGCATGAATGGAATTGGGTGTCTGGGTTAATTTAAACACCCCTTTTGAAAATGATTAACGTCCTTATTTAATTATATCCTTTATGAACGTCATTCGTGGTCAGCCCCTGAGACAGCTCACTGTTAGGTTGCTGGGGTCTTCATTCGCCATTTTGTTCGGCCTGCTCAACAATGTCTTGTCTTGGAACAAGCCACAATGGTTTCTTCACGATAAAGTGCTCAAAATTTTGTTTTTCACTTTCCTCACTCATAATCATCGAATGCTTCATCTTCATACCTACAAATCACCGGGTATATCGCAATGCTTATAAACGCCCAGAGATGTCTGTATTCATGGCTTTACTTCATTTCCGCATATGCGATAAACTCTAGAATCTCTTAACCTAAGTTAAATTTCTTAATTGACCTCAGCAGCAGTTCTGACTGCTATAATAAAAGGGGTTCATTTGTTCAATTTGGACATTGTTTGATATCCCGGGTATCTCCGAGTGTTTATGGCTTTGTATAGTTTCCACACATGCGATAGATAACCTCTAAAATCTCTTGATCTGAGGCAAATTTCAAAATTTAAACTGAAGAAGACCTTGGCAGCAATTCCGTCTGCTACAAAAGTGTTCATTTGTCTAATTCAGACATTGTTTTGACATTCCAGGCATCTCCAGGTGATGTTTGCTATAACCGATTGCTAATCGCTGGCCAAGCCAGTGTGTTCATCTTAAACACTGTCTGGAGACGATTTGAGTCATCTGGAGTGTCGAATGATTTGTGATTTAGCCAAATGAACACTTTTTTTATTTGCAGTCGGAACTGCTGCTTAGGTCAATTCCGCATTTAGAATTTTGAAATTTGATTCAGGTGAAGAAATTCTCATGCTTATCACATTTCAGCTGTAATGCTTCTAAATGTTCAGAGTTGCATTCACACATTATTTGATATTCCGGGAGGTGTTTGTCTCTGTACTTGTCTGAACGGTGTTTGCCTCCGCCCGGTGTCTGTCTCCGTACTTGGCCAGATGGTATTTTTCTCCTTATGGTGTTTGTCTCTGGACATGTCCGGGTGTTGTTTGATTCCGCACGTGTCCAAAATTTCCATGCTCACTTTTGCTCAATGGACCTTGCTCATCACTTTGAAAGTTCAATATGCTGAAACGTATGAAAATCGAACACCAGAGAGAGCAGCTATTGGTGACGGTTGAGAATACGGATTCAAAGAAACTAAAGTCTGCAATAGCAACAAGTACGCTTTTGCAATTGATTTTGAAAGCACTTTCACCCTGGTAATGCCCCGGTTCGCTGCCTTCCCCTCCCCTCACTTTGCCTTCTCTTCCTTCGCTCTCCCCCCACCCTTCCTCACCCTCATCACTCCCTTTCTCCCCTTCCCTCCCTCTTTCTCCCCCTCCCTCCCTCTTTCTCCCCCTCCCTCCCTCTTTCTTCCCCTCTCTTAGTATCCCCATTAGCGAGGCATCAGAGATAGTCTGACATGCAGAATGTGGGGGTGAAAAAAGGTTAGATGTGGTGGTTGGGGAGGGGGTTGTTCAGGGTCTGGTTAAGCTGAGCAAGGTGTCCTCACCAAGATTCAATGGTATGAGAAAGTAACAGTTTCCCCACCACGTGCTGTGGGGTGGGTCCTCAGGCCTTTCCGGGTAAACTTGGAGTTTGCACCCCCAGCCTCACAGTACAGGTTCCTACTAATTGTGTAGGGGTGTTCACTGAACCCTGGCAATGTTCTAATAAGGAGTCTGAGTGAGGGAGGACTTCCATGGGGGCTGGGAGAGACGGCCCAAACTCCTCATTCTCCACATTCCCTCCTGCAACTGAACTTTCTTCTCCAAAACCCAGTTGAAAGCCATCTCTCTCGTGATGTCATCAGGTGCACTCAGGGTTGCCTGGTTCAAGTATGCTGCTGATTGGTCTGATTCAGAAGAGAAGAGTGTGGTTTTTGGGGGAGGAGAAAGGGAAAATGGTATCCTATTATTTATACTGTTACGAATCTGCCGCCTGCCCAGCGTGCGGACAGCCGCTTTAGCCAATGGCGGCCGTCTCACCCACCGGACGGACAATTCAGTCACAACTTTCCGGAACAATGCCGAAAACCAGTCACGGGTGTGCTCCAAGCGCACACCACGGCCTAGTCAACACTCTACCCGTGCGTGACAGGGTCAATCGCCGAATTAATCGATATACCTAAGTATTCGCGTGGGCAGCCTACCGAGAGACCGTCCCTCAGCGAGGCCTGCTTGGACACGAACCGCTTAAGTGGTTCGTTCCGTTCTGGGATAACCGAGCGGTTTATTATCGCGAGACCTCACTGGACCCAATTCTTTTATCGGCTATGAAAAAGCCCGCTATTATTCCGAGAGCAAGATAGCAGTTCAATTGTGGAAAAAGGACACGACGAACGGGTTAACATTCACACAAGGACATTTATTTATAATGCACACGTAAACAGGGATAAGCAGTCGTGCAATGAATGGGGGAAGGGGACAAGACACGAGCAAGGTAAAAGCACTACAACCGTCTATGGTTATTATTCACAAGCACTTACACAGTTCTACTTGCGGGACATGGCGCCACAACATTTACACAAATAAAAGCAAAGAAAGACCCCCTCAAAGGCAAGGGAGTCAGACTGGACCTGTAGGCCTTTATGTCCAAGGAGCTTGGTTGACCGAAGGAACTCCCAGAGGCCGCCGCAGGTTACCTCCACCCTCGTGGTGACTTGGTTGGGCGACCCTCCATGGACCCTGTCGAGCACTTCCACCGACTGACTGCTCCACCCAGACCGAGACCTCCACCGACTGACTGCTCCACCCAGACTGAGACCTCCACCGATCGACCAACAACCAACTCCCGAGAGACTGTGAACGCTTCGTTCGCCCTTTTTATTCTCCCTGCCTTCTTCCAGCTCCCGCGGGAAGCCTCTAGAAGGAGGGCGTGTTTTACCTCCAACGCCCTGGCTCCCTTCGCGGCGCGCGAAGGGCTGAAGAAATCGTTGCGGTGGCCGTCAATGGGAATGTGGCCCAGGGACATTTATCGCCCAAAAACAGGCCCCCACCCTACATCACCTTTGACTCCTGGTTCAATCCGCCCCTTCCCCCGTCGCGAAGCGGGGGAAAGCGTGAGGGAAAATCCCGTGCGTGTTGGAACCCCTTCTTCTTTCTGCATGGCAGAGACAGTTTTTGATGCGGAGAGGGTTGTAGCGTTGTTGTGGAGAAGGTGATTGGTGGTGTGGTTGGTGGTTGAGGTGGTCGTGGTTGTTGTAATGGTCGCGTGGTTGGTGTTGTGTGATGGTCGTGAGGGTGGTGTGGTTGGGTGCTTGTAAAAAAGGTGGTTGGTGGTTGGCGGTGTGGTTGGTCCAAAATAACGATAGCGAAAGAAAAACGGCTAACTCAAAGATCACAGCCCTGTCCACACGAAAAAATCCCATTAAACAACGGTGGGGAAATCTATCTGAACACAAACTTAGCGATATAACTGATCTTGGGGATATCCTTTATGGTGCTCTGCGAATTTCCACAGCCGTAACAATACTAATAAAAGGCAATGTGTCTGTGTCTGTGTGTGTCTCCTTCATAACTCCAAAACTATGAAATGTAGCAGCTTGAAACTTTGAATGTACACTAAGAAAACTCCAAGGAAGTGCAAGAGTGAAAATTGGTAGTTTGGGTTAATTAAAACACCCCTTTTGAAGATAATAATTAACGGCATTATTTAATTGTATCCTTCATCAGGCGATCCTCGGCCACCTCGCTCTCTGGGGTCTTAAGGCGTTTCCAAGGTAACTTCGCTGGGGTCTGAAGCCGCCATGTTTTTTGTGTTTTGGCCCACTCGGCTATTTTTTGGTTTGAAACAGGCCACAACGACTTCTTTACGATAAATAGATGTAAGTTCCAGATTTGAAAGTATCAGCAGTTCCGACTCCGCAAAAAGTGTTGATTTGTTCATTTGAGACGTTGCTCGGGCGATTCCCGTTGTGTTGTTGTATCGACGGCGATTGGTAATCGCTTGCCAAGTCAGGCGTTCCGTTGGAGGCTTTGAGTGCTTCAGCCACTTTACGAGCTGTACCGTACAGTTCGTGTCCTGATCGGGATGTACAGTCCACAGATACTACAAGGTGGAGGTATGTACACAGCACACACGGACCTGGTACATACGAGTAGATCTGGATCTGTACGGACTCTCCGCGGATGTGTGGACGTGACATGTCATGACTGTTTCGTGCACCGTGTCCGTGGTGGTAAACGTGGTGGTAAACGTGGTAGTTAACGTGGTGGTTAACGTGGTGGTAAACGTGGTGGTTAACGTGGTGGTAAACGTGGTAGTTAACGTGGTGGTTAACGTGGTGGTAAAGTTTCATCCCCGATCTGATGGAGGTTCTATGAGGTTTTCCTTCGTCCTCACGTCTGTTTATAAAGTATCCGGTTACCGGATTTGCTTGACGAACGTTATATGTTTCCCTTTGTGAGTTTCCAAGTAAAATATTGTTGCGGTCTTCGCGCCCGCCGGCGTGCGACGGCCACGTAACTCGAATCGCGGCACGTCGCCCACCGGACGGACAATCCAGTCGTGACCCTCTCGGACTAACGCCGGGAACCAGTCACGGGTGGACCTTTCGGTCTCACCGCGATCGAGCCAATCAGCCCCCGCGTGGGATAGGGTTGCTCGCCAAATTCGAACTACCTAAGTACCCACGCGGAGGGTAGACCGGGCGATCGCACCTCGCCGCAGGTCGACTTCGGACACGGGCCACTTAAGCGACCCGTTCCGTACTATCAGAATAACCGAGCGGTGTTATCGTCGACCTCGACGGTTCGATTAATTATCGGGCGTACTCAGCCCACTACCAACCCTTTACGTGAAGCAAGATGGGGGTTCAATGGGGAAAAGACGAAGCGAAGCGGGAGAACAGTTCAACAATAAAGCACATTTATTCTCTGCACACGGGAAGCACACAAATACAATTCCACCAAATGCACACAAAAAAAAGAAAACACAATTCCATTTACACAAAAAGCAAACATAAAAGTGAAAACACAGTGCAGAGCTAATACCGACTACCGAGCACACGGCAACACTTGCACAATTCTACTTCACAGACGGCGCCGACAACACATACCCAAAACCAAGGAAAAGAAATACCCTCAAGAATGAGGTAGGCCTGGGGCCGAGACCTGGTCGGGCCTACCCGTCTGGTGATGAGACGCGGAGCGGCGATGGCCCCGCAACCCGCGGGCCTCGTGGACAGTGCCTGGCAGGGGGTGGGAACGGGGCCCCCGTGGTCGCACTATCTCAGCGCGGGGGGAAACAGGAGGGGGTTGCTGATGCTCGGGGTATAGAGGATCTTTATTATCCCTGGTGTGCGTCTCCACCTCGGCCAGGTCGCGCTGCCGGCCTCCCTCGGGCGTGCAGCTCCTGGCACCGACGCGAGCACCCCCTCGTCCGACTCTCTTCAGCTTCTCCAGCCACTGCAGGCTTCGGGCTCCAGACTTCTTTCGTTCTCGTTTGCGACTCTCCTCTGACTGACGAACACCGTCCTTTTATCCCCCCCGTAACTTCGCCTTTGACCCCCTCCCTTTGACCTTTCACCTCGCTCCCCATTGGCCCGACAAAAAGTGGGCGTGAAGGCTTTTTGATCCACAAATTTGCATATATCGATCGCCCTGGGGGCAGGGCCAATTCGCCCCTCGCTCACCGATTGGACGGCAAAAAGTGGGCGTGTGTCGTTTTTGATCCGTTTTTGAAGCAGAAAATCCGTGATTTTGTACACGCTGTTCAACGTGCGTTCTGCATGAGTCCAACACCGGTACCCACAGCGGGGCAAGAACGGTGGCGATGCTACGGTTGTGAGGTGTGCGTGAAGGTCGTGGCGGTTGTGGTGAAGCGGTGGTTGTGGTCGGTGGTTGATGTTGTGGTTGTGATCATGGCGGTTGGTCCAAAATAAAGATAGTAAAAGAAAAACGGCTATCCTGAAGAGTCGCAGCACGTATAAATGACATGTATTCCCACTAGACAACGGGTTTGGGCCTAACTACACATGCACTTACCGAGATACCTCACCTAAGGGACCTGAATGGTGGTTTGCGAATCTGGTAACCACAACACTACCCCCTTCCCTTTTTACAGACTCGTCCCGAGTCGTCAAATTTTCGTGTGCCATCATGTGTAGTTTTCCCCTAGTACATTTTACCTACGGATCCCTGAGTGCGACATTCATGGTATTCGTGTCCCCAAAATAAATAACCTGAGGGCTGCGTAACTATCTAAACAAACTCACTCACACGGACGACTTAAATAAAATTGCCGGCGGTAAGACATACATGCCGGGGGCGCACTCATATTTACAGTACATCTTAACCTTAACTTACAAATTTTACACTAAACCATGGCCCAGGATCATTGAACTCTGCAAAAGAAAAGCAGTTAGCAGGGAGCCAGGCTGCCCACATGCAGTCTCTGACTCAAACAATGCAGGTGACAGGGAACGTGGCTGGCTGCTCACACGCAGTCCAAGGCCTCCCTTTTGAACTGAACGCAGTGAACCACAACGGTGCATGGGCTGCACAACGCAGTCTCCGTGCCAGCTCAAGTGGCACACGCAATGAGCACAACGAATGGATGCATGGACACAAACACGGTGCACGGGCCGCCACTGCAGGCCCGTGTTGTAGCTGCCAACAGGGCAGTTCTTGCAGCTTGCAAACTGTTGCTTTCTGATCCTGGCGCACATGGAAATGAACAGGGGGGGGGGGGGCAGAGCAAAATTGAACGGGGCTGGTGAACAGGGGCAGTGGGCATGGCATGGCAAAGGTGATCAGGCAAACAGCCCGCAGAAGAAGGACGCTGCAGGCAAACACAGCCCGCAGAAGAAGACCGTTGCAGGCAAACACAGCCGGCAGATGAACTGGCCGGCACAGGCCTCGAAGAAAACAGCCAGCAGATGAACTGGCTGGTACAGGCCTTGCAGCACAACAACAGCTGCCGATGAAGTTAGCCGGCCTCTGCCTTGCAGCAAAACACGGCCAGCCGATGGAGTTGGCTAGCCTTTGCCGTTCAGTGGAGGTTGGTGGAGGGAGTGCGGTGGTGCTGGCCACTTGGAAGGCGGGCTCGGACCTACCTACCTGTCTCCCTCCCAACCTATCGCCTTTGCCTGTCACTGTACATACCCACTCCCTTAATTTGTCAAACTCCAATTTAGCCCCAACTTATTTTATTTTTATTTTTATGTTTACTTCCCCTCTATAAATCGTCCCCTAACCCCCTTTATCGTCTTTGTTCGGCTAACCTATCCTGTCACCTAGCCTACTCCCAACCCCTACGTTCCCTTCCCGGAGGGGAATAAGGGAGAGCTAACGTCCTGTGTCGAGGCCCAACGAAGCCTCAGAATGGCCTCCCCAGAGTTCGGCGATCTTAACACCAAGTGGGTCCAGCGGCCCACAACGACAGCGAGGGGATGGATGGTGCGGAGGGGTACATCTCCTAATCTACCCTAACCATTTAACTGTTAAACTACCCCGGGGCTTTCAACAAGCGCTTCTCGCTTAAACTATTGGTTCTAACAACCCAGATTCCCGTCGCCTGTGTTGGTGTCCTTACAATTTCGGGCCTCGCCCCCCAATTTTCTCTCCGTGCCCTCACACGGTCTCCTGGCTGGGACACGTGGCTCCCTTTGGCAGGCACGACCCTCTGCCGATTCTCCCGCTATGGCACCCCCGGGCACTACACTGCCTCCGAGCCTACCAGCTCCCTAACACCGGGGAGTGCCCCCCATGGCACCTCCCCTGAAACGCACACGTGGCAGGCCGGCCTCCGGGGCCCCTTTCCGAGGGTCACCCGTGCCCACAACACTGCCCACGCGGCTAATGGCGCCCCGGGCCCCCGCACCAAGCAGGCGCACCCGTGCCCACTACTCTATCCCGGCCCCCCATGGGCCCATGGCCTACCGCGGCCGACTAGCCTGGTGCCCGGGGTACCCACTCAGCGATACTCACCTTTCGCAGCCACGCTCCCAAGCCCGTCAACAGGGCTCCTGCACCCCTCCAAATGGGTCTCGAGCCTACTTTCCCACCAACAACAAAACGACCTCCATTTTTCAATTTGACTAACCCAGCTAACTCACTTTACTCTGACCCCGGGGTCCCTTGGGCGGGAGTCACTCCTCCCCCCAATCACTCATCGCACCATGCATTCCCCATTCGCTCCATACACACAGACCCGCTGGCCTCACTCACTCAACATGTACACGTACTCACCTCACAACTCACCAACTCTTCAACACACACACACCGCTGAACTCTGCCATCCTTCTAACTACCTCCCCTAACTAACTCGTGCTCCCACGTCGTCCCTTAAACTACAGCACGTTCCTTTTAACACTACGTAGCTAAACTACGTCAACTCTACACACTCAAAGTCTGTCTCTGTCTCCAAATCATCAAAAATCATTTCCCATTTCCCAACCTAAATCTGGCTACAATCCCTCTACCTAATCCATTCCACGGACTCCATGAGGACTTACCCCTGCCCCATGAAGTCGGTCTAACTAAGCTAACCCTTCCCCCTAACTAGTTTTCATCCTGTGCCCAGGTAAGGGGGTCTTTCACCCCTTGCCCAGGAATCCTGTACACCCGAAAGTGAGGCTTGCTTTTTTTTTTTTTTTTTTTTTTCCATGCGCAGCACCTGCGCGGCAACTCAGAGCTCGCGCACTTTGCACCTGTCCGTGACGTCATGCAGCTGCACGTGTTCCTCGTCCTTCCTTGGACGGTCCCATCCGGCCGGGATACCCCTCCTGCCGGATTCCAACCACACGTGCAGCCATGACGTCACCGTGCGCATAAAAAAAAAAAACACAAGCCCCACGTCTCGAGGGGTTTCCCACGCGAACACATGTGCTTTGCCCGTTGGAGCTGAACACACACGATCGCGTGGAGAACCCGTCCGGTCCAAATCCATTTACCTGCCTAAACTTTGTCCGTCCGCGGGATCGGCAAATCCACCGCGTGCGTTTCCGGACCAGGACTTCACTCTCGCAAGCGAGCACGTGGTGGTCTCGTGCGTTGCACAGCACGAACCGCGTGCTCACTGCTGGGCGAACCCGGCACGGTCCCCGAAACAACTACAGCCGCTACTCGGCTTTCTTTCTTTACATGTCGCCGTCGTCGCCTCCATTCCACACACGCATACCTGCGTGTTACGACGCACACAGTCCGCTCCATCACATTCACACGGGGAGACGCGGCTGCGTGCTCCCGCATGCCAACCGACATCTCCCTCTCATACCGCTCTCTCACACACACGGTCTCCCTTGCACACAGCGACCTTGCACACGGCCGTTCACTCACGCGTGCGGGGGCACTCACCCGCGGTGCCTCACTCGCACTCCGTCCCTCATCCACACACGCGGGGGAACTCAACCGCGGTTCCTCATCCACACACCGTGCCTCACTCATACACGCGGGGACACTCACACACGCGGTCTCTTCCACACACGGTGCCTCACCCACACACGCGGGGGCACTAACCCGCGGTGCCTCACTCACACTCCGTGCCTCATCCACACACGGCGTGCTGGGAAGCACGTACTCCGGCACCATCGCCACCACACCACTCACACGTGGTGCCTCACTCATACTGGCCGTTTCACTCACACACACGGCCTCACTCACACACGGTGCCCCCATCCACACCCGGCGTGCTGGGAAGCACGCACTCTGGCACCATCGCCACCACACCACTCACACACGGGGTCGCTTCCACACACGGTGCCGCACTCACACCTTGCACCACACACACAGGGACAACCATACTGGGGATTCGTGTCCCCACAAGGGTCTCCGGGGCCTCTATACCCCCCAAGCTCTCCGTGCACCCGTCCACAGCACTCGTCCCCTCAACCTCGCAAAGCACGACCGAACTCACCTGGTCGTGACTCGCCTCAAGGGGGCATACTCCCTCCCCTCGTTCCTGGAGGAGGCCATCCAGGTGCTCGCACCGAGTCCCTGGACGGTCCGCCAGCTCACCCCCATTGTCCTCCACTACCTCTGTGTGTGTGTGTGCGTCACTTACCCCGTATTCATCGTGTTTATTGGTCTCTGCTTCTTTCTGGCGTCTTTCCCTTATCTTTATGTAGGTCAACCTTGCTTTCTCTTTAAGTCGCTCCCGTCCTTCCCTGTTTTTCACTCCTTGCTCTTTCACGATCTCCGCGTACCTCATCCTTGCTCTCCGTATTAATTGTTCTTTTCTCTCCCTCGCAATTACTTTCACCTCGTCTCTTGTCTCCCGAATTACTTTTTCCTTACCCGCCTCCACCGCGGGCCTGTCAGCCGTTGCACCCCCTTCCAGCTCGTTTGCTCCCACACGTGGAGTCGCCATTCCGAGTTCCCTGCTAACGGCCTTCATGCCCGCCTGCAGGCATCGGCCCATGTTCTGCGTCTCACCCCGCAGCTTTTTCGTTTCTTCCCTCATTTGCTGTGTACTCGCATCAATCTTTTCGTTCATGCTTTTTATTTCTGCATTCATTTGTGCCAGCATGGTGAATAGCTGGGCCATGTCGGATGCACTCAAGTGAGCCGTTTCGGCAGGGGTTGGGGAAGGGTCTTGGTGGAGAGGGGGGGAGGTGTCATACACCGCGGCCGCTGCCGCACCCACCTCGGGCCCTGGGTTCAGTTGGGCGAGTCCGTGTTCCTGCACAATCAACATTTCCTGCTCGGGGATTCCATCCTGGACCATGGACTCTACATTATTACACATATACATTTCTAATACCCCCGGCTCCCGCTCGCCTTGAGACGCCATCTTGCTTCTCGTGAAGGGTTAATTTGAATCGCTCGTAATTTGGAGGGAATCGGGGGTCGCTTCTCTCACCCCTGGACCGATTCCCGTGAATTTCGCTGGAGACAGGAGAGCCCGTTTTCCTGTTCTCCGATACCAGTGCCGCGAGGAGGGCGATGAATTTGCATCCCACTCCTGACACCAGTGTTGCGGTCTTCGCGCCCGCCGGCGTGCGACGGCCACGTAACTCGAATCGCGGCACGTCGCCCACCGGACGGACAATCCAGTCGTGACCCTCTCGGACTAACGCCGGGAACCAGTCACGGGTGGACCTTTCGGTCTCACCGCGATCGAGCCAATCAGCCCCCGCGTGGGATAGGGTTGCTCGCCAAATTCGAACTACCTAAGTACCCACGCGGAGGGTAGACCGGGCGATCGCACCTCGCCGCAGGTCGACTTCGGACACGGGCCACTTAAGCGACCCGTTCCGTACTATCAGAATAACCGAGCGGTGTTATCGTCGACCTCGACGGTTCGATTAATTATCGGGCGTACTCAGCCCACTACCAACCCTTTACGTGAAGCAAGATGGGGGTTCAATGGGGAAAAGACGAAGCGAAGCGGGAGAACAGTTCAACAATAAAGCACATTTATTCTCGGCACACGGGAAGCACACAAATACAATTCCACCAAATGCACACAAAAAAGAAAACACAATTCCATTTACACAAAAAGCAAACATAAAAGTGAAAACACAGTGCAGAGCTAATACCGACTACCGAGCACACGGCAACACTTACACAATTCTACTTCACAGACGGCGCCGACAACACATACCCAAAACCAAGGAAAAGAAATACCCTCAAGAATGAGGTAGGCCTGGGGCCGAGACCTGGTCGGGCCTACCCGTCTGGTGATGAGACGCGGAGCGGCGATGGCCCCGCAACCCGCGGGCCTCGTGGACAGTGCCTGGCAGGGGGTGGGAACGGGGCCCCCTTGGTCGCACTATCTCAGCGCGGGGGGAAACAGGAGGGGGTTGCTGATGCTCGGGGTATAGAGGATCTTTATTATCCCTGGTGTGCGTCTCCACCTCGGCCAGGTCGCGCTGCCGGCCTCCCTCGGGCGTGCAGCTCCTGGCACCGACGCGAGCACCCCCTCGTCCGACTCTCTTCAGCTTCTCCAGCCACTGCAGGCTTCGGGCTCCAGACTTCTTTCGTTCTCGTTTGCGACTCTCCTCTGACTGACGAACACCGTCCTTTTATCCCCCCGTAACTTCGCCTTTGACCCCCTCCCTTTGACCTTTCACCTCGCTCCCCATTGGCCCGACAAAAAGTGGGCGTGAAGGCTTTTTGATCCACAAATTTGCATATATCGATCGCCCTGGGGGCGGGGCCAATTCGCCCCTCGCTCACCGATTGGACGGCAAAAAGTGGGCGTGTGTCGTTTTTGATCCGTTTTTGAAGCAGAAAATCCGTGATTTTGTACACGCTGTTCAACGTGCGTTCTGCATGAGTCCAACACCGGTACCCACAGCGGGGCAAGAACGGTGGCGATGCTACGGTTGTGAGGTGTGCGTGAAGGTCGTGGCGGTTGTGGTGAAGCGGTGGTTGTGGTCGGTGGTTGATGTTGTGGTTGTGATCATGGCGGTTGGTCCAAAATAAAGATAGTAAAAGAAAAACGGCTATCCTGAAGAGTCGCAGCACGTATAAATGACATGTATTCCCACTAGACAACGGGTTTGGGCCTAACTACACATGCACTTACCGAGATACCTCACCTAAGGGACCTGAATGGTGGTTTGCGAATCTGGTAACCACAACAATATATTTGATAATGTCCGATTTCCGAGCCGTTTTCAGTATTTACGTGTTTTATAAATTACCGAGGAAGTTTTTTTTCCCGTCACACGCAGCTGTTTATAAAGAATAATGTTTGTATAATAATCCCTGACACGTCTGTGTAAATGTGACGATGTTTTTCGGTGAAAACGACTCAAAGTTTCTGGGTTTTATACAGTACGTACTGTAGTCGGTAATCACAATGACAACCTACTGATTCCAGAAAACAAGTGTGTGTGTGTGTGTGTGCGCAATATTATACACATATTGACATGTAATACACACACACACACACGTATTTAATTAATTAATTTTTTAATTTACTGATGTTTTCCAAAGGTTCTGTGATGTGATCTTTGCCCCCCCCCTCCACGCACAGTTGAGGATGGGGTTTTGCAATCATTTGTGTGTCTGTCCAGGCCGTTAACCTTTTGTTTTTACCATTTGAGCTTTTGTCACCACATTTTCAACAAAGGTTTATTTTGAGAATTTGGAGAAGACTAATGAATAATTTCGTTGAAATAGTTTTCATTATTATGATTATTGTTGTTATTAATATGGAATAGGCAAGGCCGAGAAGCGAACGTATAATTCTTACATTCGCTTCTGACTTTACCTATAACTTGTTGACAACTGTATACGCAGTTTCCGGTTACTTCGGGATCAGCGGATGATCATTTGGATTCATTCGGATGATCATTTAATCACGATTAAAAATTATTTTTTGATGATGCGGGAGATATCTTTATTAAAATCAGTGGAGGAAATATACACCATGTCTGATATTAGGTATTTCATGTCTCCGACGATGCCTTTATCTCCCGGCATGCATCATTCCCCATGACAAAAACCGGAAACAAAAAAAAAACCAGAAACAAAACAAAAACGGAAGCAAAAGGGTCATAGCCAACGACACGGATTCATAATTGGCAGGGTATTGTGTTGTATTTGTTGTTGTTGTTTCCTATTCTCTCACATGCTTGCGTTAAGTATTAAGCTCACTGCGTTCGCTGTTATTGTTCGACCCTTTTTTTTTTGGCCTTTTTCCCCTGATTCCTTCTTTTTATCAGCTCGTTGATAGTGCGAAGGGGTGTGATTTTAAACTTTTTTTTTCTTCTCAGCAACCACTTGTCTGATTGACAAATTTTCAGGGTAGGAGTGACCCCCAGGGAGAACATTTTAATTATAATTGTGACATCATAGGTCATATGATGTGGCAGCCATCTTAGATTAAAATAAAATGATTAAAGCATTTTATCTCTGAAACCCCTGATCGGAAAAATTTGACACTTGGCACATCTCGTTCGAATCCAAATGGGGAATAAAATATTATAAGGATTGTTTCATCAGGCATAAATGTTTTAATCAAAATCCTCGTTTACCATTGAGATTCAGTGTGAATGTCAAGGCCGTAACATTTTTACCAATTGAGCTTTTGTCATCAAATCTTCAACAAACCTTTATAATGAGATTGTGGAGAACACAAATTGATACTGGAGGGGGAGCACTCGGTAGAGTGCAAAACCTCCGCCGCCAATACTGCTAGGTCACTCAAGTGAACCTGATATCCTATTCATTCAATTTGACGTCAACAGTGCTCACAGAGTTATAGTTTGCAACTTTCCCTTTTACTTTTAACTTTTACATACTCAATTCATTTGTCATAACTAGATTCCTTGAGACAGAAATTGATTTTACGTGGGTATATCCACCTGAAGTTCCAAAATCGGCCGCAATTATAATTTTTACATGTTTTTTGTTGGAAATCACTTATAATATGTAGAAATGCAAAAAAAAAAAAAAAATTCAAATATTTTTTTCAAAATGCCCGCCATAGCGGCCATATTGGATTTTGGACCAAGTCCAAAATCTAATGGCATGGTCCTTGGACCATACCTAATCGCCCCACCAAGTTTCGTCGAAATCTGTCGGAGTTTTTCCGTAATACTGTTCACCAACAAACAAACAAACAAAAAATAAACCAATGTCACCATCAGGGTGACCCGTATCTTGCCAAAAGGTGACCACGTGTGACTTCTTTAAGGTCACACTGAGGTGAACGGAGCTGCTATTCACCAGGAGCGACTCCTTGAGGAATATCTGCCTACGAGAGATTCCGATGAGAATCGTTCTACAGAGTCACCATGAAAAATATGCGTTTGCCTCATAACGTCACCAAATGACGTCATAATGTCTCAAGCTTGACATATATAGAAAGCACTCATCGAGGTGTTCAATTTGAGGTACGACACGATATGGTTCCTAAAACTTGAAAATTTGACCTTGGGGTCAAATATGTTTGACCTTAGGCACTAACCATGAAGGTCAAGGCCAATCGCCACCAAAAATTAATCAGCTGAGCGCCAGACCATGAACTATATTCCCATGAAGTTTGAAGACTATCCGATCAAAATTACTCAAAAAATAAGGGTTTCGTCGACTCCCCTGATTTGCGACAGTGACCTTGACCTTTGACCTTGACCTTCAAAATTTTATGCGCTGAAAGGGACCTCTATAGGCCTCTGATATGCGAAGTTACAAAAATTTCCAATGATAACTGTGCTCTGCAGAATTTTTTTATACGTGATTACAGACAAACAAAAAAATAAAATTTTCATGAAAAATCCGTTTTTTCGTCATGACGTCATCAAATGACGTCATAGCGTCAAACTTTTGACAGATCTGGAAAGCACTTATCAAGCGCTTTCATATGAGGTATTACTCAATATGGTATCTAAGATTTCAAAATTTGACCTTGGGGTCAAATATGTTTGACCTTAGGCGCTAACCATGAAGGTCAAGGCCAATCACCACCAAAAATTAATCAGCTGAGCGCCAGACCATGAAGTATATTCCCATGAAGTTTGAAGACGATCCGATCAAAATTACTCAAAAAATAAGGGTTTCGTCGACTCCCCTGATTTGTGACAAAGTGACCTTGACCTTTGACCTTGACTTTCAAAATTTTGTGTGCTGAAAGGGACCTCTATAGGCCTCTGATATGCAAAGTTACAAAAATTTCCAATGATAACTGTGCTCTGCAGAATTTTTTATACGTGATTACAAACAAACAAACAAACAAGCTGACTAACATATCTTGCAAAAACTTCATTTTGGCAAGATAACAAATGGAAATGGGTGAAAACAGTAACCTCCGATCTTTGATGGCGGAGGTTAAAAATGTACTTTTTTATACGCCCGATATATATATATATATATATATATATATATATATATATATATATATATATATATATATATATATATATATATATATATATATATATATATATATATATTGGGGCGTATTATGTGATTCCATCTGTCTGTCTGTCCGTCCATTCCTGTCCACACTCTAACTCCCAAAGTTTTCAACTTTCACGTTTCATATTTGGTACATAGGTACAGACTGTGGAGACGGTGTGTCACAACATACGTTCGTCATCTAAAGTGGTTGCCATGGCAACCAGGATGCTGTTTTCCATGTCGTAGCACAATTCTGTATATACCTTCTTGTCCGGGTGTATATTGTGCTCACTTGAGCTCTTGTTTTTTTTTTTTTTTGAACCGTCGTTTTCATCAGGTTTAGTTTGAGTACAAAGCGGACGCGGACGGGATTTACATTTTCAGATGCTTTCTAGTTATTTGTTTGGTTGGACGCAGACATGGGAAGTGGGTGCTTTGGGTTAAATAATGTTCGTTAAAGCATCAATAAATGACTTTGTGTATACCAAGACAAACAAATCGATAAAAGACTTGGCTTTATATATTTTTTAAATAATCTACAAACAAAACACATTTTGCAGAGTTGCTTCTGTTGTGGTAGAAACAGGGATCAAAGCAAATAGTGAAGAACAGGAAAAGATTGACCTTTTAAGAACTTCCTTAACTCCAATGTGCCTTTGGTTAGATAAGCAGTCTGTAATTCTACATCATGGTAAAAACTATACAGTTACTCACATCCATAGTGCTCTGGATTATACCCAAGTTTAACTGGAGCGGAACTCGGTAGAGTGAATATTGTATATTGAGGGATTGTTTCATTGTTGGTATAGCTTTGAGTTTATTCAAAATTCAGTTTTATTATCTGATGCATTATTAGTTAACTTTGCTGAGGAGTACGATTTATTATTGTATGTGTGACCAACACCAAGAGATATTCCTTGTGTTTTTACACTTGGCGAAATAAAGTTATCTTATTTTCTTATATGTACTTCTGAGTTCCGCCAGGCTGAACAGTTTACGTTTTGTATCCCACTGATAGGCTGGATCTGGATTCGGACCTGAACCAGAATCGAATCGGCTTGTTCTTGTTACCTAACCAACTCTTCCACCAAGTTTCCTCCGAATCCATCCATAACTTTTTGAGATATAATGTTCACAGACAGACTGGTGAAAACATAACCTATTGTCACAATGCTCAAAAATATACTTTCGAGTATTTTTCTATGGCTTTGAATTACTTTGGGTACTTTTTACTTCTTTTTTTCCAAATTTTCTTCCTTACTGGACAGCACTTCAGTAATTCGACACTTCATTTCTCCACCGTTGACCAGTCTTCATTCCAAGTCAGGCAGATCTGCATCACAAACATAACAACTCTGAGACCTGGTCGGCAAACTGACCAAGCGATTAAGGGCTGTGGTGTGTTCTGTTAGCAAGCTGCTTATTATCGCGTTCCAAGCTAGTAGTTTTGCGTCAACCGCTCGGCAAACGGATCAGCGATTAAGCGAGGTGCTTCGTTTATGTTGGCAAAAATGAACGCCATAGTCGAATTCAAAACGTTACGACAAGTACAACCAATTAAATGTTCAGAGGAAAACCCCTGTTATCTATACTCTTAAATGATACTATAAAAAGCCATTCATGTCTGTCTGAATAAGTTACACCATGTACTTAAGTCTCTGTATTACGTAGGCCTACTATTTGAACGTCAGTTGTACCATGATTACATCTATTAGAACATACCTTTTAAACCTTTAGACCCTTTAGATTACTTTGATCCCTTTGGACCCTTTAGACCCCTTAGACACCTTGAAGAATTTACATCCTTCAGACTCCTTGATACCGACAGGCTTAAACGTGTCTGTTTCACCCTTTAGGCCCCTTATAGCTGAGATCCTAAGTATAATTGGAATATACTCTTGAGACCTTTTGACCCCATAAACCCTTCAGACCTTTTAGAATCCATAGACGTCCACTTTAGTCCTTTACACCCTTTCAATCTTTACACCCTTTCGACCTGTAGACCTTTTAAGAACATTTAGCCCCATTCAGACTTTTTAGACACTTTAGACCCCTTGTACCCATTATACCCTAAAGACCCTTTAAACCCCTTTAGACCTTAACTACTATTGGAGTGTACCCTTCAGACCCTTAGAACCCTTATGACCCCTTTAGACCCTTTGGACCCATTCAATCTCTTAGACCACTTGGACTTGGACCTTTACACCCTTAAGACCCTTTAAACCCTTCAGACCTGTTATACCCCTTACACACACCACACCGGCATCAAAATGGTTTTCTTGCAATACGTACAGACGATACTTTTTACAGGAAGTAATGCACAAACTCTACCTACTCTGTTAGTATTGATAAGCTATGCAAGGGGCTCGTCCGTCTGTCTCCCCATTTCTTTATCTTTCTTTCTTTCTTTCTCCCTCGTAGTCCGTAGCCACTGCTAATACAATAAATTAGTTTGGGGAAGTCTTCCCAAGAGAATGAAGTAAAACTGAAAACGACGGCAATTGCTTGAGTACCACCAAAGCATTGTTGACATTGGAGGTTGCCATGTTTTGTGGTGCCGAGTACTCCACTCCATTGGAGTGCTTGCTTGAGCCACTTGCTAACAGAACACCCCTGATCCGACTCGCATTTATTCAATTTACAACACGAGAAAGTAGAAATGCGTGCTCCCAATGGGAGTGGGAAGTGGGGTGGGGGGGGGAGGGCCATGTGCATACCATGTTGATGGTGGTGTGTTAATATTCTAAATTCTTTTTCTTTAACGACCACAATTATTCCCAAGTTCTTGTGTTGTTGGCTGTGGGAAGCTTGGCCAAAGTCTTTCACGAACCAGTTAGGCCAGGCCTGACGTTAGACTAAGGTTTGGGCAGGAATTTGGATTTTCACAATGATGCCAGCAATAGCTCACCTACTCTTTGCGAAGAGCACAATGGGATATTTAATGCCCACAGATTCATGGCAACAGACAAGATGCTCAGTTTAGCATCCATCTGAGGGACGGCACAAACTGATGAATCACCCTGCCAACGAAACACTGGGATGACTGATAATGTGTAAGAACATCTAATATTCTCCAAACTTCCTTCAGCTGAATATTCAAGAATGCTAGTGACCATTAGGAATGGGGTTTTGCATCAAATAAAGGTAAGAATTGGGCCATAAGGGTGTCGAGGGCGATACCATGCGTCACACTTGAAGCCATGGCTGGGAGAAATCACATATGAAACCCAAAGATCTAGTTTATAAACAATCCGTATGCAGTCCACATCGAATCTGATTCCTAGAAAAATGGGACAGGCAATGAGATGCATCATTCATGCGTAAAGACTCATTTAAGCACCATTAATAGCTAAAAATAATTGTGGCCTAGTTACCGGCACACTTGGAGCCCGAGAAAATCGAGACTGCTCTGATACAATCCTCTGTGCTTAACGCGATAAGCATAGAATGCCTCAAGAACAACGGGTTTCCTCCAAATTTATTTCACTGAAGTGTTAACCAATAGTGGCGACTGTTTTAAAAAGGTAATCATCCTTTGAACAGAATTGACTGAATACTTTAGTTTGTGCTTATATTTTTTACTTCCAGAAGGTGTGCCACGAAATGCCACTACAAGCTATTTGTACACTTTAACACAGATTTTGTCCAAGGGGGAAACCCCGTTTGGGTGGGGGTGGAATCAAGTCCCTACAACCTCCCTCGTGTGACCCCTAATCCCCTGGAAAGTTTGGTTGAGATTGGATAGGTAACAACCGAATGTATCGCACTCAGACACACTAAATTGCATATTTTAGTACAATTATAAAAATTTTGCCTGTATTTGTATTTAACATTCCATTCAGGTTTCTAAAGTCTGGAGGTTTAATTTATTTATTTGTATGCAGCCTGTGGCTGCTTGGCTGCATCATTTTTTTTGGTGGTGCGGCTGTGCCGTTGATGCGATGCTCCTGTTACCAGCAAGTTTGTACTCGTTTTGCTGACCTCAGAAGGATGACAGGCTGAGTCGACACTACCTGGTGTTAATGAAATGGCCCAACAGGCTTGAACTCGAGACACTGAGATCCAACTAATTTAACATTAAGCCAGCTAACTTAACTGTTAATCCATATCCATCTATCCATCCATTGGGATCATACTCTGTACAGAGCGTTGGTGCTGCCGAAGCAGTCTCCTGGGCTATTGGGTGCAATCCTGGCCGGGTCGTCTCTCCGACGTAGGATACTCAAATGGCTCAATCATCCCAGCAAGCTGGTACTCATTTTTTCAACCTTGGAAGGATGATTGGCTGAGTCAACCCCACCTGGTATTAATTCAACAGTAAAGCAGGATCTGAACTCGGGACCCTCGGATCCCAAGCCGACCACCCTAACCATTAAGTCAACATCAGGCATATTAAGCCATATAATGTCACATTAACCTTATTTTATGCTAAAATAATTCATGAATTTGACACAATGATTGGCTAAAAGCCAATACATCATTTTTCTATTGCCTTATGATCTACAGGTAGTGGACAAAAAATGGAAATACCAATGTAATGTCACTTCATAGGGCGTTTGGCCACCACGTGTGACCAGTACAGCCGATATGCGCCGTGACAAAGTCCACGAGCGTCTGTAATTCTGCAGGAAGGATGCGGCACAATTCTTCCATGAGAAAGTCAATCAACTCACACCTGTTTGATGGAGCTGGAAAATGCTGTCTCAGGCGTTGTTCCAGACTATCCGGTAAATGATTGATTGGGTTCAGATCTGGTGATTGAGAAGGCCATGATGTATATGGATAACATCAGTCATGCTCATCAAACCAATGGATGACCACATGTGCTTTGTGGATGGGGACATTAGGGGAGGGGGTCCTCCTCTTGCAGCCATGCTTGGCATAATTATAGGCAACCAGGCCAGTGCAGTATTTTTATACATGACCCTAAACATGCTGGGATGTTATTTGCTGAAGTAACACATGGGCCACACCTGTGCGGAAACCGTGGCTTGTTGTCCTTCATTTAACCAGGTGTTTACATGGGGTTTTTTGTCCACTACCTGTATATTACATCACTTATTTTGGGTGCATACCAAATTTTCAATGACATCTTTTTTGGCATACAGTCTATCTATATTGTGTTGTTTTTGTCACGTTTTCAATCTTTTTCATAAGACAGTTGGAGCACCCTCTGTTGTCATCCTTGGGCAATCACAACAAAAGTTTCTCGTGAACTCGTTTGTTAACCTCCGCCATCTTCGAAGATGGATGGAGGTTACTGTTTTCACCCCTTTCTGTTTGTTTGTTTGTTTGTTTGTTTGTTAGTGAACAGTATTACGGAAAAACTCCTCGACAGATTTCGACAAAACTTGGTGGGGGGGGGGGGTTAGGTATGGTCCAAGGATCATGCCATTAAATTTTTGACTTGGTCCCCCCCCCCCAAAAAAAAATTGTTAGAGAATTTTTTTTTTTTGCATTTCTGCATGTTTTAAGTGATTTCCAACCCCCCCCCAAAAAGAGAATTTTTTTGCATTTCTACATGTTTTAAGTGATTTCCAACCCCCACCCCCAAAAAAAATTTAGAGAAAATTATTATTTTTTTTTTTTTTTTTTGCATTTCTACATGTTTTAAGTGATTTCCAACCCCCTCCCCCAAAAAATTGTTGGAGAAAAAAAATTTTTTTTGTTGCATTTCTACATGTTTTAAGTGATTTCCAACCCCCCCCCCCCCCAAAAAAAAATGTTGGAGAAAAGAACTATAACTGTCAGCACTGTTGACATATTTAATGAATAAGATATAAGGTTCACTTGAGTGACCCAGCAGTATTGGCGGCGGAGGTTTTGCACTCTCCCGAGTGCTCCCCCTCGAGTTTATGGTTCAATTAGATTTGACTCGAAGGTTTTTTTTCACTGTCCAATATTTACCCAATTTGCAGCATGAAACATGCTTTTGTTTGATGTGGGGCAAAGTTAGTCAGTATACAGTATGCCACCCCATAAGTCATGTAATTATATGTTGTGTGTCATTTCAGAATCAGGCATGTTATTTTCACCAAAACATGTCCTTGACTTTAGCCAATGGGCTGAGGTGGTGCTCGGCTGTGTGAAAGTCTTTTTAAAGTGAAAATTAAAACTTTCACAGAAAGACTTGTCCTCCCTTTCAGAGGGCAGATAAGCCTTTGTAAAGTATGCATCCATCCATCCATTGGGACCATACTCTGTGCAGAGGATCGGTGCTGCCGAAGCAGTCTCCTTGGCTATTGGGCACAATCCTGGACGGGTAGCCACAACGACACAGGATACCAGCAAGCTGGCACTCATTTTGCCAACCTCGGAAGGATTACAGGCAGAGTCAACCCCACCTGGTAATAAGTCAACAGCTGAGTGGGATCCCAAGCCCACCACCCTAACCATTAAACGAACACCAGGCATAATGTATGTATGCTGTCTTGTTTATAAAACAAAGGTTGCACGTAGCCCCAAGATACATTGGACAGTGTATTCCCACTTTTAAATGGGATTATGAAATTCTAAATAATATGTTGATTGAATGATTACCAGCTATAAATTCGGTAATTGATGTAATGTTATGTTTAAGTGGTTAAACCACTTGAACATAACCACTTAAACATAACATTCTTCATTAAGCTTGATCTCACTACCGTCTTGCGATCGGCCTTTGAAGCTGCGCTTTCAGTGTATAGGTACAAAGATGCACATTTTGGTAAACGAAGCCCTCAAACCAACCCATAAGTTCTTCGTCTAACTCCAAGCATGATTTGGTATTGGATTAATAGCATAATATAAGCTCTCCGATTAATAAATTGTACATCCAACTGATAGATGCAGGAATTAAGATGATTCGATGTCATAACCAACTAGAGGGGGAGCACTCGGGAGAGTGCAAAACCTCCGCCGCCAATACTGCTGGGTCACTCAAGTGAACCTTATATCTTATTCATTAAATATGTCAACAGTGCTGACAGAGTTATAGTTCTTTTCTCCAACATTTTTTGTGGGGGGGGGGGGTGGAAATCACTTAAAACATGTAAAAATGCAAAAAAAAAAAAAAAATCGAAATTTTGTTGAAAAAAAAAAGTTGCAAAAAATTTTTTCTCTAACAATTTTTTTTTTTTTTTTGGGGGGGTGGAAATCACTTAAAACATGTAAAAATGCAAAAAAATTTTTCTTTTTTGGGGGGGGGGGTAACAATTTTTTTTTGGGGGGGGTTGGAAATCACTTAAAACATGTAAAAATGCAAAAAATAAATTTTCTCAAACAATTTTTTTTGGGGGGGGGGTTGGAAATCACTTAAAACATGTAGAAATGCAAAAAAAAATTTTTCTCTTTTTTGGGGGGGATTGGAAATCACTTAAAACATGCAGAAATGCAAAAAAAAAAAAAATTCTCTAACAATTTCTTTTTTGGGGGGGGGGTTGGAAATCACTTAAAACATGTAGAAATGCAATAAAAAAAAATTTTCTCGAACAATTTTTTTTTGGGGGGGGGACCAAGTCCAAAATTTAATGGCATGATCCTTGGACCATACCTAACCCCCCCACCAAGTTTCGTCGAAATCCGTCGAGGAGTTTTTACGTAATACTGTTCACAAACAAACAAACAAACAAACAGAAAGGGGGTGAAAACAGTAACCTCCATCCATCTTCGAAGATGTCGGAGGTTAAAAAAAAATACATCGTCTTTTTATCGCTATATGAGCAGCAATAAGTGTTTTGGCCAATACGCGACTTTCAAAATGACGTCTTCTACCCCAGATTGCTTGGTGCAGAAACCCCGAGTAACAAAGTAAATTGGAGTGGCCTGGACGTATTGCATGCATTGCATCAAAGGATTGTAGAATGAAATGATGAAAAAAAAAACTTTTAAAGAAGCTGAAAGTACTTTTAAGTACACATGTGAGGAAGGGGTGTGCGTCTGCACAACGAAACAGTTGGAGAACTTCCTGATCAATTCGTCCAAAAAGTTGATACACGAGTATTGCAATCCATACTGCAAAAACTACCACCGGTTATGGGCCCCGTGAAAGGCCGAAGGTTCGTTCATATTACTCAAATTCCTGTATTCTCAGAGTTCGATTTGCATTCAGGAATAGAGCAATTATTGTTCACGATTTTGAAATTTCCACTATTTCGTCGAAGTGCTGAAAATAATGTTTGAATACTCTTTGAATCACAGATTTCATGCCGGTAATGGCAGGTTGAAAGTGCCCGACAAGCAGAACCGAGTCACGGTAAGCACACACACAGCGCATGTGCTAAAAGCCTAATTTAGCATTCTTGCATCATTTCAAAAGCCCCGTATTTCTACAATGCACTGCATCGAAACTCACCATCATGTTTAGATGATTCGACATCACCTCCCTCTTCAAGATCATCCTGTACAGAAACGAACAAACATAACTTCTTGTTGTTCCCCCTGTCATGAAATCTGTGGTTTGGAAAAATATTGATCGATGCTCTCAGCTAATGTAAAGTAATGAACATACGTCTAAGTCATCCATACTTGGGACAACCTTGTTCTTGTCTGAAATTTCTTTCATTGTCTGTGGAAGGTCAAAGCAAGCATGTTGGTTAAATTCTAGTCCTTCAGTTATAAACAAATGAAATTCCAGATAATGTTACCTTCATTAAGTCTTCGTAACGTGCTGTCTCTTCCTCGTTCTCATCTGCCCAATCACGCCAGTTATCGAAGTCCGTCGTCAACCAAGTGAGCTTTTGAAGAAGGTATTCAAGGAAAAAGATGCAGAAATGTGAAAGTTCAGAAAATGATGCACGGAATTCATTGGAATTCCTGCTTTTATTTTGCAGGTGCAAGTTCTACCTATATAATGATGCATGGAATTCGTGGAACGTTGCTTGAGGTCGGCAAACCACCTTGGGAAACAAGAAGCTGACATTTTGTGGGTTAACCCACTTTTGCCCTGAGAAAGGATTAATGCCTGAAACGTAGGCTTCCCCTTGATTCCCACGGTGGTTAGCTGATCGATATAAACGTCCTGGCAATTCCATACATTGTTCTACCTATCTGTTGATGTAGATCAACACTAGCATTCATGCGCAAGACTAAGTTATTCATTCTACCTCCATAACACATTTATAATTTTGTTGGTTCTTCTCATTAGGAATGTAAGGCACAATAAAAGTCCATTTGGCTCATGTTACTTGCATCATAACATCCCACTCACATTCTTGAATAGCATGAGCTGTGCAAACATACCTTTGCAGTATCTTTGGTTAATCGTGGCCATGCCTCTGTCCCCTTGGATTTCCCCACGAAGCAATGCACCTTCCTGTCGTAATGCTTCGTTTGGCTGTCCTGCAGAGAGCCAGAGATGCCACCACATTCTCCCTTTATTCACACATAAGCTTTATATATATATATATATATATATATATATATATATATATATATATATATATATATATATATATATATTGTTACAGATTCGCGCCCGCCGGCGTGCTGACGGCCACGTTACTCGAATCGCGGCACGTCGCCCACCGGACGGACAATCCAGTCGTGACCCTCTCGGACTAACGCCGGGAACCAGTCACGGGTGGACCTTTCGGTCTCACCGCGATCGAGCCAATCGGCCCCCGCGTGGGATAGGGTTGCTCGCCAAATTCGACCTACCTAAGTACCCACACGGAGGGTAGACCGGGCGATCGCACCTCGCCGCAGGTCGACTTCGGACACGGGCCACTTAAGCGACCCGTTCCGTACTATCGGGATAACCGAGCGGTGTTATCGTCGGCCTCGACGGTTCGATTAATTATCGGGCGTATTCAGCCCACTACCAACCCTTTACGTGAAGCAAGATGAGGATTCAATGAAAGAAATGACGAAGCGAAGCGGGAAACAGTTCAACACAAAGCACATTTATTCGCGATGAACGGAAAGCACACATATTCAATTCCACCAAAAGCACATAGAAAAGGAAAAGAAACACAATGCAATTTTACACAAAAAGCAAATGCGACAATGCAGATCTAATACCGATTACGCGAGCACACGGCAACACTTATACAATTTTACTTCACAGACGGCGCCGACAACACATATCCAAAACCAAGAAAAAGAACACCGTCAAGGATGAGGCGGGCCTGAGGCCGAGACCGGGTCGGGCCTACCCGTCTGGTGATGAGACGCGGAGCGGAGATGGTGCCTCAACTCCGCGGGCCTCGCGGACAGTGTCTGGTAGGGGGGTGGGAAGGGGGCCCCCTTGGTCGCACTATCTCAGCGCGGGGGGAAACAGGAGGGGGTTGCTGATGCTCGGGGGAAAGGAGGATTTCTACTCTGCCTCGAGTCCCGCGACGAGCGTCTCCACCTCGACCAGGTCGCGCCGTCGGCCTCCCTGGTGTGCAGCTCCCGGCACGACGCGAGCACCCCCTCGTCTGCCCTCGCCGCCTCTCCACAGCTCCGTCCTCTTCGCTCCGACTCCAACGCACACGACGACGACGACGACGACCAACTCCTTCTTGCTTCTTCTTCCCAACTCCACCGACTGCGAAGTCTTAACTCAACTCGACTGACGAACGCGGTCGCTTATATAAGCCCCGTGGCTTCGCCTTTGACCCCCTGCCTTCGACCTTTCACCTCGCTCCCCATTGGCCCGAGAAAAAGTGGGCGTGAATGCATTTTGATCCATGAATTTGCATATAGCGACCGCCCTCCAACGCCCTGGTGGCGGGGCCAAATCGCCCCTCGCTCACCGATTGGACGGCACAAAAGTGGGCGTGTGTCGTTTTTGATCCGTTTTTGGAGCGGAAAATCCGTGGTTTTGTACACGCTGTTCGGCGCGCGCCCTGCACGAGTCCAATACCGGCACCCACAAGCGGCGCAAGAACGGTGGCGATGCGACGGTTGCGAGGTGTGACGGGAAAGGTCGTGGCTGTTGTGGTGAAGCGGCGTTGTGGTGGGTGGTTGATGTTGTGACGACTGTTGAGACGCGGTTGGCGGTGGTAACAATGGCGGTTGGTCCAAAATAAAGATAGTAAAAGAAAAACGGCTATCCTGAAGAGTCGCAGCACGCATAAATGACATGTATTCCCACTAGACAACGGGTTTGGGCCTAACTACACATATACTTACCGAGATATCTCACCTAAGGGACCTGAATGGTGGTTTGCGAATTTGGTAACCACAACACTACCCCCTCCCCTTTTTACAGACTCGTCCTGAGTCGTCAAATTTTCGTGTGCCATCATGTGTAGTTTTCCCCTAGTACATTTTACCTACGGATCCCTGAGTGCGACATTCATGGTATTCGTGTCCCCAAAATAAATAACCTGAGGGCTGCGTAACTACCTAAACAAACTCACTCACACGGACGACTTAAATAAAATTGCCGGCGCTAGGACAGACATGCCGGGGGCGCACTCATATTTACAGTACATCTTAACCTGAACTTACAAATTTTACACTAAACCATGGCCCAGGATCAATGAACTCTGCAAAAGAAAAGCAGTTAGCAGGGAGCCAGGCTGCTCGCATGCAGTCTCTGGCTCAAAACAATGCAGGTGACAGGGAACGTGGCTGGCTGCTCACACGCAGTCCAAGGCCTTCCTTTTTGAACTGAACTCAGTGAACCACAACGGTGCATGGGCTGCACAAACGTAGTCTCCGTGCCAGCTCAAGTGGCACACGCAATGAACACAACGAATGGATGGATGGATGGTTTGAATTGAACTCAGTGAACCACAACGGTGCATGGGCTGCACAAATGCAGTCTCCGTGCCAGCTCAAGTGGCACACGCAATGAACACAACGGATAGATGGATGGACACAAACACGGTGCACGGGCCGCCACTGCAGGCCCGTGTTGTAGCTGCCAACAGGGCAGTTCTCGCAGCTTGCAAACTGTTGCCTTGCGGATCCTGGCGCACATGGCAATGAACAGGGGGGGGGGGCAAAGCAAAAATTGAACGGGGCTGGTGAACGTGGGCATTGGGCATGGCAAAGGCAGAGGCAGCAGGCAAACACAGCCTGCAGAAGAAGGCCGCTGCAGGCAAACACAGCCGGCAGATGAACTGGCCGGCACAGGCCTTGAAGTACCACAGCTGCAGATGATCCGGCCGGCACAGGCCTTGCAGCACAGCAGCTGCAGACGATCCAGCCGGCACAGGCCTTGCAGCACAGCAGCTGCAGATGAAGTTGGCTGGCCTCCGCCTTGAAGCAAAACACGCCCAGCCGATGAAGTTGGCCAGCTCTTGCCGTTCAGTGGAGGTTGGTGGAGGGAGTGCGGTGGTGCTGGCCACTTGGAGGGCGGGCTCGGACCTACCTACCTGTCTCCCTCCCAACCTATCGCCTTTGCCTGTCACTGTACATACCCACTCCCTTAATTTGTCAAACCCCAATTTAGCCCCAACTTATTTTTTTGTTGTTTTTATTTTTTACTTCCCCACTATAAATCGTCCCCTAACCCCCTTTATCGTCCTTGTTCGGCTAACCTATTCTGTCACCTAGCCTACTCCCAACCCCTACGTTCCCTTCCCGGAGGGGAATAAGGGAGAGCTAACGTCCTGTGCCGAGGCCCAACGAAGCCTCAGGATGGCCTCCCCAGAGTTCGGCGATCTATAACCAAAGTGGGTCCAGCGGCCCACAACGACAGCGAGGGGATGGATGGTGCGGAGGGGTACATCTCCTAATCTACCCTAACCATTTAACTGTTAAACTACCCCGGGGCTTTCAACAAGCGCCTCTCGCTTAAACTATTGGTTCTATAAACCCAGATTCCCGTCGCCTGTGTTGGTGTCCTCACAATTTCGGGCCTCGCCCCCCAATTTTCGCTCCGTGCCCTCACACGGTCTCCTGGCTGGAACACGTGGCTCCCTTTGGCAGGCACGACCCTCTGCCGAATCTCCCGCTATGGCACCCCCGGGCACTACACTGCCTCCGAGCCTACCAGCTCCTTAACACCGGGGAGTGCCCCCCATGGCACCTCCCCTGAAACGCACACGTGGCAGGCTGGCCTCCCGGGCCCCTTTCCGAGGGTCACCCGTGCCCACAACACTGCCCACGCGGCCAATGGCGCTCCGGGCCCCCGCACCAAGCAGGCGCACCCGTGCCCACTACGCTATCCCGGCCCCCCATGGGCCCATGGCCTACCGCGGCCGACTAGCCTGGTGCCCGGGGTACCCACTCAGCGATACTCACCTTTCGCAGCCACGCTCCCAAGCCCGTCAACAGGGCTCCTGCACCCCTCCAAACGGGTTTCGAGCCTACACTCCCACCAACAACAAAACGACTTCCATTTTTCAATTTGACTAACCCAGCTAACTCACTTTACTCTGACCCCGGGGTCCCTTGGGCGGGAGTCACTCCTCCCCCCAATCACTCATCGCACCATGCATTCCCCATTCGCTCCACTCACACAGACCCGCTGGCCTCACTCACTCATCATGTACTCACCTCACAACTCTTCAACACACACACACCACTGAACTCTGCCATCCTCCTAACTACCTCCCCTACCTAACTCGTGCTCCCACGTCGTCCCTTAAACTAGTAGCACGTTCCTTTTAACACTACGTAGCTAAACTACGTCAACTCTACACATTTACAAGTCTGTCCATGTCCTCAAATAATCCCATTAATCAATTCCCCAACCTAAATCTCGCTACAATCCCTCTAACTAATCCATTCCACGGACTCCATGAGGACTTACCCCTGCCCCATGAAGTCGGTCTAGCTAAGCTAACCCTTCCCCCTAACTAGTTTCCATCCTGTGCCCAGGTAAGGGGGTCATCCACCCCTTGCCCAGGAATCCTTTGCACCCGAAAATGAGGCTTGCTTTTTTTTTTTTTTTTTTTCATGCGCAGCACCTGCGCGGCAACTCAGAGCTCGCGCACTTTGCACCTGCCCGTGACGTCATGCAGCTGCACGTGTTCCTCGTCCCTCCTTGGACGGTACCATCCGGCAGAGATACCCCTCCTGCCGGATTCCAACCCCACGTGCAGCCATGGCGTCACCGTGCGCATAAAAAAAACACAAGCCCCACGTCTCGAGGGGTTCCCCACGCGAACACATGTGCTTTGCCCGTTGGAGCTTAACACACACGATCGCGTGGAGAACCCGTCCGGTCCAAATCCGAAATCCTGCCTAAACTTTGTCCGTCCGCGGGATCGGCAAATCCACCGCGTGCGTTTCCGGACCGTGACTTCACTCTCGCAAGCGAGCACGTGGCGGTCTCGTGCGTTGCACAGCACGGACCGCGTGCTCACTGCTGGTTGAACCTGGCACGGTCCCCGAAACAGCTTCAGCCACTACTCGGCTTTCGTTCCTCTGTCGCCGTCGTCGTCGCCATTCGACCCACGCACACCTGCGTGTTACGACGCTCACACTCCACACCATTACATTCACACCGGGAGACGCGGCTGCGTGCTCCCGCATGCCAACCGACATCTCCCTCACATACCGCTCTCTCACACACACGGTCTCCCTTGCATTCGGCCGTTCACCCACGCATGCCATTACCCCTTTCGCACACGTGGCTCCACGCACTCGCGGTTCCTCATCCACACACCGTCCTTCACTCACACACGCGGGGGCACTCACCCGCGGTGCCTCACTCATACTGGCCGTTTCATCCACACACACGGCCTCACTTACACACGGTGCCTCACCCACACACGGCGTGCTGGGAAGCACGTACTCCGGCACCATCGCCACCACACCACTCACACACGGGGTCGCTTCCATACACGGGGACGCACTCACACCTTGCACCACACACACAGGGACAACCACACTGGGGATTCGTGTCCCCACAAGGGTCTCCGGGGCCTCTATACCCCCCAAGCTCTCCGTGCACCTGTCCACAGCACCCGTCCCCTCAACCTCGCAAAGCACGACCGAACTCACCTGGTCGTGACTCGCCTCAAGGGGGCATACTCCCTCCCCTCGTTCCTGGAGGAGGCCATCCAGGTGCTCGCACTGGGTCCCTACACGCTCCGCGAGCTCACCCCCATTATCCTCCACTACCTCCGTGTGTGTGTGCGTCACTTACCCCGTCTTCATCGTGCAGTCTTCCCTCTATCGTTCCTATCTCCCGTGTCTCTGCCAACTCTTCACCCTTTACCTCCCTTGTCTCCACTATTATTTCCGTTGTCGTCACCTCGTGTCTCGTCTCGCACGTTTTGGTCTCCCCATTTAATTTTTCCCTTTCGGTCATCGTCACTTCTTCTGTCACGACCCTCGCCCAACACGCCCCCCGAATTATTTTTTCGCCCGCCTCCACCGCGGGCCCGACAGCCGTTGCACCCCCTTCCAGCTCGTTTGCTCCCACACGTGGAGTCGCCATTCCTATCTCCCTGGTCACGGCCTTCATGCCCGCCTGCAGGCATCGGCCCATGTTCTGCGTCTCACCCCGCAGCTTTTTCGTTTCTTCCTTCATGTGCTTGTTCATGACTTTCATTTCGTTTATAAATTCATTTGCGTTTGTATCCATCTTTTTGATTATTTGTTGTGTATTCGCATCCATCTTTTCGTTCATGTTCGCATTTATCTTCGCTGTCATTTCCGCCAGCATGGCGAATAGCTGGGCCATGTCGGGTGCGCTTGGGTGAGTCGTTTCGGCAGGGATCGGGGAAGGGTTCTGGTGGTGAGGGGGAGGGGAGGTGTCGTACACCGCGGCCGCTGCCGCACCTATTTCGGGCTCTGGGTTCAGTTGGACGAGTTCATGTTCCTGCACGGGCATTCCATCCTGGGCCATGGATCCTACACATTCTACATCCATTTCTAATACCCCCGGCTCCCGCTCGCCTTGAGACGCCATCTTGCTTCTCGTGAAGGGTTAATTTCGCTCGCTCGTAATTTGGAGGGAATCGGGGGTCGCTTCTCTCACCCCTGGACCGATTCCCGTGAATTTAGCTGGAGACAGGAGAGCCCGTTTTCCTGTTTTCCGATACCAGTGCCGCGAGGAGGGCGATGGATTTGTATCGCACGACCTGACACCAGTGTTACAGATTCGCGCTCGCCGGCGTGCTGACGGCCACGTTACTCGAATCGCGGCACGTCGCCCACCGGACGGACAATCCAGTCGTGACCCTCTCGGACTAACGCCGGGAACCAGTCACGGGTGGACCTTTCGGTCTCACCGCGATCGAGCCAATCGGCCCCCGCGTGGGATAGGGTTGCTCGCCAAATTCGACCTACCTAAGTACCCACACGGAGGGTAGACCGGACGATCGCACCTCGCCGCAGGTCGACTTCGGACACGGGCCACTTAAGCGACCCGTTCCGTACTATCGGGATAACCGAGCGGTGTTATCGTCGGCCTCGACGGTTCGATTAATTATCGGGCGTATTCAGCCCACTACCAACCCTTTACGTGAAGCAAGATGAGGATTCAATGAAAGAAATGACGAAGCGAAGCGGGAAACAGTTCAACACAAAGCACATTTATTCGCGATGAACGGAAAGCACACATATTCAATTCGACCAAAAGCACATAGAAAAGGAAAAGAAACACAATGCAATTTTACACAAAAAGCAAATGCGACAATGCAGATCTAATACCGATTACGCGAGCACACGGCAACACTTATACAATTTTACTTCACAGACGGCGCCGACAACACATATCCAAAACCAAGAAAAGAACACCCTCAAGGATGAGGCGGGCCTGAGGCCGAGACCGGGTCGGGCCTACCCGTCTGGTGATGAGACGCGGAGCGGCGATGGTGCCTCAACTCCGCGGGCCTCGCGGACAGTGTCTGGTAGGGGGGTGGGAAGGGGGCCCCCTTGGTCGCACTATCTCAGCGCGGGGGGAAACAGGAGGGGGTTGCTGATGCTCGGGGGAAAGGAGGATTTCTACTCTGCCTCGAGTCCCGCGACGAGCGTCTCCACCTCGACCAGGTCGCGCCGTCGGCCTCCCTGGTGTGCAGCTCCCGGCACGACGCGAGCACCCCCTCGTCTGCCCTCGCCGCCTCTCCACAGCTCCGTCCTCTTCGCTCTGACTCCAACGCACACGACGACGACGACGACGACGACCAACTCCTTGCTTCTTCTTCCCAACTCCACCGACTGCGAAGTCTTAACTCAACTCTACTGAAGAACGCGGTCGCTTATATAAGCCCCGTGGCTTCGCCTTTGACCCCCTGCCTTCGACCTTTCACTTCGCTCCCCATTGGCCCGAGAAAAAGTGGGCGTGAATGCATTTTGATCCATGAATTTGCATATAGCGACCGCCCTCCAACGCCCTGGAGGCGGGGCCAAATCGCCCCTCGCTCACCGATTGGACGGCACAAAAGTGGGCGTGTGTCGTTTTTGATCCGTTTTTGGAGCGGAAAATCCGTGGTTTTGTACACGCTGTTCGGCGCGCGCCCTGCACGAGTCCAATACCGACAAATTAAGGGAGTGGGTATGTACAGTGACAGGCAAAGGCGATAGGTGGGAGGGAGACAAGTAGGTAGGTCCGAGCCCGCCTTCCAAGTGGCCAGCACCACCGCACTCCCTCCACGAACTTCCACTGACGGCAAAAGCTGGCCAGCTTCATCTGCTGGCTGTGTGCTGCAAGGCCTGTGCCGGCCGGATCGTCTGCAGCTGTGGTACTTCAAGGCCTGTGCCGGCCAGTTCATCTGCGGGCTGTGTTTGCCTGCAGCGGCCTTCTTCTGCGGGCTGTGTTTGCCTGCAGCGGCCTTCTTCTGCGGGCTGTGTTGCCTGCACCTTTGCCATGCCATGCCCACTGCCCACGTTCACCAGCCCCGTTCAATTTTTGCTTTGCCCCCCCCCCCCTGTTCATTGCCATGTGCGCCAGGATCAAGGCAACAGTTTGCAAGCTGCGAGAACTGCCCTGTTGGCAGCTACAACACGGGCCTGCAGTGGCGGCCCGTGCACCGTGTTTGTGTTCATCCATCCATTCGTTGTGTTCATTGCGTGTGCCACTTGAGCTGGCACGGAGACTACGTTTGTGCAGCCCATGCACCGTTGTGGTTCACTGCATTCAGTTCAAACCATTCATCCATCCATTCGTTGTGTTCATTGCGTGTGCCACTTGAGCTGGCACGGAGACTGCGTTTGTGCAGCCCATGCACCGTTGTGGTTCACTGCGTTCAGTTCAAAAAGGAAGGACTTGGACTGCGTGTGAGCAGCCAGCCACGTTCCCTGTCACCTGCATTGTTTTGAGCCAGAGACTGCATGCGAGCAGCCTGGCTCCCTGCTAACTGTTTTCTTTTGCAGAGTTCAGTGATCCTGGGCCATGGTTTAGTGTAAAATTTGTAAGTTAAGGTTAAGATGTACTGTAAATATGAGTGCGCCCCCGGCATGTATGTCTTAGCGCCGGCAATTTTATTTAAGTCGTCCGTGTGAGTGAGTTTGTTTAGGTAGTTACGCAGCCCTCAGGTTATTTATTTTGGGGACACGAATACCATGAATGTCGCACTCAGGGATCCGTAGGTAAAATGTACTAGGGGAAAACTACACATGATGGCACACGAAAATTTGACGACTCGGGACGAGTCTGTAAAAAGGGGAGGGGTAGTGTTGTGGTTACCAAATTCGCAAACCACCATTCAGGTCCCTTAGGTGAGATATCTCGGTAAGTATATGTGTAGTTAGGCCCAAACCCGTTGTCTAGTGGGAATACATGTCATTTATGAGTGCTGCGACTCTTCAGGATAGCCGTTTTTCTTTTACTATCTTTATTTTGGACCAACCGCCATTGTTACCACCACCAACCACAACATCAACCACCCACCGCGGCGCCGCTTCACGTCACACCTCGCAACCGTCGCATCGCCACCGTTCTTGCGCCGCTTGTGGGTACCGGTGTTGGACTCGTGCAGGGCGCGCGCCGAACAGCGTGTACAAAACCACGGATTTTCAGCTCCAAAAACGGATCAAAAACGACACACGCCCACTTTTGTTCCGTCCAATCGGTGAGCGAGGGGCGATTTGGCCCCGCCTCCAGGGCGTTGGAGGGCGATCGCTATATGCAAATTTATGGATCAAAATAGATTCACGCCCACTTTTTCTCGGGCCAATGGGGAGCGAGGTGAAAGGTCGAACGCAGGGGGTCAAAGGCGAAGCCACGGGGCTTATATAAGCGACCGCGTTCGTCAGTCAAGTGAGTTAAGACTTCGCAGTCGGTGGAGTTGGGAAGAAGAAGCAAGAAGGAGTTGGTCGTCGTCGTCGTCGTCGTGTGCGTTGGAGTCGGAGCGAAGAGGACGGAGCTGTGGAGAGGCGGCGAGGGCAGACGAGGGGGTGCTCGCGTCGTGCCGGGAGCTGCACACCAGGGAGGCCGACGGCGCGACCTGGTCGAGGTGGACACGCTCGTCGCGGGACTCGAGACAGAGTAGAAATCCTCCTTTCCCCCGAGCATCAGCAACTCCCTCCTGTTTCCCCCCGCGCTGAGATAGTGCGACCAAGGGGGCCCCTTTCCCACCCCCTACCAGACACTGTCCGCGAGGCCCGCGGAGTTGAGGCACCATCGCCGCTCCGCGTCTCATCACCAGACGGGTAGGCCCGACCCGGTCTCGGCCTCAGGCCCGCCTCATCCTTGAGGGTTCTCTTTTCTTTTGTTTTTGGGAATGTGTGTTGTCGGCGCCGTCTGTGAAGTAAAATTGTATCAGTGTTGCCGTGTGCTCGCGTAGTCGGTATTAGCTCTGCATTGTGTTTCTTTTCCTTTTCTATGTGCTTTTGGTGGAATTGAATATGTGTGCTTTCCGTTCATCGCGAATAAATGTGCTTTGTGTTGAACTGTTTCCCGCTTAGCTTCGTCATTTCTTTCATTGAATCCTCATCTTGCTTCACGTAAAGGGTTGGTAGTGGGCTGAATACGCCCGATAATTAATCGAACCGTCGAGGTCGACGAATAACACCGCTCGGTTATCCCGATAGTACGGAACGGGTCGCTTAAGTGGCCCGTGTCCGAAGTCGACCTGCGGCGAGGTGCGATCGCCCGGTCTACCCTCCGTGTGGGTGCTTAGGTAGGTCGAATTTGGCGAGCAACCCTATCCCACGCGGGGGCCGATTGGCTCGATCGCGGTGAGACCGAAAGGTCCACCCGTGACTGGTTCCCGGCGTTAGTCCGAGAGGGTCACGACTGGATTGTCCGTCCGGTGGGCGACGTGCCGCGATTCGAGTTACGTGGCCGTCAGCACGCCGGCGGGCGCGAATCCGTTACTATATATATATATATATATATATATATATATATATATATATATATATATATATATATATATATGTATATATATGTATATATATATATGTATATATATATGTATGTATATATATGTATATATATATATGTATATATATATATATATATATATATATATATATATATATATATATATATATATATATATATATATATATATATATATATATATATATATGTATGTGTCAGCCATGTTTTGATGTGATTCCTATTGTGATCAAAACATTTGTGCACCGATTTTATTTTCACAAACAATTATGGACAGTACAACACCTCCCAATTATCTCAAGCTATCTTCTTTAAAGTATTCATTCAAAACTTCTTTGAACCTCTTGAAACTTTTGGTCCTCTTTTGGGACCCTTTGCAAAGCTGCTGCTGTTTGTTGAATAAACATTATCAAAATGCCTTTAAGTACTTTTTCGTTTTGAGGATATAAAAAGTTATGTAAAACAAGTTCCAATGAGTAAGGTGGGTGGTCAACACCTGCATCACCATGCTTTGACTGGTGCTGGTGCTCAGATGTCGCAGCGTGTGCTAAGTGCGTTGTCATGTTGCAGGGACGCAAGCAAGTTGCATTCAACAAATGTTTAAGTAAATCACTGTTGAACTTCCAACTGTCCATCCGGAATATGTGTGGTGTAGTTGTCCTCCTTTGTCAAAAAAATGTGGCTTAGCATAGTATTTTCACAAATAATTATTTCTACAAACATTCTTTTTTTTTAAGGTGATTTCCTTTGCTAACTATTCCATTGTTTCCTGGTTGTACACTCACATGTCACCCATTACAATCCTTAAATTTTGGATTGTCTGCAGCTGTTGCAATGAGATCACCATTTATCTGGCAAATGCATTGAACTTTTTGCATTGAGCTCAGGTCCAAAATGGATCTTGCTTTCTATAGGCACTGTATATTACTTTATAGGGGTGTAGGGGTGTATGTTTTTGCATATAGGGGTGTAGACTTTCTATAGGCACTGTATATTAATAGATAATGAACAAGGCATGCCTTACTGGGTTGACAAAATGCTGCTGCGAAGCATAAATTGATGATACCATGCAGCAAGCTTTTTCAACACTGCGAATTGTAGAGCCAGTATTTTCCGTTTCCAAAAAAAGCTAAGTTCTGGTAAATTCTGTTTCAGAAATTAAATTCCATTTCATATTCTCTGCAAGCCTCTTCATTGAACTTCCAAGGAGATAGATCAAAGCAAGTCTCACCCAGATGAGCGTCTCTCCCTCTTCCTTGATGGTGTTGCTGGGAGGTGTATTTTGCTCCCATGGCGATGCAAAAATGCAGGGAAAATTGTTATTTTTTTATTTTTGACTTTTATAATGTTGGACCTTGTGTTTGTGTTCAACTTGCTGGGACAAAGTGATCTTTATATGTTACTTTTCCAGCAATGTGGGTGGTTACTGAATAGAGTTATATGCAGTGACTAAAACATATCGTGAATTATGCCTGTTATAACCAGGGTGCCTGATATAGCTAAATTCTGATGGTATATGTAAACATGCAATACTTAAAACATGGACTGTAATGCTTATCACTATACACAATCTGTAAACGCAAAATGTTTTTGACTTCCTACCACTATACACCGTCTGTAAATGATAAATGCCCACAGTCACTTTTCTAATCATATTGCCGTAAAACCGAAAAACACCCTCGAGCAATTGTACACAAGTGAGATCACGTGGCATGCCATTGTCTTTGGTCACATGACCCTCCGTGAGCATGAGTGAGGTTCCACAAGCTGATTTTTGTTAACATGCACGGACAGGTAGTTTTGTGGTTTTTCCTGGAATCTTGGCTTCAAGTTACATCAGTATGAAAAATTTCAGCTTTCTAGCCCATCTATAAAGTACTAAACATTTTTTGAGTGAGTGAGTGAGTGACTGAGTGAGTCATGAGAAAGATATGTATATACAATATGGGACATGAACCTGGGTTCCAAGCATCATGAGCTATCATAGTGGAGTGGCGAAGCTCATGAATTGTACACTTTTGGATACAAGCACCAAACTTTCCAGATATGTTTAGGAATATATTGTAAATGATTGTAGATATAGAGGCAGCGCAATTATTTTTTTTTTCCTGGGTGGCCATTTTGTAAAATGATAATCAGATTCACTGCAACCATTTTGTAAAATTGCCACCAGATATTCAAAGGTATGTAGTGGACACAGGACTATCTAGACGAGTCAGTAACTGATTAAAATCGATGTTTCGGATAGAAAATGATTGGGAATGTTGCCCAACCATTCAGAATAACTCGAACTGCTTCATTTCAATGTGATATAATCTACATTCTACGTACACAGCTTCAAAATACAAGGCAAGACATTATTACATTTTGTTTATAACGAATTTGTATGTCTTCAAATTGTTTTTAACAATTTGAAGACAGGTTGATAAAACTAAAATTTGTATCAACTCTCTCATCCAACTGCAGAATTTGCTCTGGGTTAGAGAACATTGCCTCTGGTGAAATAGTGTCAAAGAGAATAAAATTTGCTGCACAATCAACAGCGGTGACATCTGAACATCAGAATCAGATTAACTGTAACCTATGCATAATTTGGTGGTGTCAAAAATTATTCTATTAACTGTCCAGCAAAAATTTGGGAAGTGGATACAAGTCTTTGGCAGATAATCTTGCTGAATTCAATGAACTTGGGAAGCTTCCATTCAAAATGTGCAAACTTGATGATGGTGTTGGCATCGAATATGCTATGGTTGTCCATAATGCCTTCGAGCATAAAACCTGTAGCCTCTGCTTCAACAATAAAATGCTGGAAAGAGCATTTCAGCGGGATATGCTCTTGATAAATGCATTGAAGATTCTGATGTGTCCGCACATACACGGTCAAAGATGAAGCTTCTATCAGAAGAGAAACATTCCCTCTGCTTTTTCTGTTATGGACCAGCAGGACAAGATGGTCTTCGTGAAGCATCAACCTTTCAATTGGATAGACAGGTGCGTTTAAGTGCCGCCTTGATTCAAGACAACAGACTTTTCGCAAAACTGAACGAAGGGGACATGGTGGCTTTTGAGACCAAGTATCATGCCAAATGTTTGCTAGATCTTTATTGCAGAGCCTCCAGAGCAGTCATGAATGAAAGAGAGCAGTGCACCATATCAGGCATTGCATTTGCTGAACTAGTGATGTACATCGAGGAAACATGAATGCAGGAAGGAATGACACCAATCTTCAAACTCATTGATTTAGCACATCTGTACCAGCAGAGGGTTAAACAATTTGGTGTTGTTTTCGAAACAGCGACTTCATTCTACATTATTAATGTTAAGATTGTTTGCTCATTTTTCAGACATGGAAGCTCACAACAAGGGTCGAGAGATTTTGTTGCTTTTCAAAGAGGACATTGGTGCTGTCTTGGCAAAGTCATATGAATTAGATACGGATAACAGTGCTGTTATCCCTTCATGTGCAGCAGCTGTACTCCGGCGGAACATGTTTGGCACTAAGCAGCAATTCCATTGATCATTTTCTGCAGACTGTCTTGATGGCTTTGTGACAAATTGGCTACTTTTTTGGTCGGAATGATTATTGAGGGGCCAAGCATAAAGGATCAAAGTTGTTCAGTAATACCAGCAGCACTCTCAATTACACAACTCCTGACTTGCAATAGTGTAAAACATCAACGACAACAAACAAGTGCATCCATCAGATGCAATGCTGAGCAGGAGACCCCACTTCCTATGTACCTTGGACTAATGCTCCACACAAAAACTCATAAGAAGGAACTGGTTGATAGGTTTCATAACTTTGGCCTTTGCATATCATATGATCATGTTCTCCATATCTCTAGTGAGATGGGAAACAGTGTTTGTAGGTGCTATGAAGAGGAAGGAGCTGTTGTCATCCCCCTGGCTACATGTGCAAAGGTCTTTACTACAGCTGCCATTAACATCATTGACCATAATCCAAGCTCAGCAACGGTAGAGGAATCATTTCATGGAACTGGAACTTCCTTGTTTCAACATCCCAAACATGAAGCAGATGGCACAGATCGTGGAACAATTACCTTCAATGAAACTACTGACTCAAAAGTAGTTTATCTCCCAGAGTATTACACAGAAGTCTGTCCCATTTCCACCAGTATTGAAGCATCACCAGTGGTCGAAGCATACGTCGCATCTCTAGCAAGGAAGGACTTTCAACTCCACACAGATGAGAAACACAAGTGGATGGAAAATACGAGACAAGTTCTTGATGAGAACAGAGAAAACACTGACGTATCCTGGTCAGCTTATCATGCAGATCGTCAGCAGAAAGTTGATCGTATTAACACATCCACTGCATTGTTCCCATTATTCCACGAGAGTGCTCATACAGTTGTAATGATTCGACATTCAATAGACATTGTTAAGACTGCTATTGCTCATCTCAACCAAAGGCAAGTAAATACCAGTCATTGCTGTTGATCAGCCACTTTATGCTTTAGCAAAGCAAGTCCAATGGAAGTGGCCAGAAGTTTATGAAGAAGGTAAATTGGTGGTGATGAGAGGCTTTCATATTGAAATGGCAGCTCTCGCAGAAATATTCAAGTTTCTCGTGTTGTTAAAAAAAACCCATACCTAGCCATTTCAAATAGATCTGGGGCTTGTTTATATGCAAAATCAAGTATGTTGGCCTGGCTGGTGGTCATCTTGGAAAATGACCAAATGACCATAGGACCATGTGCCTCTATATCTAGATTTATTTGAAATATGTTCCTGAACCTGTGTGGCAAATTTTGTGCTTGTACCCCAAAGTGTACAATCCTCTCTGGTGGTCGTATGGCAGCTTAGCTGCCGGGATAACTATCATTTCTTGAAGCGCGACTGTGTCGCTGATACAGTGCCCCTCTACCAGTACATACACTGGAACTGGTACTCATTTTGCCGACATCGGAAGGATGACAGGCTGAGTCAACCTCCTGGTGTATTAATTCAGTGGTCGACGGGGCTTGAACTCAGGACCCTAGGATCCCAAGCCGCCACCTTAACCACTGAGCCAACACCAGGCTTCAATCGTCTCTATATCGGGTACTTAGCCACCTCACCATTAGTTGAGATGGGAATGTTAAACAAACCAACCTAAAGCATTCAGTTTCTAAAATCGTCAGATGATTGTGTTGCACAGAGGCACAGTTGCAGTGCGCCATTACATTAATGCAGGAACAAAAAAAATGTGTCAAGGGTTTCAGCACCCAATGGCCGACTTTTTGAAAAAGAGACATCAGGTATATGACATACACCAGCAGATTTAACAGACTAAACAGTTGGTGTGACATTCCCCAGGACAGTGTACTTTTTCATGCAATGCCATGCCCATTAAGCAATAAGATGACAACTTGTAATTGGATCCTACGTCATCGGGGATTAACCCAGACAAGACATTTGTAGAGGCAAGCACATTACCTCTGAGGTATGTTGCCACTCCTTTCGATCACCAACACACAGATATGACAGTTCTCTTTGTCCGTCTATAGGAAGACCTGGAGTTAATTTGGCATAGATGTCAAGTGCTTTCTTGCATGCTAACCTCTTAAGGTACTCATGGTTCACTATGTTTATGGACACAACTCTCGTACTTTAATCCATATTGATGATAAATCAGAATACGTGTTACGTGTCCACTGCAAGGCACCGCAGCGAGTGCACCAGTAACCTAGATAATCTCATGGCAGAAAATAAATAGACAAGTCTGAAGACGACAATGGTTCACGAGTGGTATTTGACGATGTTGATCATTTCAGAAGTCAAGGATGAGACAATGTGATAATTTTTGACCAAGTTATAAAAATGATCAACATGATGTGGTACGAGTGACAGGTTATTAGCTGCAAAATGATGAAACCCCGGTTTCGTTCAACAACTTTCAAAATTTGACCTTTGCATAACCCTTAAAGGTCACAAAACAATGTTGTGGACATTAAAATAACGAAACAGGATACGTGCTCCAGCTTATTGGAGTTAGTTTGTCGAAGAAGGTCGAAAACCCGGTTCGATTCCAACAACTTTGAAAATTTGACCTTTGTGAACTTTAAAGGTCAAAGGTCAAGGATTATGACCTTTGGTCCAAAACTTCCTCTGGAGCATTCCAGGAACAATATAACGTCATATAGGCAATATGGCATTTCACACTCTTCGGATTATCCATACTTTGATGAAATCAGCGTAAAAACACACTTGAAGGGGGCGCCACGGGCAAGGTGTTCGAGATAGAGCAAAGTGGTTTCAAGACTTTAGGTGGGGAATGACCTCAACATTATGCATAAAAATATTATCATCCTAGCTCTCAAAGTTTGGGTGGTCATATGATTTTATGTCAAAATTCGAAATTTTCTAAGTTCGTGACCTTGTGACCTTGACCTTGGGACGAAAATGAAAAATTGAGCTCCGTGGGGCTATGCAGGTGCCATTGGGCTAACCAAATACCGAAACCCCTGTCAGATTCGACAAACACCCTCTGAGAAGATGCAAATTGAAATTGGCTACCCCCTAAAAACATGTTTTTTTGGCGTGGCTCCTCTCATAATGTGCGCACCACGTCCATTCTCAGGAAAACACAACTAGATCATGATATAAACTCTCACCCAAATTTTATCAGGATCGGATCAAAACCTACGGAGCTATGCTCAGGACAGACAGACAGACAGACAGACAGACAGACACACAACAATAACGAATATAGTGGTCACTTATTACTTACGAAATCTAAAGATTTCGTAAGTATATTGATGACTTCCGTCCTCTGTTTGTGTGTGTTTGTTTGTTTGTATGTTTGTTTGTAGGCACGATAACTCGAGAACGGAAGAAGCTACCAATCTCAAATTACACCACGTGATTCGGGAGGGTGATGGCTAGCGCTGATTAGATTTTGGTCAAAATTGGTCAAAGGTCAACGTCACAGTGAGGTCAAACATTCGATTTTTGATGGTTTGGTGCAGAATCATCGTAGAAACTTCTGGTTTGTGTCGCTACCTTCTCTAGAGACAGCTTTTATTAGACAAGGTCAGAGGTCAAGTTGACGATTTCGTAAGTACCAGTCGATGACTGCTTGTTTTTTTTTCATGAAAATATTTTTTTCGTGAACCAACATTTATGTGCCTCTTGTGTTGTTTTACGGATGAAACGTACATACGACGAGAGACAGAAGGATAACTTTTTAACAAACAATTAATTCCGACTGTCTACCTTAAACACAATAATACTGCTTAAATGCAACACTTTATGGCTTAACTAAAAATTCCAAATTTAACATGTACAAACGTCACAGCCAACAATGCAGCCATAAGTTAACACACGACTCACGAGGTGGTTACTTATCTAAAGCAAACAGTTTGTAAAATAGACTCCAGAGGGTTATAAATGTGTGAAGTGTCAGCAGTGAGGATGTTCAAAAGGATCTTATCCAGAGGGTGCACACGGGATGAAGTGGATAGGTCAATTGCGTCGTAAAAGTCCTCAGAAGGTGAAGTCCCCTCGTATCACTGAAGTATGGAGAAGAACCCGAGTCCACAGGTCAAGTTGTTTGAGATGTTTAAGATGGGAGCTCCAAGCTGTGAAGGACAATGTTACTTGAAGAAGAGGAGAGAGTGGAGGAATGGGCAACATGCCTATTTGTTAATGCACCAGTGAGGATATGCCTGCTTTGAAGTCATCTCTGAGACAACAGCAGTACAATGTCTGACAAGTAGATTTGATGAGTAGAGGGAGGTCAGCAAATGATACCTCAGGGGGTATGAAATGTGAAGTGAAGCTGAATCTCCACCAACCAATGTACAGTGGGGTGAAGTTAGTCCGTCGTGGTCCAGAAATGGGGGAGTCACAGAACCTCCCCAGGTTCGCATTCAGAAGACTTCAATTCCTCCTTTGCTGGGTTGGTCGGTTTTGAAATGATTTGCCTTCTCCATGCATGAGACCAAGCGTGACAGCTTCGGAGAATGTGCCTTTCTCCCCTCTGTCTCCTTTTTTTTCCTCTCTCATCTTCATGCAAACTGTCGGTGCTATAAATTCTTCTGTTAAGGCCCAGTCACACCTTGACGTTTTAGTCAGCAATGGCAACATATCAAAATGTATGTAAAACGCTGGCTTATGCTGAACTTTTTATGTTTTTTTTTTTAAAGATTCGGACGTATTCATAACGAGTTGGTCGTATGCATAACATATTAGTAACGGACACAGACCGTTTCGTTGTCTTATAGATAACTTATACCAATGAATGCTTAGCCTGTTGTCGGCATTCACAACCTATGCCCAACGATAATCTAACTTATGCATAGCGCGCTGCACGTATCGCCGACGATCATGTGGCATAGCCTATTAAAAGGCTGCTGCACAATGATTCAAATCATAACCGCCGGAGAAATGGAAGTGTCAACATCGCAGTCACACCTTGGCGATCTTGCCAGCATATGCCGACCTCTGAAAAATGCGTCTAAAACGCTGGCGTACGTCGAATACGGTATGGGTAAGTTTAGTATACGTGAATAGAACGCGAAAGTACGCTATCATATGTCGTAGTAAGTGGAGTACGTCTTGAAATTTTAAACGTGTGAAACATTTTACGACATACTTGCCGTATGCCTCACACATTCCGCATGCGATGGGAATAAGTTGAACGCACGATATGCGATTGTTGCCACACGTCGACAAAAGTTACTCGTAAGTCGAAACACATCGAGGTAATGGTTAGCGTCAGTGTTCCAGACTCCCTGTTTTTTTTTTTCTTTGGTATGACGGTGATGTTGACATTTCGATTTCTAGTGCGGTTATAATATAATATAATATAATTAATAGGCTGCCGCTCAACGATTTAAATCATAACCGCACGAGAAATCGAAGTGTCAACATCACCGTCATACCGAACAAAAAAAAACAAACAAAAAAAAAAACAATGTCACCCGCAGGGTGACCCGTATCTTGCCAAAAGGTGACCACGTGTGACTTCTTTAAGGTCACACTGAGGTGAACAGAGTTGCTATCCACCAGGAGCGACTCCTTGAGGAATATCTGCCTACGAGAGATTCCGATGAGAATCGTTCTACAGAGTAACCATGAAAAAAATCAGTTTTTTCGTCATGACGTCATAGCGTCAAACTTTTGACAGATCTGGAAAGCACTTATCAAGCGCTTTCATATGAGGTATTACTCGATATGGCATCTTAGATTTCAAAATTTGACTTTGGGGTCAAAAACTTTCGACCTCCAGCGCTAACCATGAAGGTCAAGGCCGATCGCCACCAAAAATTAATCAGCTGAGCGCCAGACCATGAACTATATTCCCATGAAGTTTGAAGACGATCCGATCAAAATTACTCAAAAAATAAGGGATTTGCGACAGTGATCTTGACCTTTGACCTTGACCTTGAAAATTTTATGCGCCGAAAGGGATCTCTATAGGCCTCTGATATGCGTAGTTACAAAAATTTCCAATAACTGTGCTCTGCAGAGTGATCGATACGTGATTACAGACAAACAAAAAAAAAACAAACAAACAAAAAAACAAACAAGCTGACTAACATATCTTGCAAAAACTTCGTTTTGGCAAGATAAAAACCAGGGAGTCTGGAACACTGACGCTAACCATGACCTTGACGTGTTTCGACTTATGAGTAACTTACAAGTAACGTGTGTCAACGATCGCGTAACGTGCCTACAACATATTACTCATAGGTTAGAAATAAGTTTCGGGTACGCGAAACATTACCTCGACGTGTTTCGACTTCTGATTTACTTACAAGTGACGTGTGTCAACGATCGCATAACGTGCTTACAACTTATGGCCAGCGTAGCGGAACTTGTGAGTCATACGCTGGCATAAGTCGTAAAATTTCAAGCATGCTAAAATTTGAGGACAACCGCAAAGTACAACGATGAAAGCCAGCGTACTACGACGTATGGCAGTGTTTTTCAGCGTGCTCTCAATGTTTCCAAAACTTACCCATAACATATTCGACGTGTGCCAGCGTTTTAGACATTTTTTTCAAAAATCGGCATAAGCTGGCTAAAACGTCAAGGTGTGACTGGGCCTTTAATGTCGCTCCCTCTTTTCTCATGTTGTTTTCATTGCAGAGGCCACTGCAGCTGCCATTGGGGCCATTGCGACCCAAAAATACATTTAACAGTCAAAAGAACCTTCACCAAGCCACAATTAAATGAAATGGTCTAGAACAACATGGGTCAAAAAAAAAAAACGGGAGGATATTGTAATCAGCTCCATCTATCTGTATGTCTGTCTGTCACACTCTCCTCCTAAACAGTTGTGCAGAAATTCACTAAACTTGGTAGTTAAGATCACCATCTGGCAAGAAGGCATGAGAGCAGTGTCAGTTTTAACACCCCACCCCTGTGGTCCTGGGGTGGGGTCAAAATGTCAAGTACAAAAATGCAATTATTGACATTTTCAAACATTTTTTTAAATGAAACTTTGTATATGCAATCAATATTGGGGGACGCATGAAATATATGATGATTTATTGGATTTAACCACCAGTTCATCTCCCGGGGGTGGAGTATAATGGTCACTTGGGTCAAAACAGAATATTTTAACTCAAATTTTGATATTGGGTAATTCCTGGTGGAACTTTTTGCCATCTCTCAACATTGCTTTCGGTGAGAAGGGTGGGGATTTGCAATGGCATGTGCCATCAACTTTGCTCTAGTTTTTATCCCCATGCTTGTTTTTTTTTTAAGGTGGGATATTGTAATCGGCTCCATCTGTCTGGCTGTCTCTTTGTCTGTCTGTCACGCTATTTTTTCCTCAACCAAGGGTCCTCAAAAGGTGGACCGTGGTCCACATCCAGACTGCAGGCATCATCAGTCCAGACCTTGGAGCTAATTCTAATCCCTAATTAATGGGTTGATCACATGGTGCTAAATTAGTTCAATTAATTCTGAGTTAATCATCTTTCATGTTCTTCTATTCTATCTGCCACTAATTATGTGTTAATGGCCTCTGGCATTTCTCCATTCAGACCAGCTTGATAAATTAGAAACGAAGGTCGGAATTAATGCAGCTGGTAGTTAATGTGGGACTAATGTGGAGTATGGAGAAGGACATGATGGTATTATATATATGGAGGAAAATATTTTCTCTGGTCACGTCTTGTTTCCATTTCATTTTGAAAACTAGATTTGCTGCATTGATTTTCTTGTCATTATTATGTTAATACGCTAAGCCATATTTTGTGGATGTATCTCCTCCGAAACTGCTGGACGGATTGTCGCCATTTTCGGCATGTGGGTGCTCTGTGGTCTAATGTACACCCTAGGCTATGTGAGATCGCACCAGACGGACAGGTTTGGGAATTTTCTAATTTCGATTTTAATTTTAAATCTTTTTTAAATTTTTATATATGCAATTTAATTTTAATTAAAATTAATTTTAATTGATTTTAAATCAAGCTTGATTTGGTTGCATTTTTACGACCTTTGCAACTTTGGCCGAGAATATCTCGAGAACAAAAAATACTACCCCTCCAGTTTTTTGATGTTATAGTAGACAGTATGAACTTTCATTTTCATGCAAGGCCAGGTCAAGGTCACGAGGTCTTCAAGGTCAAGGACAAGGTCAAATGTCAGGTCAACAAATAATCCACCCCGAACTTAAATAGATCGACGAACCGATGCTGGATTTGCATTCTATGGACAATTACCTTTCCAACGACACCAAAATAATTGAGGTAGGGCAAGGGGTTGCTGAGATATGAGGATTTGAATTTTGGTGGAAACTCGACATTAGTCGAAAAGTTCAAAAGTTCTCAAGGTCATATCTCGTCAACCCCTAGTCCGATTTAGCTAAAATTTTGTGTGTGAACATGGACTATCATATGTAACATACATGCAAAAATTAGCCAAATCTGAGGGGGTCGGGTTACAACCCTTGGGTGAACTGAGGTAGAATGACCCAAGTCGACATTTCAAATGTTAATCCTTCTTGGGATCTCAACTTGATAGGCTGAGTCGGGCTGTAGCCTTGATTGTGTTGAGGATATGTCCTTGTGCTGTAAATTATATAATAAGTGTACAAGCTCCTTTGGAAATGTTTGTAATTGCACCCATCTTGTATTAAGGAAAGTTTGCCTATTGCCCTATCTGTTATAGCAGAAAGAAATGATGTCGTCATCACATGATTATCTTCTCTAATGTCCAGTACACGGCTGCTGGTATCATAATTGCTTGGGAACATTCTGTATTGCTTGTGCAGTGTCCCTGTATGTTGGGACAACAATTTTCTGAATTTAGCCAACATGCGAGTAATAACTCACCCACTCTTCATCGAAAGACGCTGTTGTGTCTTTGCTATCCATAGGCTAATGCGAGCAGACGGATCACCAGTTTGTCATCCATTCGAGGGACGGTGCATTTTGTAAAGCAACTCCATGCCTACGATGCACCAATCCAACAGTTTACAGTTATATCCAGAATCCAAACTCAGACTAAACAGGTTAAAGTTAAGTCTACCATATGAGGACAAAACCCCTTCCATCCCTTTCCATCCCTTTAACCTCTCATCTCACCCCAAAATCCAAATCCATTGAGACCATACACTGTACAGTGTTTGTGCTGCCAAAGCAGTCTCTTGTGCTATTGGGCACAATCCTCGACGAGTCGCCACTCCGACACAGGATACTCGAATGGCTCAATCATCCCAACCAGTTGGTACTCATTTTGCCAACCTCAGAAGGATGACATGCTGAGTGAACCCCACCTGGTATTAATTCAATGGCTGAGCGGGATTTGAACTCAGGACCCTAGGATCCCAAGCCTGCCACCCTAACCATTAATTCAATACCAGGCATACCCAAAAAAACCTGGCTTTTATAAGTCTTTGAAGCTACAAGAGGCCATGTAGTACAGCAAAGTTTACACTATGTTTGCAGTGAACATTCTGAACTGAACTGTGAGATCACACAAGGAAATATCGAATTGTATATCATTACTTGGTACAAGCCAAACATTTTGTGAAGAGGAAGGCACCAACATACGTTTTTGACGATCTTCGCATATAACTCTATTTCATTGTAGTACGCCGTATTGTCTGCTCCACTTGTACCACTGGACATTGCATACAAAAACAGTGACCACAAGGGGTCATAGTTAAAGGCAGGTGTGGGAGGGATCATGTTCAATGCGTTTATTTCACAGCACGATACCTAAATGGTGCAACCCAAACCTGAATGTGATCTTTTGTTCTTCGATGTCAACTTTTATGTCTTTTCCATCTTGAATCATGAAATTGACAAATAGGTAATTTTTTCGGTCATACCACGTGGTATGAACTGGCTTTCTGGATGGAAATCAAAGGCAAGAGAATAGGACATAGTAAATGCTGTATAATTGTATTTTACATAATAATTTATATCAAACTTTGGATTGATGATTACAAAGCAAAGCAGTAAGAAAAACTAGTAGGGCACTCGGTCGAGTGCATATTTCCACCACTTAACGCCTGATCCACGAGAACATATCTGGCCCAATACATTTTTGAAATGGCATGCTATATATTGTTTTTGGCCCTCTCTCTCTCTCTCTCTCTCTCTCTCTCTCTCTCTCTCTCTCTCTCTCTCTCTCTCTCTCTCTCTCTCTCTCTCTCTCTCTGGTGAAGAATCACTTTAAAAATTAAATAATTGTCGTATCCAGATCCGGATCCGAATCTTCACGAAAACTGAATCGATTCTTCCTTGTCACACACCCAACCTGTCCACCAAGTTTCGTCCAAATCCGTCCATAACTCTTTGACATATCGTGCTATATATCGTTTTTGGCACTATCTCTCAATGGTGAAGAATCACTTAAATATGCCAGTGGTCGGATCCGGATCCGGATCTCCACCAACATCTGATCAGTTCGTCCTTGTCACACAACAAACCTGTCCACAAAGTTTCATCCGGATCTGCCCACAACTTTTTTGAGATATCTTGTAAATAGACAGGGGTAAAAACATAACGTCCTTCACCTTCAGTGGCAGAGGGAATAATAAACAACTTCAATAATTAATGGAACAAATAATTTGATGGAGAGATGAATTGGACTGAACGTTGAATAGACTATAAAAAGCATTGGATTGAAGTGGTTATAATCTCAAGTTTTCGGTTCAAGTTGCGATGTTGTATGGAAATCATATCTTATTCGAAGCTCTTGAATGTCATAAGTGATTTGGTTTTGCATTAAATAATCCTATTGAAAACGCTGCGAGAAAACAGGTTCAAGTTCCGTTTTGTAAAAGGTTCATGATGGAGCTTGTACTCACGTATAGTACGAAGGGTGAGCGGATTTGACGACTGAATGACAAGGACATGAGTACACAATGGACAAATCAACAGAGTACGAGTATATGGGATTTGAGTCCATGGGATCTCAGATTCACAAGTGATGTGTTCAGATGGGAATGCCATTTTTATCTTGCCAAAACGAAGTTTTTGCAAGATATGTTAGTCAGCTTGTATGTTTTTTATTTTTTTTTTTGTTTGTTTGTTTGTCTGTAATCACGTATAAAAAATTCTGCAGAGCACAGTTATCATCGGAAATTTTTGTAACTTCGCATATCAGAGGCCTATAGAGGTTCCTTTCAGTGCACAAAATTTTGAAGGTCAAGGTCACTTTGGCGCAAATCAGGGGAGTCGACGAAACCCTTATTTTTTGAGTAATTTTGATCGGATCGTCTTCAAACTTCATGGGAATATAGTTCATGGTTTGGTGCTCAGCTGATTAATTTTTGGTGGCGATTGGCCTTAACCTTCATTTTTTTTTTTTTTTGGTCTGTAATCGCGTATAAATCAATCTGCAGAGCACAGTTATAATTGGAAATTTTTGTAACTTGGCATATCAGAGGCCTATAAAGGTCCCTTTCAGCGCATAAAATTTTGAAGGTCAAAGGTCAAGGTCACTTTGTTGCAAATCAGAGGAGTCGACGAAACCCTTATTTTTTTAGTAATTTTGATCGGATCGTCTTCAAACTTCATGGGAATATAGTTCATGGTCTGGCGCTCAGCTGATTAATTTTTGGTGGCGATTGGCCTTGACCTTCATGGTTAGCGCCTCAGGTCAAACATATTTGACCCCAAGGTCAAATTTTCAAGTTTTAGGAACCATATCGTGTAGTACCTCAAATTGAACACCTCGATGAGTGCTTTCTAGATATGTCAAGCTTGAGACATTATGACATCATTTGGTGACGTTATGAGGCAAAAGCATATTTTTCATGGTTACTCTGTAGAACGATTCTCATCGGAATCTCTCGTAGGCAGATATTCCTCAAGGAGTCGCTCCTGGTGGATAGCAGCTCTGTTCACCTCAGTGTGACCTTAAAGAAGTCACACGTGGTCACCTTTTGGCAAGACGCAGGGTGACATTGCTTTATTTTATTTTGTTTTTAATCTTCCCGTGTCTTGAAGCACATAAGGTGTCGGGAAACGAGACAATGCCTTACCTTTGTCTTACCTGTTCAGTTGTCTTACCCTTCCTCCCGCCCTTGGTTTACTGAAGCTTGTGGTGAGGCAGTTGTCCTGAAACAACTTGCCTTTGCCTCATGGAAAGCAAACCCAACTGAGGGCAATCTCAGTTCTTTCCACAAAGCTCGGAACAAGTGTGTATCTACCCTCAGGAGAGCCAGAAAACAACATCTTTCTCATCTCAAGTCTGAACTCTCAAACCTCTCTCCCTCCTCAAAATCCTGGTGGCGTTTAATCAAATCTGTTTCTGGTGTATGTTCCCCCTCCATCCCCTCCCTTACCTCAAATGGCCGCACTGCTGATTCCACACGTGATAAAGCTGAATGTCTAAACTCGGTGTTTGCAGCTAAATCTTGTGTCCCAAACCCATCACTATCTCTACCCACTTTACCCAGTCGCACCCAACTGTCCCTGGACTCTGTATCCTTTTCTCCTGACAAGGTGGAGAGCTTGCTTTCAAACCTCGAGTCAGATTCTGCAACCGGTCCAGACGGCATCAGCCCACGTGTCCTCAAAGCCTGCTCTTCTGCTCTTGCTCACCCTCTCTCTGTTCTATTCACCCTCTCATTTTCCCAAGGTCATCTGCCATCTGCTTGGAAATCTGCTAACATCACTGCCCTGCATAAAAAGGTGCAAAAACAGATCCCTGTAACTACAGACCAATCAGCCTTCTCCCAATCATCAGCAAGGTTATGGAATCCATCATTGCTTCAGACATGAAATCCTTCCTCTTCTCCAATGGCTTGATTTCCAATCATCAATTTGGTTTCAGACCAGGTCACTCTACCCTGGATATGCTGCTACTGCTCTCCCATCAATGGATGGAGGTCCTCAATGCCAGACAGGAAATCCGAGCCGTATCCCTGGACATATCACGTGCTTTTGACACAGTCTGGCACCCTGCCCTACTCACCAAACTCTCTTCCCATGGTATTCAAGGCCATCTCCACTCATGGCTCGCAGACTTCCTCTCCTGTCGCAGTCAACGTGTGGCCCTAAACGGAGTTCTTTCATCCCCTCTTCCTGTGCAGGCTGGAGTTCCTCAAGGTAGCGTTCTGGGCCCTGTTCTTTTTCTGGTTTTCATCAATGATCTCTCGGACTCTCTGGAAAATCCTCTATTTCTCTTTGCCGACGACTCCACCCTCTGCCGTACCATCTGTCATCCCTCAGACCGGCAAGCAGCAGCTTCTTCGCTCACTGCAGATCTGGATAAAATCACAAACTGGTCCAACATGTGGAACATGTCTTTCAATCCACACAAATCTCACACTCTCACTATGTCTCTTCGAAAGGACCGTTTACAAAACCCCCCAACCTCTTTCTCAACAATCCTCTGGAAGAAGTCTTTTCTTTCAAGCTTCTGGGTCTCACTATCTGCCATGACCTTTCCTGGGAAAGTCACATTTCCAACCTTGCCTCAAAAGCCAGTCGCCGACTGAGAATCCTCCGTCGTGCAAAGTCCTTCCTCGGCCCTCTTGAGCTCCTGACTACTTACAAAGCTTTTGTCCGTAGCCTGATGGAGTACTGCTCTCCCCTCTGGGCTGGTGCTCCTGCCTCCCACCTTTCTCGACTTCACGCTGTCGAAACCAGGGCTTTTAAGATCATTGGCATCTCCCGCAATGAAGCTGAGTCTTTGGGCCTCTCACTCAATCACCGCAGGTTGGTCGGTGGTCTTTCTGTCTTCTACCGACTCCTCTCCAGCCTTGCCCCCTGCTCTCTCTGCGATTTGTCCCAACCACATTTCCACAGGGCGCTCAAGGTCCGCCAACAACCCCCTTCTGGTAAAACTACCAAAATCACGAATCACTGCTCATGTTCCTTCTTTCATTCCTCTTTTTTCCCACCTTTGGAATAAACTTCCTCACTCTATTCTTTCCCATTCTTCCCTTCAGGCTTTCAAAACAGCTGTTCACCACCACCTCTTATCTTCCCCCATCCAAATCCTCGATCTTTTCTACCCCCGATAATCCACCCAAGCCCACTTCCTTCATTTCTCCTGCTTTCCTTCCTGAAAGTCCCTGTAATGTCCATCTTCTCCTCGCCATGTTCCCCGTCCCATCCCCATCCCTCTCCCTTCCACAGTTCACCTGTGTCTGTTCCCCAATGTTTTGTCCCTTCCACTCCCACCCCTCTTGTCTCATGCCTCCTTGCTGTGAGTTGTGTGTTAGCTCTCATACGAGCCTCGACCAAGGTATACAAAAAAAAAAAAAAAAAAAATGCCATTTAAATGTCCCATGCCAGCCTTTTTACTGTAGATCTTCCACTGTAAATGCAACGGACTCTGTCTCGGTTGAGATGGTTTTTAAATTAAGAAGGATGAATAGGCTAACCAAATTTATGTATTCATATAGGGTTATGGAGAAGATACAGTTCACCCTTGCAAACCGTATATCATGACCATGTGGCCCAGGCCCATACCATGGCAGCTGCATCCAGGAATGTCTCACCGCTATTCTTAGCTGTTCCCTGTTTAACCGCATGCCCAAAGTGAGCAGTGACAAAACTATAGAAATCAACAACAAAAGAGGTATAAACATCGTGTGAGATAAAGGTTTCCGGCAATGCCTACCTGTGCTCACCGTGAGTTGCTGGCATGCTGTGGGCAGGCTTTTCCTGGATCGAGTCCTATATCAACTCACTAACGTACGATGGACTTAGTGGGCTGGGGGCTCCCACTCTATTTCGGAACCAACCATGATGAGGGAGGCTGAGACGTCACAGACACCAAATGTGACGCCAAAAACAAAACCAGACTTTTTAAGTTTTAGTAAAAAAATGGACAAAATCATTCAAACAGTTATTATGACCATAACAACATACAATGTGCTTTCTGTACTGCACCACTTTGTTGCAGTGTTTATCTTGATTCTAAAATGAGATCTCATCATGTACAAAACACAAAATATGGTGATATGACTCAAACGCACAACGCTGCTGTCTACATGGAAATGAATTCAAGGTAATGTGGTATTTGATACATCGAAATCCTAAAACACAGGAAGTATAAATGCATCTGTCTGGATCCTTATGATCATAAATGAGCTTAAGGTGATAAGAGGGGGTTGGGGGGGTCTTGCAACTTTGTTTTTATGGAAAACACAGAGGACTCCCTAACACCTAAGCCAAGGCTTTGGCTCTCTGCCAAGCTTGCATCGTGTTGTAAAGCTTATACTGTGTTGCGAGGTTCATATTGAGCCACGAGGCACATCGGTGTGACCAGACCCATTCTACCTTTTATCTACATACAAGCGCTACTCGTTAAGGAGGATTAAAGTTGTCAGTACATCTCTCTATGTAGCTCATTGTAAGACTTCACGGAGTAAGAAACATTGGAATGTATTTTGCACGCGTTTTCATGTAAACACATTGCACGTCACGGACATTCGTGACATTTGCATAACGTATTTCAACGTCATTTGACGTACTGTTTCCTATTCGTTTGATTTATTATCTTGCCAAAACTAAGTTTTGCAAGATATGTTAGTCAGCTTGTGTTTTTTTTTTATTTTTATTTTTTTTTTTTGTCTGTAATCACGTATAAAAAATTCTGCAGAGCACAGTTATCATCGGAAATTTTTGTAACTTCGCATATCAGAGGCCTATAGAGGTCCCTTTCAGTGCACAACATTTTAAAGGTCAAGGTCAAAGGTCAAGGTCACTTTGTCGCAAATCAGGGGAGTCGACGAAACCCTTATTTTTTGAGTAATTTTGATCGGATCGTCTTCAAACTTCATGGGAATATAGTTCATGGTCTGGCGCTCAGCTGATTAATTTTTGGTGGCGATTGGTCTTGACCTTCATATGTTTTTTTTTTTTTTTTTTTGGTCTGTAATCACGTATAAATAACTCTGCAGAGCACAGTTATCATTGGAAATTTTTGTAACTTCGCATATCAGAGGCCTATAGAGGTCCCTTTCAGCGCATAAAATTTTGAAGGTCAAGGTCACTTTGTTGCAAATCAGGGGAGTCGACGAAACCCTTATTTTTTGAATAATTTTGATCGAACCGTCTTCAAACTTCATGGGAATATAGTTCATGGTCTGGCGCTCAGCTGATTAATTTTTGGTGGCGATTGGCCTTGACCTTCATGGTTAGCCCCTCAGGTCAAACATATTTGACCCCAAGGTCAAATTTTCAAGTTTTAGGAACCATATCGTGTAGTACCTCAAATTGAACAGCTCGATGAGTGCTTTCTAGATATATCAAGATTGAGACATTATGACGTCATTTGTTGACGTTATGAGGAAAAAGCATATTTTTCATGGTTACTCTAGAACGATTCTCATCGGAATCTCTCGTAGGCAGATATTCCTCAAAGAGTCGCTCCTGGTGGATGGCAGCTCTGTTCACCTCAGTGTGACCTTAAAGAAGTCACACATCGTCAGCTTTTGGCAAGATATGGGCCGTTTATTTTTGTATTTTTTGATTTATAGTGGAACCGTAATGCATATCTGAAGTATTGTTGTCACAAAACAACATCATATTTCTTTACAGTTTCATACAGATCGGAGCCTTTGGGAGCTTTTCAAAGCTTTTTCAGAGCTTTCACGGAGCTTTACGAAGCAATCAAACAACTTTCTTGAAGCTTCTTTGGGAATGAATAAAAGGCCGAAGACTTTCTGTTCGTCTAGAAGCCAAAATCTGTAGCTAGCCTAGAAAATAGGTTCGCTGCTGATTTCATGTTAGAATGGTGCAACTGGTGTTTTTGAAGAGTCTAGGCATGACCAAGTCTAGTTCCACTTGTTGCCAAGTCTGCATCTGAATATTATGGCCGCCATGACAGTAATCAAAATGGCCGCCATCAGATTTAGTCTTTTTCTTACTGCAAATTGTACTAGCCAGAAATTTGTCATGATTGTAAAATACTATGTAATCTGACACGAGGAACACTTTTGTGCTTTATTTTTGGACTGGATCACAACTTTTCACATAATTGACAACTTAAAGACGAAATTGAAAATGCACATACGAGCAACAAATGTGAAAAAGAAAATGTTTAGCACTATTGACGGAGATGGGTTTACAGTCAGTCAAAGGTTATTTCAACAGCTGTCAGATTCTTTCTAACACAAAATTACGTTGCTTTGCAGAAGAGAAAAGTGTTGGGAGAACACCCAAGTACAATTTTCAGAGCTATTGATCGGCTTGTACACTGAACGGATTCCTACAAAGGGCTTTGCATCCACATGCTTTCGTGCAAGGCAGTCCATTCCGTGTACATTTGCACCGTCGAGTTGAGCATGACCCACGGCATTTGCATGTCGTCAGTTCTACACAGTAAGCAGTAATAGGCTGTGCAGTCATGAGTCGCGGCTGAAATGTCTCGTTGCCATCTTTGACAACCTGTTCCCACCCACAGTTCTCAGGTGCAGGTAGATGTGGTTCAGATTCCAAGGCTCTTCTCCACACAAAAGTCTGGTAGTGCGCTCGCTTGATGTGTAGGAGCAGAGCATCGCGAGTTGGAGGCAGATTCTCAATAGCTTTGGTCAGACTGAGAAACAGATCACATCTTACTCGCTGAATTGAGTTATCTTGGCCATGAGGGTCATAAAGCCTGCAGACAAATGACTCAGCATCTGCAATCACACTCTCATCAGGAATTTCCTCTTTGCCTAGGTTATTCAACAGGTGGGAGTTGTTTTGAAAGACAGCCCATGCAGAGCGCTTCGCAATTCCAGCAAACTGGCTTGTGCTGTCTGAACCTGTCACTGCATGAAATGCCAGAAGTGACTCCCTCTGCGAATCTGGGAAACTCTGCGAGTCAATGGGAATGTAGTGTTGCTTTTTGGGTGTCCCTGCATTCATCCAGAGAAAGGGACTGAGATGCAGCTGATAGGCAGCAAGGAGAATGAGGACATCAGTGTCCCGGCTAACAACAACAGTTTGCATGTACCCCTGTTCATATGCTTCCTTGGCATGGAGAAGAATGCGAGTATCAGCCTCTTTGTGCTCAGGAGATGACAAGTGTGAGCCATCTCTCCCTGACGACGTCCACACTTTTGCAGGATCTGTGAAGCCTCCATTCAGTACCAGCTCCTGTTCGTGATTCTGGAACTTGTTTGCTAACTCTGTGCATAGAAAATTTGCTAAGCTAGCTTTGTTTTCATCGAGGCAGATGAGTGTATTCCATTGCCCCATGGACTGGCTTCTTGTTTGCACGTCTCTTCTGATTGCTTTCTTGCCCCGTATCCTCTGACTTCGAGCTGTTGATTTGATCGTTTTCTTCCTATACTGATCAAAGGCAAGATCAACCCTGGAGCAATAGTTGGAAAAAACATGACTAATATGATCTGCAACAGAATCTGCCCATTCACCAAGTTAAACATCTTCTGGTTAAAGCCACTCCAGCCTGGAACGGCCTGATTATTTTGTTGATTCAATCTGGCCAAGATCCAGGCAAGCTCCTGAGTGTTGGCTGCTTTGATTTTCTGTTCAACGGGTGAGTACCATGTATGCTGCAGTGGTTCAGAGAAAACAGGTTCTGGCTTCAAGTTGGTCATATTGGCCTCTTGGACGCTTGTCATTTCAGGAGGGGCACTGAGAACTTTGGAGCGGCCAGGTTTAATCTGAATGTCCATCACTGGCTCTTGTTCTCCCTTGCGTCTGAGGGCCACGCACTGACTTGCATGAAAAGTGCCAGACCCAGTCAGCGTCTCATCAATTATGTCAATGTTGTCATTAGAATATCTCAAATATCCTGTGGTAGTTGGGATGTTGAGAAAGTTCCTTGGGATCATGACATTTCCATTATCTCGGAAGCATTGTATAACATCATTGGCAATTGCTGTGTCAATGCGCCTCACTGTATCGTACCCAACTGTGTGTGCAGCTGCATGAAAAAGATTGACAAGCTCTTTTGAGCGTCTAGCCTGGTGAAGAGCAAGGCCAAGGCCCAGGTGTTTGGGGGTCAGTTTTTTGCCTCCTGAAGCCACATGAATAATGTCTTGGCAGATGCTCAGAACTTAGTTCTTGGTATCTGTCTCATCCGCTTCTTCATTGTCCATCTTGTCAGTGCTGTCACCACCACAAAGAAGCTTTACAAGCATGTACAGGGTTTCAGGTACAATTCGCTCTGCATTTTCTGTGTTCAGTCCACCGATAATGCTATGCCCTGGAGAGTGTTTTACGTCACTGTAAATCTTTATACCCACTCTGAAGATCCAGCTAAGGATTTCGTTCTCATGATGAGGCAGACTGCACTGGGCCAATTCATCTTCTTCAGAACTTTCACCTTCTTCAGATAAATCATTCACGGCGGTTCTCATGGCAAACTTTGTCACAGTTGAGGACGCAACTATGAGGGGTTTTGTGACATCCAATGGCTGCACGAATGTCACCTTGTCACTACCAAAGTGAACCTCCACTTTCTGCTTGAAATTGTAGCTTTTGTAGGCTCCAGCCTCAATTCCAAAATCATTCAATAACAGCATGCTGTAGTGTTCCCAGATGTTTTTCAGGGTAAACACATGTCCCTTCTGCAGCTCTTTCTCAAGCTGGTTCATCACATTTCTGAAACAGATGCTTTCAGGAGACTGGTTTTTCTCTCCACTCTCCTTTTTATACTTTCTGCGAAAAGAAACATAACACTTGAGGTGATATTTACCTTCAGCTGCCATCAAGTCTGAAACACCTGCAAACCTGTGATGCATGGTGGGGTCAAATTGGGCCAAACTAAGCATCCTGGATGATGTGTGATCAAATTCAACATTTGTCAGGACACCAGCTTTATCAGGAATGTCAGTCTGGCAGAAAGCGCATTTTGACCAATCCATAGCGTGGTGCGCGGATCTTAGTGACTTTGGGACATGGTATTTCTCTGAGGAACCTGATGTTGTGGGTATCTCTTCTGCGTAAGTCACAGATTGTGGCTGAATCCTTGACTTCAGTCTGTCTATTTTTTGTGCGTGAGTAAAGTCACTATAGCAGAATTTGTGCCATTGAATCTTTTCGACGTGCTCCGGTACAGAATATTTTCTGATTCTTGAGAATGAGTCAACATATTTGGCATCATTATATTTCTCTCTTTCTTTGCAACATTCAGCTACAGTTTTCACACCAACGATTGTAGTCTTTCGAAGTGGCGTTGACTTGCTAGTTTTTGAACTGTCCTGGCAAATAAAGCATTTATTCCAGTCTACATGCTCTTCTTCTTCTCGATCCCTTGAACCCCCTGTGAGAAATCTTGCGGCTTTCATTTTTCAGTTAGTCCTGGGTAACAGAAAAACACAGTTATGTAGTTTAGGTTCATTTTATAGCAAAGTTGTAAAATTCATTGATTGTGGTTTGTATAATCAGACATTCTAATTCGAGCCTGAACATTTCTTTAAAAATAATATAGTGAAAAACAAGTCATAATTTTTAGAAAATGGATGGAGCAATGTTTTTTTCTATACTCCCATCAGCTCAGGCATGCTCAAAAACATGGAAATCGACCCTAATTTTGTAATTTCATGTCAATTTGCGGCTGAAATATGACGAAAAGTGTATTTAATGGCGACCATTTTGTAAACTGTCATGGCGGCCATACTATCCATATCCAGAGTTGGCAACAAGTTGATTCACGTTTCTGTGTGTCTGGACAGTCAATTTACACCTGTTGCACTATTCTAACACGGAAACAGCAGGATCGTACACTATTCTGCATTGGGCCTCCTGACTATGTATGAACACGACTCCTTGTGTCTACATCTGCGTATGACATCCAACGAACCTGCGATACTACGATTACGTAACCCCGAACGACAGATACACAGAGAGGGAGAGGGAGAGGGAGAGGGAGAGGGAGAGGGAGAGGGACAGACAGACAGACAGACAGACAGACAGACAGACATTTTCTTCCTCTTTATATCTAGGAATCATTGTGCACAAGAAAATCAGAAACGAAAGGCAAACATTGTACAAAGTTAAAATGAGGAAAGAGGAAGTACATAAACAAGGAAAAATCATAAATTAACCAGAAGGATACCATCAACAAGTTTACATAATGATTCCTTCACACACCACTTCTGTAAAAACGACGTAAAATCACTGAGTTGAAATTCAAAGTGCAAACGTGATGTGACGAAGGTTTTAAAAAGATTAACTACATCATCATCAGAATTGTCGATATTTTGCATTTTATGTTTCTTTGACAGGTATATAGTGAGTTTAGCCTTGGAAGACAAATAATTTGCTAAAAGACACTCATTTTTGCATCGGAGATACTAAAACCGAAGATAAAAACACAATGTGTAAAAACAAGGCCGAGCCCTCGGAGTGCATGTGATAAAATCATAAAAAGGGGGGCCAGCCTTGGGCACTCAATAAAAATGTGAAAAATGTTTCAATAGCACCACAGAAAAGACACAATTCCATGTTACTAGAACATACACCGATGAGTCAAAACATTATGACTACCTGCCTAATATGCTGTTGGTCCTCCGTGTTCCGCCAATTCAGCGCCGACCCGCCAAGGCATGGTCTCCACAAGCCCCCCTGAAGGTGTCCTGTGGTATCGGGCACAAAAACATTAGCAGCAGATCCTTCAAGTCCTGTAAGTTGCAAGGCGGAGCCGCCGTGGATCGGACTTGTCGGTCCAGCACATCCCACAGATGCTCAATCAGATTGAGATCTGGAGAATTTGGAGGCCAGGGCAGCTCCGTGAACACTTCATCATGTTCCTCAAACCATTCCTGAACAATGTGTGCCGTGTGGAAGGGCGCATTATCCTGCTGAAAGAGGCCACTGCCATCAGGGAATACCATTGCCATGAAGTGGTGTACCTGATCTGCAACGATGTTTAGGAAGGTGACACGTGTCGAATTGACATCCACATGAATGGCCGGACCCAGGGTTTCCCAGCAGAACAATGCCCAGAGCATCACATTCCCTCCACCGGCTTGTTGTCTTCCCACAGTGCATCCTGGTGCCATCACTTCCCCAGTAAACGGCGCACAAGTACACGGCCATTCACGTAATCTAAAAGAAAACGGGACTCATTGGATCAGGCGACCTTCTTCCACTGCTCCAAGGTCCAGGTCCGACGCTCGCGTGCCCATTGTAGGCGCTTTCGATGGTGGACAGGGGTCATCATGGGCACTCTGACCGGTCTGTGGCTACAGAGCCCGATACGCAGCAGGGTGTGATGCACTGTGGATTGTGACACATTACTCCCGTGACCACCATTAAAATTTTCTGTGACTTGTGCCACAGTCGCCCTTCTGTCGGTTCGGACCAGACAGGATAGCCTTCATTGCCCTCGCGCATCGATGAGCCTTGGGCGCCCAATACCCTGTCGCCGGTTTGTGGTTTGTCCCTCCTCGGACCACTGTCGGTAGGTATTCACACCATGGCTGACTGGGAGCACCCCACAAGCCTTGCCGTTTCAGGGATGCTCTGACCCAGTCGTCTGGCCATAACAATTTGGCCATTGTCAAAGTCGCTCAAGTCTTTACTCCTCCCCATTTCTCCTGCATCCAACACATGAACTTCAAGAACTGGCTGTTCACTTGCTGCCGAATATATCCCACCCCTTAATAGTGCAGCAGATAATCATAACAATTGTGCAAATTATGACTAAAGCATGAAATTTTTACCAGTGTTAGTACATGCCATAAGCTTCATTTTCAGATCGGGAGGGAAGTCAGATTTGACCTCTGAGGATAGTGAGAGGTCAATGACCTCAATTACATTGAAATTGTCATTTTTTTCACGATTCTGGTGCAGTTTGTCTGTTTTGGGAATCATTAAAAAGGTATGTTGCCATGTGTTGATCCCTTTATCTTCTGGAGAGCCTTTATACATAATCACAGGATGCAACCATGACTGAACAAGTGCTTTAAATGAGGTCAGTGACCCCAAAAACAAATTTATTGAAATACACATTTAGGTTATTGTGGTGTCCATAACAGCTTGCATGAAATAGTGTTGCAAGATCATCTGTGCAAACTTAATTTTCAATGTGCACTGAACATAGTCTCTAAGCTTAAAGTACAGTGAGGTCAGTTACCTCAGACACATGTATAGTACATACCGGTACATGTAATGCACACACATTATCCATATAGACGCATAAATATAAAGGTGTCTGATTGCACCTCACAGTCTCACGAACATGCACATAATGCAGTGCACTTGAGTGCAGCCTTGGTGCACTTGCAGTGGCCGGTACATCCCTTCTCGCAGCCGCAGTGGATCAGTTCATGGAAAGATTTTGATGCCTCTGGCAGTGTCGTCCAAAGAGGCTGACACCCAGAGGCCTCCTTTGTCCAGCCCCAGTCAGATGGGATTGGTAACTCTGGATTCAGGACCAGAGTTTGGTTCCAGCAGTTTCCCTGGAGAGATGCACGCTTGATGTGCTGCTAGAGTGCTGCCTGCGTTGGGGGAATGTTTTCTAGAGCCCTAGACTTGTGTGCGAAGAGCTGTTTCCTAGCATCGTTCACTTCCATGGTGTCACTGGTGCAGTCATACATCAGCACAACGAAGCATTCCAGCAGTGACATTGACTCCTCACTGACATCACTTGGCATGCGTAAGAGTTCTTCAAAGGCTTCAGTCACCTGTGTGAACACTTTCCAAATCTCCCAGGCAGTCTTCTTCCCTCTGCCAGCGAAAGAAGACACAGTGTCGCACCCTGTGAGGGCATGGAAGATGGGGAGAGTAGCACATTGTCTTGGGTTCATGGTGGCAGCCAGTTGGTGAACAGCTATATACCGGAAGCTGGATCTAGTACCAAGAGCTATCCACAGCTCATCAGGATTGATGTTGTTGAATGAAGCCACAGGCAGTACCACAACATCAGTACCACAACATCAGTATCCACAGTGCGTATGGCCACCTTCCTGATCCCCTTCTGCACAGCATCTGCCACATGTAGAAGCAGGCGAGTGTCCGCCTCCTCGTGTGAACATGGGGCGAGGCTGGTCAAGTCGGACTTGGCAGGAGAGCACAGGACCTCAGTTCCACATCTTTGATACATTTCCTTGCCATCTGCTATTGGAAGATGAATGGCCTCTCGTGACAGGAAACCAAAGAGCTCAGTCTTGTTTTGATCCACACGAAGGAAGTCCTTCCAGTTCTGCGGCATGACGGTAGAGGGAGCCACTCTCTTCCTGACGCCCTTGCCCCTCTTCTGTCTGGTCGTGCCTTTCAGGCTGTCAGGTAGATATACATCCCAGATGAGGTCGAGTCTGTTGACCTTTTCAAGTTGAGTGGAGATGTAAGGTGCAAAGACTTGTGTTCACATACTCTTCAAAGGTCTTTGCCGTTACGGGATTGAGCATTTGAACAATAGCTGCTCTGTCAAGGATTGTGGCATCAACCCCAGGTGCGCTTGTGGTTTCGGGTTGGTCTGATTTCAGACAGTGTAGTAGATCTGCTTTGACTCCAAGGCGCAGTTTTCCTCCTGTTGATAATGCTGGTGGGGCTGCCTGGTTCTTGTGGCAGAAGAACTGGTCCAGATCCCCATCACGTGATTGACAGGCAATATACAGCTTCGAGAAGAGACTACAGTCACTCTTCACTGCGGTGAGTTCGATCTGCTGCTTTGACTGCGTCTTGGTCTGTGGCCGACTGAAGAGTGGCAACTTGTTCTTGGGCAGTGTTTCTGTAACTGGCTTCGTGCATAGTTCCAGTCTTTCTTCAACAAACTTTGTGTACTGCTCCTCACCATCTACTCAATCTTCCTCAGTTTCTGCCACTGGGGTGTCCATGATGTCTCTCGTGTCAAGGACCAGTAGGTCAAAGCGAGACATCTGTAAATAGCTACCAACACTGTGTGGAATATGTAGACACTTCTATTGGAACACAAATGCATGGTTTGTACCGTATTTTCACGACTATAAGGCGCATATAAACGTCTAAGATTTTTGTCAAAATGTGCGACGCGCCCTATAGTGCAGTGCGCCCTTTGTGTGTATAAAAGAACAGGTATGTGCGGTATGCAGAACATTGCTGTTTTAACAACCCCGAAAATGGCAAAGAGACACGCTTATGAAGCTCAGTTTAAACTGAAGGCGATCAGCTATGCGGAGGAACATGGGAATCGAGCCGCGGCGAGGAATTTCCAGATCAACGAGTCGATGGTTCGAAAGTGGAGGAAGCTGGAAAACGAGCTGCGACAGGTGAAGAAGACGCAGCTGAGTTTCCGTGGAAACAAGGCGAGGTGGCCAGAGTTGGAGGAAAGACTTGAGCAGTGGATCGTTGAGCAAAGAGCAAGTGGGAGGAGCGTTTCGACGGTCACGATCCGACTGAAGGCAGTATCGATAGCGGAGGAAATGAAAATCGAACATTTCCACGGAACATTTCGAACATTCCATTTCCATTTCCATTTCCACGTTTTAGTATTTTTGTAACTAATACTTTAATAAAGCACAACCAAACTCAATTTTGCTCCCGATCTATTTTTAAATACGCACACTTGTGTGCTTGTGTGAGTGTGTTGTTGTACGACGGACATACGTAGTAGAGGATATTCATATAAAACCCGCGCCCTATCGTGAGGAGCGCCTTATGTGTGTGTCAAATACAGGAACGGCACACACAACTTAGACTGCGCCTTTTGGCACGGTGCGCCTTTTGGTCGTGAAAATACGGTACATCATAAACATGTTTACCATTAACGAATGAAGCCAAACATCAATATTTTGATATTTTTAGGTCATTGACCTCTCACTGTCCTCAGAGGTCAAAGCAAGACAACTGTAAATAATTACCAACGCTGTGTGGAATATGTAGACACTTTTATTGGAACACAAATGCATGGTTTGTACATCATAAACATGTTTACCATTAACCAATGCCACCAAACATCAATATTTTGATACTTTGAGGTCATTGACCTCTCACGGTCCTCAGAGGTCAAATCTGCCTTACCTCCCAATCTGAAAATGAAGCTTATGGCATGTACTAACACTGGTAGAAATTTCTTGCTTTAGTCATAATTTGCACAATTCTTATAATCTGAGAGATTATCAGCTGTACTATAACAGGTGTCATTGTAACAAGATAATCAATGTTATTCGCTTCACCAGTCAGTGGTCATAATATTTTAGCTCATCCGTGTATGTGATGAGACAAAACATTGGAGTGTAAAAATAATACAAAAGCCACCACTGCAAGTCTCCAGAGCGCTTGGCAATGGGCGCCTTATACATAACAAGCCATTGGATTGCAGTGGAAGGAGTAACCCAGAGCATCCTCTTCCAGTGTGCTTGTGGTTGTGCAGGTCTATCAGGAACAAGGGCTTTAACACACAAAAAATAAACAGTACGTTTTTCATTGAGTTAAAAGGGATAATACCTTGAAAGTGAAGTAAAGGTGTGTTGGAGTGAAGGTGTGGAGTCCATTTTAACTTGGACTGCTTGAAAAAGCGTAGAATTACAGAGGAAATTTGTTAGTGGCCTAATTCCAGTGGCCACACTGACCTCGGCAGCTGGCTTCCACTTATAAGGAAAAGGAGTTCTAAAATGTTTAACCTTGGTGTATCCAGCATCAATAAAATTTTGCATAAAACTGCGGTCACCACAAACCCCTTTAAAAATATGGTTTAAAAAAAATTGGCTCGTTTAAAAACGTTTCGAGAGTAGCTACGGTCATCACGGCGGACGGTGACTGCCTGCCACGCGTCCAACATACTTCTATAGAACAGGGGCACTGATGTGATGTCAACTTTGTCGGTGTCAATGAGAAAGAGTTCCTGATCATAGCCGAGTTTTCCTGCCTGCCGGAGCAGGTAGTGAGCGAAGGCTTTCTAAGAAACATTCGTGTCTAACAGCCTGCGCAACGAAAGGAGGCGAAAAGCCATCACTTTGCTGGTAACGTCAACTAGCCCCTGTCCTCCTTCGGCAATAGGCAGGCTTAGCACACCGGGCCGGAGCCAGTCCCCCCCAAAAAAGAAGTCAATAAAAATAGTTTATAGTTTTTTTAAGAATGAAATATGGGGGTTGTAGTGCCGTAAAAGTATGCCAAAGCATTGATGCCACAAGGTTATTAATAATATGGGTTTGTCCCCGATATGAGATTTGACTAAGTAGTCCCTTCCATTTTAGTAAGCATCTCTCAGTTTTATTTATTAAAAATTACCATTTTTTTAAAAACGAAATTTTGAGCGCCAAGGAAGACGCCGAGATAAAAAAAAAATTACATCCCGTGCCCATTCAAGGTGCTCGAGCAGGGTCGGAGGAGTGGTGCCATTTTGCAGACCGAGAAAGAGAGCTTTGCTCTTTTTCCAGTTCACTTTGGTGGAGCTTGCCATCCTGAATTCATGGACACAGTGGACCAAGGCAGAGACATCCACATCTGAATGGATAACCGCACAAAAATCATCCGCATAGGCAATTAGTTTAACTGGGTTCGCCATTGGTTGGGGAAGAAAACCATGAAGATGTACCAGCAACCAAATGAGCAAGGGCTCGATTGTTTGGGAAGAGAGAAGGCCGGGTAAAGGGCAGCCTTGACGAATGCCTCTACTAGCTGGAAAAGGCTGACATATAAAATTGTTGACTTTGAGTGAACTAAAAATGTTATGCTAAAGGAGCTGTATGTAAAGGGGCTGTCACACCTTGATGTTTTAGCCAGGGTATGGCAAGGTATCAAAATGTATGTAAAACGCTGGCGTACGCTGAACTATTGATGGTATTTTTTTTTAAGTTTTGGGCGTATAATAACGTGTTTGACGTATGCATAACGTATTAGTAACATACACAGAACGTTTCAATCACATATAGATAACTTACACCAACGAATGCTGAGTGTGTTGTCGGCGTTCACAACCTATGCCCAACGATAGTCTAACTTATGCATAGCGCGGCAGCGTATCGCCGACGATCACGTGGCGTAGGCTATTCATAGGCTGCGGCTCAACGATTCAAATCATAACCGCACTAAACATCGAAGTGTGAAGCCGCTGGCACACGTCGAATACGTTATGGGTAAGCTTTGTATACGTTAAGAGCACGTTGAAGCACGCTGGCAGACATCGTAGTACGCTGGCATACGTCGTCATACGTCGAGAAATTTTCAGCATGTTGAAAATTTCTCGACATACTCTGCGTATGACACACGTTCCGCATACGCTGGCATAAGTTGTAGGCACGTTACGCGATCGTTGACGCACGTCGACACGCGTTACTTGTACGTTACTCATAAGTCGAAACACGTCAAGGTAATGGTTTGTGTCAGTGTCCCAGACTCCGTTTTTTTTCTTTTTTCTTTGGTATGACGGTGATGTTGACACTTCGATTTCTAGTGCGGTTATGATTTAAATCGTTGAGCGGCAGCCTATTAATTATATTATATCATAACTGCACTAGAAATCGAAGTGTCAACATCACCGTCATGCCGAAGAAAAAAAAAAACCAGGGAGTCTGGAACACTGACGCTAAACATTACCTTGACGTGTTTTGACTTATGAGTAACGTACAAGTAACGTGTGTCAACGATCACGTAACGTGCCTACAACACGTTACTCATAGGTTAGAAATAAGTTTCGGGTACACTAAACATTACCTCGACGTGTTTCGACTTATGAGTAACTTACAAGTAACGTGTGTCGACTTGTGTCAACGATCGCGTAACGTCCCTACAATACGTTACTCATAGGTTAGAAATAAGTTTCGGGTACACTAAACATTACCTCGACGTGTTTCGACTTATGAGTAACTTACAAGTAACGTGTGTCGACGTGTTAACGTTCGCTTAACGTGCCTACAACTTATGGCCAAGCGTATGCGGAACGTGTGAGTCATACGTTGGCATACGTCGAAAAATTTCAAGCATGGAAAATTTGTCTAACACCTCGGCGTACTACGACGTATGCCAGAGTACAAAGACTTATGCCAGCGTACTGCGAAAAAAAGCCAGCGTACTACGACGTATGCCAGCATGCTCTTAACGTATGCGAACTTACCCATAACGTATTCGACGTGTACCAGCGTTTTAGCCAAATTTTGCATACGTCAGGCATACGCTGGCTAAATCGTCAAGGTGTGACAGGGTCCTTAAGATATAAAAAATTTCCCCCAAACCAAACCCCCGTAAAACATAAAAAAGATAGAGGTGATCGACAGTATCAAAAGCTTTTTCCTGTTCCAGAAGAACCAAACCAACATTTTTTGCCTCGAGTGCAGATATCAATCATATTACGCACAATAAAAATACTGTCATGTATTGTTCTTTTTGGAACACAGTAAGATTGATCAGGGTGTATGATTTCCCCAATCACGGGTCTGAGCCGCTTGGTAAGAACCTTTGAGAATATTTTATAACCTGTGCAAGCAATGATATAGGACTCCAGTTGCATGGTTGCTGAAGGTCACCTTTTGGGGGGACAAGGGCAAGTACAGCCCTGCGACAGCTTAATGGCAACAAACTCGATCGTAGACCGTCAATCAGAGCTTCAAGTAACTCGGGTCCAAGGAGGTCCCAAAAGGTTTTGTAAAGTTCTACAGGCATTCCATCTAGACCAGAGAATTTGCCTGTCGGTAGAGTATATGGGGCAGCCTGAAGTTCTTCCAAAGTTACTTCCTTGCCCAGTTGGAGACGTGTGGATTCTGATGAGGTGGGTAGGGAAGAAGTCAGAGATTCCATGATCTCGTCATCAGTGCTCTTGGCTTGGTAGAGTTTAGAGAAGTAATCCTTGAGTGAAACTCTGATGTCTTTTTGACAGTGTGTTATTCTTGCTTCCTTCGTCTTTAATGAGGCTATCTGCTGACTTGTTTTTTTCCGAACTTCAAGTCCGAAGAAGACCGATGAGGAAGTATCCAAAAGATACAGATTTTCCATTCGGAGACGAATCAGAGCTCCCCTGGCTTGCTTTGCACAGAGCCCAGCAAGAAGGGCTTTTTTTCTTTGCCAGCAAAAAGTTGGTCCCTTTGGTATTAGAGGCTGAGAGGTTGGATTGCAAAGATAGTATTTCTCTGGCAACCAGGGATTGAAGGGCAGAGTCATGTCGAGTTTGATAAGCTCCGTATTGCTGGCAGAAGGATCTTATCTGTGCTTTGGTGTTATCCCACCATTGCACAAGACAGGGAAAGGGAGGGTTTACGTTGGAGTAAAGTTCTCCAAAAAACACGAAAGGCATCAAGGAACAAATGATCTTCAAAGAGGCTTACATTAAAGGTCCAGTATGCAGCACCTCGGTTACGAATTGGTCGGTAAATACGAAGTATGACCATATGATGGTCTGAGAAACCACTTGGGACAATTTCAGTGTGGGTCACAATATCTTTTTAAATCATTATAAATAATAAAAATGGTCTAACCTTGTGAGGGACAGCCAGCCATCGAAACACCGACACCACGTATATTGTTGTGCAGATGGATTACAAGTCCTCCAAATGTCAATAAGGGAGAAGGTTGTCAAAGTCCGAGTCAGAGGCATAATGCTCGCTGGGTGAAGCTCTTTCCCATTGTGATCAATAGTAGAATCCATCGTGCAGTTAAAATCCCCTCCTAAACAAAAAAAATCCATTAAAATCTAAGTGTGTGAGGGATGTTTCTAACTGTGTAAAAAAACAAGTTTGATCCGTACTGTCACTCGGTGCATAGACATTGAGTATTGTGTGTTTAAAACCATTAAGAATAAAAGTGAGTGAGATTAAATATCTTTTAATAATTTCATTAAAATCAATAATGAGATTACAGAGAGGGATGTACAAAGATGGCTACCCCAGCTCTGGGACACTCTAAGCTGCTGAAGAACCATCTCCCTTTCATAATTCTCTCCCATTCGCTCAAACAGGAGGAACTACATCTGGTTTCTTGTAGGAGTAAAAATTAAATGTGGTTCTTCAATACAAGCTCCTTAACTTCAGCTTTATGTAAATTCGAACGTCCTCCATTAATGTTTAAAGTAGCTATCAAGAAGGCCAGAGTGTGGAATTTTGAAAAAGGCGTCGGTCAATTGGCCAGGTTATGGATGCAGTAGTTTCCCTGCTTTCAAAACCCATTTCTTGAGAAGAAACATTTGTGGCTCAGTCATGCCAAACTGCTCAGACTGAAAGAGCAGCCACTTTTCAGAGGTGATAAAACTGTGCAGGTCAGGAAAGGAATCTTTAATTTGAACATGTCTCTTATGGAAGGTGTGCTGTAAAAACTTTATGATCTCCTTGGGGGGGGGGGGGCACAGTCGGAACACTATCCGGTTCCTGAAATAAGCCTGGATCGTTCCAGACTTTGGTACTATCACCAGAAGCAAGCGACGATGCCCCATCAGAATCAGTCCGATTGGTGATCCATACTTGAACCATGCACCACAGGTGGAGCAGGCATTTCCATTTCTGCTGGGAGGGAGAAAGCTGTTACCGAAACAGAACACACATAACATGCTCCGCATCCGTAATGCCCGGAGTTGTCTGGAACGCAGATGTCTCAGCCACTCCGCTTTTGTTAGAGAGAGTGACCAACATTTCACTTTCAATGTCCATGACATCAGCAACCACTGAAGTCACAACTACTTCTTGGGGCACAACACAACCCTCTTGTTTATGCTCGTGCTCATCCTGTACATGATCAGGGGCATTGTCAACATCCACCAGAGCGAGAACAGCAAATTTGTTTTCCGTTTCCAAAGCAGCAAATGAGCTGGCTATATCTACATGAGAGCCGTGTACTTTGTTCGATGGCGCAAGCTTTTTAGAATCGCTCACCATTACATAATGACCGTTGACATTAGGACGCTTCTTCGGGAGTGAACGATGACAAAACCCTCGTCATCTACTTGAGATTCTTTGACTTCTGCACTCGCTTTCCAGGGCTGGTTATGGGAGGTGTCTGCACGTTCCTCCTTTCCACATGTACCACTAGTGCTTGGCTTGGGTTCTGCGCTCTAGGTGCACCATTAGTGCTTGGTATAGATTCCTTGTTAGGCTCCACACGTTGAGACTCACCAATAGGAATCTTTGGTTTCAGACACGCATTCTTTAAATGTCCGTGCTCACCACACATAAAGCATGTCATTAAATTTGGTAGCTGCGATCCTGATATTTAAGAGTCACAGCAGTACTAAGTGACTGTGCACCATTCTTCAAAACAATATTACAGTGGCATCTGAGTGACATGATGTGTCCAACCGAAATGCCAGAACGCAAACGTAATGGGATCATGGAAATCCGTGATACAACTGTCCCAAAATAACTTAAAGCAAAGATAATCTTGTCGCTTTTAAAGAAAGGTGGAATATTTGAAATAATAATTTTAACAGCAGGTGTGTCCAAAGGACTCGCAGGACCAAAAAGATCCGGCGGGATAGGCAAGCCGGATTCAACTGTCTGAGCAATGTATCGTTCTTTGGACAAAAATAGCACAACATGTTGATTCATCCTCGACGCTGCCCAATGAGCCCAATGAGCTCTCCAAAACCCATTACGACATCATCGACACTGACTTCGTCCGGTGGACAAACTATGACACTTCTTTGGAGTAAGTGCCTCGTACGCACGATTGTTATGAATCTGGCAGCCATGAGCACACAACAGACAGGTCCCCGTAGCTGAGTTATTTCGTTAAGTAAATGTGGATAGATAGCTCCTTTTCCCCGATGTCTAATGGGAATTAAGTGTGCATGCACTGTGAAGTTATTTTATAGATAGGATTTTTACACTGATAACAACAACAACACGCCTTCGCCTTGCTTCCTCAACCCGACGCCAAAGCGCTCGCAGTGGGCGGAGTTCAAGGCGGAACCTCGCGGCGGCTCTCGCCCAATCGGGGTGATGCGAGCGAGGTTGCCGTCCTTCAACTAATGGGACTCCTCCACTGTGTGAGGAGCAGTCCGCGTGATGTCACCACGCCCCCGGACCAATCAACGGACTTGGTGCCCGTTTTGGTCAGTGACAGAGGCGACGAGCGCTTTTGCGCACCAAAACCGTCCAGTGAGGGAGAGCGGGTCGCGAGGAGGTGTCCCTCCCTCCCCCCCCCTTGGACAAGGGGGGATATATATTTGGCGCGATCGGTGTGTTGAGACCCGAGTGTGCGCAAAGAGGTCCTTCCTCCCTTGATCCTGTCCCACGGAGGATCGCCTGCCTTGAGCCTGTCCCGTGGAGGATCGTTTGCCGGAGGAGCGTGCTGGAGCCGACACAACCCTCCGTACCTGGTGCTTCCAGCGGCCTCGTGTTGCGGGTTGGAGTCTCGCTACCCCAAGATCATTGAGAACCACACGAGGTGGACAGGTCCAAGCTAGCTTCTCTTCCCTCAGCTCATCTTCTCACTCGAGCTGAAGGGGCAAATAAGACCCTACGGGGTCCGTTTCTTTGGGTAGGTGTCTGGTGCGGGCCAGTCCTTTAAGTAGCACCTGTATAAGTGCTTGTGTATAAATTTCCATTTATTTTATATTCGGATAACTCTGCCTTATGTGCTCCCCTCGTCCCCCAATTATTGTTAATAAATTTCCCCTCTTGTTGAATGTCCCAGCTCGTTTCTGTGCTTCTTTCATTGGCTTAGCACGGTGCGTGTTGAGAAATTGGGAGACAGTAAATTGTGCATTTGGACCGACGGGCCTTGGTAACCATCTGCTCGGGTTATGCACGGTTCGAGCATGGTAACGGCTCGTCCCGCTCGAGCTCCGTCGAGGGTGTGGATTCCCCGGTAGCTTGCCGCGTGGGTATTTAGGTTTATTGAAGTTTGGCAATTAACGCTATCCCACGCGGTCGAATTATTGGCGATTCACGGTCCTGTAAGGGACCCGTGCCTTTTGGACTTATCCGAGGGTAACGGTCTGAATTCCAGATGTTCGGTGGAGCCGACTCTACTGCTCCCCCTAGCGGTCGTGCTCACCGCCGATACCTGGCCCCACAACACTATTATGCAAATGTACGTTTGCCATCGTGTAAAATAATACAAAGTAAATTGAAGAATCAAAGAAAACGAAAGCAAACCTACCACAAGCAAAACTAGCAAGTGGAGGGAAACAAAAAATTAATATGAACTAAGTATTTATCCAAGAAAAAAGGTGAAATGTCGAAACATAGGAAAGTAGTAAAGCAGGCCGAAAAACCAGAAAGTCCTAAACAGGCCTGCAAATCACTTACTGTGCATGCTCTCTTTCTCTCAACTGTCTCAACAAAGAAAGGAAACACAGGGGAAAACGTCACAAACACATACAAGGACACAAGGGGAGTGAAAAGGGATTCGGAAAAACACCAACATGACAGTACTCACAGCTTCACCCACAGAGCCGCCATGATGGCACACCCATGCACAACACGCCAATAACCAGCAGGGGGTGAGAGGGACAGAAAAAGAGTAAGAGGAAATTACTAGTCTGAGAAAGTGAGCATGGAATCAAATGAGTAAGCGTACTGCAGACTCGATTATAAATATTTGTTAAAATGTTGGTGTCTCTGTCTCAGAACTGTCTTTACTTATTGTGTATTGTTGCGAATTCGCGCCCGCCGGCGTGCGGACGGCCACGTGACTCGAATGGCGGCCGCCTCGCCCACCGGAACGGATAATTCTGTCGTGACCCTCTCGGACCAACGCCGGGAGCTAGTCACAGGTGGGGGTTTAACCTCACCACGATCGTGCCAATTGCCCACCCGCGCAGGATAGGGTCGCTCGCCAAATTTGATCTACCTAAGTACCTGCGCGAATGGTCGACCGGGCGATCGCACCTCGCCACAGGTCGACTCCGGACACGGGCCGCTTGGGCAGCCCGTTCCGTGCTATCGGGATAACCGAGCGGTGTTATCGCCGACCTGGATGGTTCAGATTAATTACCGGGCGTATTAAGCCCACTACGAACCCTTTACGTGAAGCAGGATGGAGGGTCAATAAAGAAATGACGAAGCGAAACGGGGAAACAGTTCACACAATGCACATTTATTACGCGACACACGGAAAGCACACATATACAGCCATACAGTCAAAATGCACATATAGCAGTTAAAACAAAAGAAACAATGACGCAGAGTTACTACCGAATATGCGTACACACGGCAACACTTATACAGTTCTACTTTACAGACGGCGCCAACACACATTTCCTCAAAAGCAAAGGAAAGAAGCCACCCTCATAGACAAGGGGGCAGACAGGCCTGTAGGCCAATATGCGCGCGTGACCTGAAGGAGCGGCCAGGTCCGCAAGACTGGGGGGTCCTACCCGCGTCCTCGTGATGCGTTGGCGGACGAGCAGCAGATGTGGCCGCGTGGCTGTGCCCCGACTCCGTGCTCCTTGGCAGGTTTCGTTGGCAGGACGTTTGGAGTGGGGTGGGAACGGGGCCCCCTTTTTGCACTATCTCAGCGCGGGGGAAAGGGGGAATTGTTGATGCCCTGAGGGAGGAGAATGGCTGGCTGGCTTGGGTCCCGCGACGAGCGATCCCACACCGCGACCTCGTCGCCGACCGCCATTCTTCTCGCCTCGGACCCGAGCTCCTTTGCCTCTTCCCGCAACTCTCCTCAGCCGACTGCAGAACCCAACTTGATGCCACATCGATGACTTCGCCACCCGACTCCACTCTCTGCCACACCGATGACTCGACTCACTCTGCCCTGCTGACACACACTGCTACTGCCACACTCTGCCACTGCCACACTCTGCTCTGCTCTCCAACTAAAAACTCGACTCACTCTTTCTGTCCTGATTCGCCTTGCGCTCACCGTTTTCTAGGCCGGCAGGAGAAAACAATATGCAAATATCCGGATCAGGATGACCTCAGGGGCGGAGCCACGCTCGCCCATTGGACGGAGGAAAAGTGGGCGTGAACCTCCCCTGATCCTAGAATTTGCATATATTGATTTCACACAGACGCACCTGGAGGCGGGGCCAAGCCGCTCCGCGCTTGCTAATTGGATGGATCAGAAGTGGGCGTGTAGCGTTCCTGATCCGAATTCTCCCTCGGAAAGGCCGCTATTTGCACTCGCGGCTCGGTGCGTATCGCTGAACGAGCCCAGGACAGCCCGACGCTCAGTGTTCACAGGTGGTGTGGGAATGGCCGTACGAGAGAGGTGAGGGTGGTGGAGGGTTTATCGGTGGTGGTTTGATGGTTATGGTGCCGTTTGGGAATGACGGTGATGCGATGTTTGTGGGATTGAGTTGTGAAGGTAAAGATCGTGGCTGTTGGCGTTGTTGTTGTTGTCTGAGGGTTGGAGCGTGGTTGTAGTTGGTGACGATGGCTGGCGTGGTGGTTAAGGTGGTTGTTATGTGATGACAGTTGAGACGTGGTTGGTTCAAAATAAAGATAGAACAGAAAAACGGCTATCTCAAAGCGTCGCAGCCCGAATGAATCACATAAATTCCCTCTAGACAACGGATTTGGGGCTAACTACACATGCACTTAGAGATATCTCACCTACGGGCCCTTCATGGTGTTATGCGAATTTCCACAGCCGTAACAGTATTATAAGAACTGTTGTTTTTCAGGAGAAAATAATCGAATACCTATTGAGTAAAGATTGCTTCATTCAACATTTATATACCCATTGGTTGCTCCATTCAACTCCTTTACTTAAGACCTCATTCAACATGGGGTCTTCATTAAAAGAGCCAAATTAAAGCACTGATGCCAAGATCCCCATGTCAGGGTCTTAGACAGGGAAAACCCAAGGAAAAACTAGCATTTTTTCCAGTCAAGGTTTTCTCAGTGGATTCATCATCCTGAACCCATACCATTTGATATTAGCTTGGGGGGTCACCCAGAATTTTGCCAACCAAACAATGGTCAGAAAGGTTTTCAATGCCAAGCTGTAAAGGTGCTGAGATGGGAGGAATGGGGGTGATATTTTGGGAGGATGGTCAAATAGTCTTTACTTTTCCCCCATTCACTTTCATGTAAGATTGGAAGTGGGGAGAAGGGGAGGATTGTCAGCAACGTTTCCCTTCCCCCAATGACTTACATGAAAAATGGGGGGGGGGGGGGTAGTATGTCCTACAACTCTCATTTTCCTACTATTCTCAAGGCCATAAAATGTGCAAACAGGTTTGAAGAGCAATGATCTAGTTACACACTGTTCACATCTGATAGCAGGGTCTATGCCCAATGGAATGAATTTCAATTTGTTTGATTTTAATCAGTGTCGTTATGATCGAACAAAAAAAACGCGGTTACATAGGCTGAAACCCCACCAATCCTTGCTTATATAACACTCTTTAACAGTGTTCACAAACACCCACCCAACCACCCCCTCGACATCATACTGTATGTAAAGTCTTAGAGACAGAGTACAATATTTTCAGAAGCTCAGCTGATGGCAGCTGCAATCCAGCAGTTGTTGGTGAAAATGGCAGCTGAGTGTTTGAGAGACAGAAACGCAATCACCTTCTTGTAGTAACTGCATTTCCATTCATTGTCTGGGTTTCCTGCCGGGCTTCTTGCCAGAAATCACAGGTACTGTTGTAGTTACCTGGCCAATATGTGCGCTGTGTTTGTGCTAGAATTGAACTATGACCATGAGAGAGATAGGGCATCTCAAGGAAAAACTACCATTTTTTCCAGTCAAGGTTTTCTCAGTGGATTCATCATCCTGAACCCATACCATTTGATATTAGCTTGGGGGCCACCCAGAATTTTACGTCAAATTCAAGATGGCGGCCAAAATCCAAAATTGCCACCAAAATTACCTTTAGGAGATTTATACTGCCTCGTAGTGTTTCCTGTCAAGGTTTTTTTCAGTGGTTCTGTCATCCTGAACATATATCCTTTGAGATTAGCTTGGGAGCCACCCAGGATTTGGCCTACAATCCAATATGGCCACCAAATATCAAAATGGCTGCCAAAATTAAATTAAATAGGTTTATACTGCCTTATAATTTTTCCTGTCAAAATTTTCTCTGCAGTTCTGGCATACTGGACCGATTTGGTGATGAAATGTGTCAAGCACTTCCTGTCCATCACAGCATTACAGGGTGTGATACAACCTCTTTTTCATTTTGGTGTTAGTAAAACCACTGAAGAAGACGAAGAAACTGGGAAAGTTCCAACTCCTCTCGCAACTTGGCACATCGCGCACTTCAGTTGAAGACATCGCCGATGCTAAGATCTTCTTTAGAACCTGCATGTATGCTGGAAGTGAACACGAAGAGTATGTGAGAATAAGGATCAGAATGTACGACAAGCAGAAAGTGAAATCCAGTTCAAGTATCTTGCCAGATGAGAGTAGCACCAATGACCACCTAAAGAGGAGCAATTTACAAGTTTTCATCTGGTATCAATGTCTGAAACAAGATATTGAGTATCCTTCCATCAAACACAGAGGTTGGGAAGAAATGGAAGATGGTATTCGGCCAATATGGTTCACCTTCCCCCAATTCCCACCAAGCCTTTCGGTGATGAGCTGCAGAAGAAGGTTAACACCAGGTAAATATATTTATTTATAGTGAAGCTACGCAAGGTTTCCATTTGCTGTTTCAGACTTGTTTGTCATTTAGGCCTAAGTCACATTTGCTCTACGGTGAGGATACGGCGGCCGTACGCCCTCTGAATTGACAGAAACGTGCGGCGGCCGCAGAGTTTCTGAGGTGGCCTTAGGGTGGCCCTATGCCGTATGGCTATATTTTACAGGCTGTAGGGTCGCCGTGGATTTATAACGCGGAGTTATAACTTTTTTCATTTCTACGTTCGCTGTAGCAATTTGACAAGCCGAAACAAAAGAACTGGTAAAAAAAAAGAACCCACTCGTTACCGTCCGTCTGGCTGCACATTCGCCTTAGGGCCCCCCTGTGGTCCCCCTGCGGTCGCCTTGCGGGCATCTTGCATCTACCTTGAAAATTCTATGGCCACCGCAGGAACGCCCTAAGGTCACTGTGCGACATCAAATCAAAGACCGTACGGCACCCCCACGTTTTCGGTCTCCACAATTTCTAAATACGCTGTGCGGCTCCCCGAAAAATAAAAACATGTGACTGCAACATTGTTTGACCGTGGAAATACTGCGGCCGCCGTATAATTGCTCGTGGCCGTAGATTTTGGAGACCCCACTGCCGCCGTGGCATATGTGACTTAGGCCTTAGTAATACAATTCACAGCCTTATATTATCGAAATCAATTTGACAAAGCATTCACATCATTTTCCATCATACAGGTGACATTAATTATGAGGCAGAGACAGAAGATACGAGAGACACGGCCCAGCCCCCAAAGAAGAAGAGAAGAATGAGACCCAGCCATAGTGAGGACAAAGGAGACGACAGCACAGGAGGGGACGATAGTACTGGAAGTGACAGCGACAGCATTGAAGAGCAGTCGGCTACCTCTTCTGGCAGTATTAGAGCAGTCCACTCATCTGACTCACAGACGGACAGTGACTTGGATAATAGCGAATGAACATTAACTCTGGACTTGCAGTTCTATCTTAATTATGTGTTTGTATCGCTCATTTTGTTGGTGAATTGAACTGTAGGATGACCATAAAATGTGGTTAATATTATCTCAATTTACATTTTGTGGCCTGTTTTGAGTGAGAATATCATATTTACAAGTCATGATAATAAAGCTCGGTTGAGTATTCGAGACCCCAAAATCAATTTCCGGTACCATTATAAACCCCATATTAGGACAGAAAGTTAATTTAACAGGAAAAGAGAACCCTTATTAATTCAATTGAGGTAATTTTGGCGGCCATTTTGGTTTTTTGTGGCCATCTTGCATTTGAGGCCAAATCCTGGGTGCCCTCCAAGCTAATAACAAAGGACAGAGGTTTGGAATGGTGGTACCACTGAGAAAACTTTGACAGGAAAACCTAAGAGGTAGTTTGAATATAATTAAGATGATTTTGACGGCCATTTTGGCGGCCATCTTGGATTTTAGGCCATATCCTGGGTGGCTCCCAAGCTAATCTCAAAGGATATATGTTCAGGATGACAGAACCACTGAAAAAATCTTGACAGGAAACACTACGAGGCAGTATAAATCTCCTAAAGGTAATTTTGGTGGCAATTTTGGATTTTGGCCGCCATCTTGAATTTGAGGTAAAATTCTGGGTGGCCCCCAAGCTAATATCAAATGGTATGGGTTCAGGATGATGAATCCACTGAGAAAACCTTGACTGGAAAAAATGTTCATGTTTCCTTGGGTTTGCCCTGTCTATCTCATGGTCATAGTTCAATTCTAGCACAAACACAGCACACATATTGGCCAGGTAAGTACAACAGTACCTGTGATTTCTGGCAAGAGGCCCGGCAGGAAACCCAGACAATGAATGGGAATGCAGTTACTGTGGTGGAGTCTGCGGGCCTACGGGGAAGGGCATGGTGGTGTGGGAGTGGTTGGAGTGGTCATCGTATCTGCAAGGGATATAAGGTGTGCGCGCCGCCTGAGGCGTCGTAGGAATGCTGTGGTCGCCCGGCTTGTGCGTGTGCTGCATACGTAATAAAGGGGAGCCGCGGGCGAAGTACGCTCGCGCTCGCGCTTGTGAAACACAGCCCGGCTCGACTGTTCCCCCGCTCGTGTCTGCCTGCTAAGCATCTTCCATTCAGTACATTACAGTTGGCTGACGAGGATGTTCGGATCGGCGTGTGCAGGGCGGCAAATGACCCGTGCGGTTCCAAGCTACGGAGCCAAAGGTCTCGCCAGCACGAGCATAGCAGAGGGTCGGTGCACGGCGCACGAACGCGTGCCCGCCTTCGTCGGAATCGACTTCGGCCACGTCGAGTGGGCAACGGCCGCGCTCGGTGTTCGTTTTATTGAGGCACGTCAGATCGGGGGAATGATTTCTGCAGAGCCACGGCTAAAGAACGAGGACACGCGGTTCGGCTAGAACGCGGTGTGGGACGTCGCGCGAGCTCTGAAGAATGTCCGGGGTCTCGATGGTCGGGGCACAGCAGATGGTCCGGGGGTCAGCGCGATGGGCCAGGGCGACCCGGAGCAGGAGATGCTGCCGGAGTTGGACCTGCTTCCAATTGGTCCGGAGATGACAGTGGCAGGGGAGGTTGAAGTGATCGGGGCACTGATCGGGTGTCGAGTTGAGTCCACTCGTGCTGCCCGCGCATCGCGCGCGTACACCGGTGAAGCGGTTGCGCCGCTTGCAGCGCCCGACGTCTCGGTGCTTTACTGGGGGCGAAGCGCCCTACTCTCGGTGTTCGTGGGGCGAGGGGAGGGCCCGTCCTTTTGGGTCGGGACTGGCCGGCGCACCTCGGGCTGGATCTCCAGTTCGTACCTCCAGGTGTGCCGATGCTCTCTTCGATGCTTACGTCGGGTACCGAGGGCGAGGTGCTGGCGGCGGGAGCCGCGTCGATGCAACGGGAGCGGCCGTTCGTTGCTGCCAGCAACGGCGGTGTGCGGTTCGGGAGCAGCAGGGGCCGTGCCGGCTCTCACGATGGGCTCTCGCGCGTCGGCGGCGTGCATGATGCGAGGTGCGGTGTTGTTCGAGCAGCTTCAACAGGTTGCGGTGAGCCCGTGGCGTTAAAGGAAGTCCCGAGTCACGACATCGAGTCAACAATCAAGAATCGGACTCGTGATGAGGGTTATGGGTTGCTGTTCATTGCATATTTGTTTTTCCTTGCTCTAGTGATGCAGTTTAACGTTGTTGAAATAAATGCCAGCAGTTCTCGTGTGAAAGTGGATTTGGCGGAGATCAGTCAATGGGGTTGGTATTATGATCAATGTGATGTGGGGGCTTTGGGAGCAGTGGTGACGAATAAAAAGGTTGGGTTGGCCTTCCATTGTCCCGGGCCGCAGGTAGTTGCTTTGTCATGTGCTGGGAGTTTATCAAAAGGCCGCGCTGTACGGAAAAATGAGTTTGCAATGCTTCGAGTGATGTTCGTAGTGATTTATAACGAGCCTATGATTGAAGTGTGGTTTAAATGGAATTGCGACCGTCTAGCTGCCGTGTGGGTCTCGGAGATCGACTCGGAACCAAGACTGGTGCCCTGGTCGGCGTTACCCCCACCTCTGGTTGCGAGCGCAGCTCTCTGTGTTCGCTCAAGGCCGTTTAGACGGGCGTTGGCGTCTCAACTGATTGTGGTGCGTGGGTTGTTTTGGAGCATTAAGTGTGTACAGCCAGCGGCGCTGTTCAGCGCCCCCGGCCAAGGTCGATCAAGGCTGGCGCCACGGCTTCCAGACAGCGGGCTTCCGGCCTCGGAATGTTTATCTACGTCGGGTCTGCCTGGGGGGAGTGGGCCGGAGGCGTTTGATGGTGCCGGGGGAGGTTGGCTCGAAAGATCGCCACGACCTCGGCGAGGGCCATGTCAGCATGAGCCGCCTGGGGGCGTTTCCGCTGGGTAGGGCTGCTGTGTTTTTCGCCTTGCTGCTTCATATCGGTAACGCGGCCAGAGTTTGGGAGGTGCTGTGTCTTCGGAATCTGGTCGGGGCAGCTCCATTAACCCGCTTTCACGCATTATATGATGTGGTGTGCTGTTATAATTCGCTGTTTTCATTTTATTTTCATGGTTATTCTACCGAGGTCCTTCGTGTTGTTTATGCTTCTTATAATGGTGATCATTTAATAATCATAGTTTTAGGGGGGAGGAGTGTGGTGGAGTCTGCGGGCCTACGGGGAAAGGGCATGGTGGTGTGGGAGTGGTCGGAGTGGTCATCGTATCTGCAAGGGATATAAGGTGTGCGCGCCGCCTGAGGCGTCGTAGGAATGCTGTGGTCGCCCGGCTTGTGCGTGTGCTGCATACGTAATAAAGGGGAGCCGCGGGCGAAGAACGCCCGCGCTCGCGCTTGTGAAACACAGCCCGGCTCGACTGTTCCCCCGCTCGTGTCTGCCTGCTAAGCATCTTCCATTCAGTACATTACAGTTACTACAAGAAGGTGATTCCATTTCTGTCTCTCAAACACTCAGCTGCCATTTTCACCAACAACTGCTGAGTTGCAGCTGTCATCAGCTGAGCTTTTGAAAATATTGTACTCTGTTTCTGAGACTTTACATACAGTATGATGTCGAGGGAGTAGTTGGGTGGGTGTTTGTGAACACTGTTAAGGAGTGTTGTATAAGCAAGGGTTGGTGGGAGGGGGGGGGAGGGTTTCAGCCTATGTAACCACATTTTTTTTGTTCGATCTTAACGACACCAATTAAAATCAAACAAATTGAAATTCACTAATTAAAATCAAACAAATTGAAATTCATTTCATTGGGCATGGACCCTGCTATCAGATGTGAACAATGTGTAACTAAATCATTACTCTATAAAACTTGTTTGCACATTTTAAGGCCTTGAGAATAGTAGAAAAATGAGAGTTGTAGGACATACTCCCCCCCCCTCCCCCCAATTTTTCATGTAAGTCATTGTGGGAAGGGAAAAGTTGCTGACAATCCTCCCCTTCTCCCCACTTCCAATCTTACATGTAAGTAAATGGGGGAAAAGTAAAGGCTATTTGGCCATCCTCCCAAAATATCACCCCCATTCCTCCCATCTCAGCACCTTTACAGCTTTGCATTAAAAACCTTTCTGACCATCCAACCCTTACTTCTCCCCATATTGATATTGTCGCGGATTCGCGCCCGCCGGTGTGCGAACGGCCACGTAACTCGAATCGCGGCACGTCGCCCACCGGACGGACAATCCAGTCGTGACCCTCTCGGACTAACGCCGGGAACCAGTCACGGGTGGACCTTTCGGTCTCACCGCGATCGAGCCAATCGGCCCCCGCGTGGGATAGGGTTGCTCGCCAAATTCGACCTACCTAAGTACCCACACGGAGGGTAGACCGGGCGATCGCACCTCGCCGCAGGTCGACTTCGGACACGGGCCACTTAAGCGACCCGTTCCGTACTATCGGGATAACCGAGCGGTGTTATTCGTCGGCCTCGACGGTTCGATTAATTATCGGGCGTCATAGCCCAGGACCAACCCTTTACGTGAAGCAAGATGGGGATTCAATGAAAGAAATGACGAAGCGAAGCGGGAAAACAGTTCAACATAAAGCACATTTATTCGCGATACATGGGAAGCACACATATACAATTCCACCAAAAGCACATAGAAAAGAAGAAGACAAAAAGCAAATGCGACAATGCAGATCTAATACCGACTACACGAGCACACGGCAACACTTATACAATTTTACTTCACAGACGGCGCCGACAACACATATTCCCAAAGCAAAAGAAAAGAGAACCACCCTCCAGGATGAGGGGGTAGGCGGGCCTGGGGCCGAGACCGTGTCGGGCCTACCCGTCTGGTGATGAGACGCGGAGCGGCGGTGGTGCCTCAACTCCGCGGGCCTCGCGGACAGTGTCTGGTAGGGGGTGGGAAGGGGGCCCCCTTTTGTCGCACTATCTCAGCGCGGGGGGAAACAGGAGGGGGTTGCTGATGCTCGGGGTAAGGAGGATTTTTACTCTGTCTCGGGTCCCGCGACAAGCGTCTCCACCTCGACCAGGTCGCGCCGTCGGCCTCCCGCCTTCAGCTCCCGGCACCGACGCGAGCACCCCCTCGTCCGTCTTCGCCGCCGCCACCTCTCCACAGCTCCGCCGACAACTCGTTCCAACGCACAGCTCGTTCCAACGCGCAACTTCCGACGACTCTCTTGAACTCCGAACTCACTCTTTCCAACGCACACCACGACGACTTTTCTGACGAACGCAGCCGCTTATATAAGCCCCGTGGCTTCGCCTTTGACCCCCTGCCTTTGACCTTTCACCTCGCTCCCCATTGGCCCGAGAAAAAGTGGGCGTGAATGCTTTTTGATCCATGAATTTTCATATAGCGACTGCCCTCCAACGCCCTGGAGGCGGGGCCAAATCGCCCCTCGCTCACCGATTGGACGGAACAAAAGTGTGCGTGAGTCGTTTTTGATCCGTTTTTCTGCGGAAAGTCCGTGATGTTTTGTACACGCTGTTCGGTGCGCGCCCTGCACGAGTCCAATACCGGTACCCACAAGCGGCGCAAGAACGGTGGCGTTGCGAGGTGTGACGGTAAAGGTCGTGGCTGTTGTGGTGAAGCGGCGTTGTGGTGGGTGGTTGATGTTGTGATGACTGTTGAGACGTGGTTGGTGGTGGTAATAATGGCGGTTGGTCCAAAATAAAGATAGTAAAAGAAAAACGGCTATCCTGAAGAGTCGCAGCACGCATGAATGACATTTATTCCCTCTAGACAACGGGTTTGGGCCAAACTACACATATACTTACCGAGATATCTCACCTAAGGGACCTGAATGGTGGTTTGCGAATTTGGTCAACCACAACAATATTTTAACATCTTATAATCTCAGCATATCTTACCATGTTTACAAGGTCTGGTGTGGCTTAACTGTGACGGTGTCTGGTTTAAGTTCTTAGGGTCTTCAATTTGATCCCCTGTTGGTCCACTGAATTGACACCACATAGGGGTCACTCAGCCTGTCATCCTTCTGAGGTTGGTAAAATGGGTACCATTCTACTGGTAACGGGCATTGCATCAGCAGCACAGCTGTGCTCTCAGATCCATGATGCAGCCAAGCAGCCACAGGCTGGATACAAATAAATATACAAAAAGATGTCGTGTATAGTGTGATACTTGCGAAATCCATAAAAAAAAATTGACCTTAAAATAATCGGTGGTTGACTTAAAAGAGCAAATATGCAAATCCTCTTTAAATTTCAAGTGAATTGGATGAACATTATGAATTTTAGAAATTTGGCCTATGTTGACCCCAAAAATACTTGCTAATTAAATTCATTGACCTGATGTGAAAATACATTTCAAATTTCAAGTCAATGGGATGATTGGGAAGAATGAGCCATTTGCATATCACGTGTGAGAGTTGTGGCCCATCCAAATTGTTCCTTCTCGTCAATGAAACTGCTAAGGCAGCTTTATGCCCCTCCCCCCCACCCTCACACCCCTCAACTCAAACCACACTCCATCCCTGCCAGACCACTTGGGTCTGGTCTGCCCAACATGAGATGCACAAATATTAGGCCACTGGTGTGAGACTCTGCCCTGTGTGCAGTTATAATAATGGCAGACGATGGGTGCTTTCAGTCCTATTTGGAGTAGCGTAGAGCGGTCATATTTGGAGTCGGTGTTGATAATCTATGCCAAGGGAGGCCCACGTTTTGGAGAATTGAGAAAAGACAATTTTCAGTGTGCTTCAGCATGTTGGAGGTTGTATGGTGAATTTGGAAAAAAAACTACAAGTACTGGAGGGCCACGAGATGCTCACTACACCCAGCCCTCTATATCAGCCTGCCTGCACCCATGATGGACAATATTTTCATCTGTTCTTGATTGAGTTTTATTTACATCTAGCAAATACCACCCATCACTTTGTTGATGGGTAAACTAAAGGGGGCGGAGAGTGAAGAGGTGGAGGGGGAAAGAGAGAGGAGGGAAGGCGAGTGAGGAGGGGTGGGAGAGCAAGGAGGGAGGTAGAGTGATGAGGTGTGGGGGGTGAGGATGGAGGGAGAGTGAGGAGGGGTGGGGTAAGGGAAGGCAGCAAGAGGAAGGGAAGGCAGACGTGCGGTGGAGCGTTAATTATGATTCATACTGTCTTATCAAAATGATTCTGCATCGAATAACAGTGAAGATGGAAACAAAATAATGTCTGAAATCCATTTTCTACTGGTCATACTATAAATACCACCCGGAGACAAACACCGGCCAGACATGTCCGGAGAATAAATGCAGTCCGGAAACAAACACCACCCGGACACGTCTGGAGACAACACTGCCCATACACATCCAGAGACAAACTCCCCTCTGGACAGAAACACCGCCTGAACACGTTCAGAGACAAACACCAGCTGGACACATCCGGAGACAAACACCACCCAGAAATAAACACGGCCCAGACGCGTCCAGAGCCAATATGTCCAAAGACAAACACCACTCAGACACGTCCAGAAACAAACTCCCATGCATACATAAACACTGCCCAGACACATCCGGAGGCAAACACCGTCTGGACAGGTCCGGAAACAAACAAACACTGTCTGGAGATAAACAACACCCAGACATGTCTGGAGCCAAACTCCGTGTGGACACATCCGGAGACAAACAACGCCCAGACACATCCGAAGACAAACTCCATCCAGACACGTCTGGACACGTCTGGAGACAAACTCCGTCCTTACATGTCCGGAGATAAACACCGCCCAGACACATCTGGAGACAAACACCGTCTGGACATAATCACCGCCCGGATACGTTCGGACAGAGGAGAGAGATGTGTGGGAGATTAGTGCTCTGTATTAGGCATTGGTGGAGTGAGGATGGGACAGAGAGAGTGAGCAAAAGAGAAAGAGAGGTGGATGGGGGGAGGGGAGTTAACAGAGATAAAATGTTATGTTTTATGAAAAACACCCACACACACACACACACTGTATTAGTGCTTGGGCGATATCAGCAATTCTTCAGGAATCGGCAGATTGGAGTCGGTGTGATTACCAACTACAGTACGTACCAAAGATCGTAAAGCGGAGCAAGATCGCTCACTCGTGCAAAACGGTGAAGTATCCAATGGACGCCCTCGGCGGCCATTTTAGCAGGCAGGCAGAGCGAGCTTGCGCTTGTCAACAACCCAGAAGCTGTTCACAACACTGGTAATATCGGCAACTGTAAAATGACATACAATTATTGTCTCTGTTAAGAAGTCTCCAGGTGTCAATATTCTGTTATCTTGAAGCAAATATCCCATCATAATTTATGTTTTCAACTTTACCTTACAAAAAATTGTTACCAGCAGAATAGCTTGTGAACACAAGTAATAATAATTTTCATTTTGTTTCTGGTGTTCTTAATTTCTTGCCTGTGGGGCAGGGTACATCAAGATGCATTCTAATGAATTTGCACTTTTTTAAAGTTAAAGCTTACTGCATATTTCAGTTATGACCATCATCATTTTGTATAGTACAGCCCATAAATCCATAAACATGGATTTCACTCTTCCAGAATCCCTTTAACCCCAATGAGCTTCATATACATGTACTAATATATCCAGTGTAAATGCTTGGAAGGAGTAATTCATATCTCATAATGCTTGCTAGGATAAGTTCTTTCATACTCTGTGATCTGCATTATTTGAACTACAGCCTACATTTATCTATGTTTGATCTACATGCAAATGTATGGGTACTACAGTTCTTGTTTAATTAAGATCATTAATCTGATTTAATAATGGTTTCATGATATTTGCATGTAATAACATATATTGCAGACCTTTATAGAATCTAATGTTCATTCAAGCACATGGCTCTGTAGCAAAACGAAGGAAAACAAACAGATCATTCATTTCTGCTGTCATGATGCATTACATACAAGTACATTGTAGGGATAGGATTTAAAATTGTACAAGACATTGAAATGTATATGAACACTGGAATGTTTAAACACATGGACACCCGTGCATCTAATATTTTGATCTAATACCGACTAAATGTTGTGCAAATAATTGAAAATAATTTATCTTTTCATTAATTGTCAGGAGATGATGCAATGTTCAGCATGGGTACTGTAAGTTTCATTTCCATCTGTAAGATGTGTGAAAAATCATTGCAGGCAAGCGTTGAAAAGTACATTTGCCAATGACACATAACTTTTCTTTTTTTTCTCGTGAAGTAAATCCATATGCATGAATGAAGACACTGGAAAATGCAGACTTGTAAAGGAAAAGAATGAAATACTATACTTGGAATACAAAGGCATTTGTAGATATATTGTAAAGTTATGAAGTTTAAATAGAAATTCTTCCATATTTACGTGTACAGCAATCATTTTGATATTGTAACAGGTTATTGCATATTGAATGTTTGCTGTTTGCAGTGTGTGTGTGTGTGTGTGTGTGTGTGTGTGTGTGTGTGTGTGTGTGTGTGTGTGTGTGTGTGTGTGTGTGTGTGTGTGTGTGTGTTTGTGTGTGTGTGTGTGTGTGTGTGAGTGTGTTTGTGTGTGTGTGCACGCGCGCATGTAATGGTGTATGGTGTATGGCACTGGGTCTGCTGAAAAGGTCATACTTTGAAGCACAGTAGAACAAAATTATTGTTCAATTTGCTAGTCAATGGCAGAAAGCTATAACCCAGTTTCCACCTCAGTTGACTGCCAGGTGCAAAACTCTTTCACCATTATATTTATGTTCATAAATTTGACATACCGTACATGTAAATGTATCATTTAAAACTACAAATAACACTTAAATTACATCTGAATAGCACTTAGAATCAGGCGCTTTACAATAAATAATACATATACATTTAACCATTTTGCCACGGCTGAATGCATTGGCGTAAATCGCATAAAAAGGAGGCAAAAGATGTGTAAGCAAAAAAATTAAAAATAGATGGGGGGGGGAACACTCGGAGGTGAGAAGCAAGAAAAAAAGGTCTTCACCAACCATTGATGGGGCATTTGGGAGAACATTCAATACCCATTAAAATGTGTGTGTGTGAGGGGGGGGTTGGGGTTGACCCTTTCCTCCCCTCCACGGATTTCTCCCCATGCCTAAATAGTTACTTCGAAGGATACTTTCTTGGGAGGTGATATTTATCATACAGATTATGTTGCATGACTTCTTTTGTTGATAATATATATATATATATATATATATATATATATATATATATATATATATATATATATATATCTTCTTCTTTCGGCTGCTCCCTTTAGGGGTCGCCACAGCGGATCATCTGTATGATCCGCATAGTGATTTGGCACATGTTTTACACCGGATGCCCTTCCTGACGCAACCCTGGTCGCTTCTTACGATACAGGGAAATGGTACACCTATTTTAACTGGGGTATACACCGGCCCAGTATACTGGTACTCATTTCGCCGACCTCGGAAGGATGACAGGCTGAGTCAACCCCTTGGTGTATTAATTCAGTGGCCCAACGGGGCTTGAACTCAGTACCTTTCAGATCCCAAGCCGCTGCCCTAACCACTGCGCCAACACCAGGATATATATATATATATACACACACACACACACCTCCAGGCAAGAATAATATACTTTCTGCATGTGTCTGGGCTTTGATTTTTATCATTTCCTCTCTCAATTTGCCTTTCCTTTTTTTAGCTGTGAGCTTCTCTTCTTCTCTATTTCTCCATCCTAATTTCTCTCTTTCTCTCCCTTTCTTCTATCTCATCTCTTCTTATTTTGTGTCATTTCACTTGTGATAAAAAGAAACTCTTGTACATGGCTAATATATCATCGCCTTACTCTCTTTTCCACCCCTCTCCTGCCTCCTACTCCGCGATGGATACAGCGGTCGAACTACAACCAAGAAAGCAGCTCACTTGCTTGCTAAAATGGTCGCCGTTCTGTTCCGTTGCGTACTTCACTGAATCGAACGCGGTTGCGCATAAGTGGGCTATCTTGCTCCGCTTTACGATCTTTGGTACGTACTGTATACAACCCAAATACCTTGAGTATTTTTCACACTTGTTTTGGGGGAATTTCACAAAACAAGTTATTTAAACAACGTTGCATTATAGACATTTCAGGGAGATGTGCATGGACATTAATCTTTACAAACAGCTATCAATCATCATGTGACAGGTGGGAAAAAAAATTGGCTCTGTAATTTAGAAAACACATTGGCAAGTAGAAAAAAATATGGCAAAAGGAATGGAAATTGGGTGTTATCAAACATATTTTTGCTTTGAAACACACAAAGTTAAACCATATAACCTTTGTAAATCATGTACCTCGACCTTGTAGCAACTGCTGACTGTACATCCCGAATGGGACACGAACTGTACCGCGATCGACTGTAGGGTGCTCGGAAAGTGGCTTAAGCACTCAAGTAATCACTTCAATAAAATGGTTGACAAGGAACGGCTAACCAGGCTGTCCCTGTATACCATATGTGATCCATCCATCTATCCATCCATTGAGACCATACTCTGTGCAGAGCATTGGTGCTGCCAAAGCAGCCTCCTTGGCTATTGGGCACAAGCCTGGACAGGTCACCACTCCGACACAGGATACCAGTATGTGGCACTCATTTTGCCAACCTCGGAAGGATGACAGGCCGAGTTAACCCCACCTGGTATTAATTCAACAGCTGAGCAGGATTTGAACTCAGGACCCTAGGACCCTAAGCCAACCACCCTAACCATTACGCCAACACCAGGCATATATAGGATCCCTTTAACTTTGAAGCCAATCTTCACCACGCCCGCAGCAGTTAAAGAAATTAAATTAATTTGCTCAAATGACTTTATCCACAAAAGCGTTGCTGTTTAACATAGAACAACCGTGGAGACATCACAAAGTTCAATCGCCCATGAAATAAGCATTACAGATAATCTGCCATCGTGCTTGCTCGTCTGTGTAGGTCACGTACATCGGTTCAGAATCCATGCAAACATTATAACTTTAAAAAAAAAAAACATCCGTTTTTCATCAGATTTGCTTTGATTCCCTGTAGATCACCTCACGACACCTCCAAAAATGTAGACACAGATCTGGCAGATGCTATGGATAGGCAGTCCCTCTGGGAGACAGGGCATGAGGTCTTGTAGTGAATGCATTAAATCATTTAGCTCAATGAAGCTGCTTAATTTTGGCATGTTCCTAAATTTATTGTTCACTCAATATAATTCTCCAAACAGTAGAAAAACATAAGTTTATGCTTTGGAAATTCCATATTTTCTTGTGTCTGTATGGAGAAGGAGGGATCGTAGCCTTGCTTGTTTAAAATAAATAGGTCTATAGGCTTCGTTATGTGACTCGTTATTTCTTTAAATTATCAGATTTCACTCCAGATTTTGACGCTTATTTAGTTCAGACAATATCCGATCCTCAAAGCCGAAATAATATTTTGATGATATACTTTAATTAGTCCGTGAGAGTAGATCGTGGAAAATCGTATCAGATAATGCATGAAATTGCTCCAAGCTCGTAATTTGAAAACTATCGCACTTACAAAAGCGACATATCCAGTGATTCGTAGCTATGATGAACTGGCATTCGATAACATGAGTTTGGAAAGTTAAAATAAAACTTTGTCGTTAAGAAATCGTTGTGGCCTGTTCCAAGTCAAGGCGTGGTTGAGCAAGCCAAAAAACATGGCGGCTTCAGACCCCAGCGAGGATACCCAGCAAACGCCTCAAGACTCAGACAGCAAGGTGGCTGAGGATCTCCTGATGAAGGATATAATTAAATAAGGCCATTAATTATCTTCAAAAGGGGTGTTTTAATTAACCCAAACAGCCAATTTTCACTCCTGCACTTCCTTGGAATTTTCTTAGTTTGCATGCAAAGTTTCATGCTACAAGGTTTCATGGTTTTGGAGTTATGGAGGACACGGACACACACACACACACACACGGACACACACACACACACACGGACACACACACATACACGGACACACACACACACACACACACACACACACACACACACACACACACACACACACACTGACATTTATTCCTATAGATTTGCAAATCCTACAATCCCAATACCCATTCACTTTCATCACTCGGGTTGCAGCATTAGTGCTTCAGTTAAGATGAAATGTTTGTCTTGTCAGGGCTCCATGAAGGATTTATGTCCTCAAGAAAAGTAAAGATTTGTGGATTAATTTATTCCCATGCACTCACGAAGGGAAAAGCAGGGTTAAGCGATCGGTAGCATACGTATCTATGTCGTTTGTCATACGTCATATGTGTCTGCATTTTGTGAAGAGTGTACCATTTTCTACCAACAAATTTTCATCTTCAGTTGCTTGTTTCTTTCATTTATTCTAAAAGCATGTTGCACAATGAAGTCAAGAAAATGTAAATCAAAAGGGCTAAAATCATTCATCAGTTTAATTCCAGGTGTCCGCAAACACAATCTTTTCCAAAGAAAGCATTTAAAATTGTACATCCCAAATGGGAATGCGACAAATTTAATTATCTGTAGATTATAAGAATTAAATTGCTAAATGCTGAAGTGTAAATTTTCCATGTAATAACAATACAATAAAACCGTTCAGCAGAGGAAATATGTTGTATGACCATGTGATATAGCAGTCACTCTTTTGAAAACAGCAGAGGCCAAATAAAAGGCCAATATCGGCCAAGTTTCTAAAATCCTCAATTTTCATCCAATCAACTTGCACTTTGCAGAAAATTTGCATGTCAGATCGCTGAATTCAACCAAACTATTTTTGGGGGAAGCAGGCCAAGTTTCTAAAATTGGCAATTTTCATCCAATTGACTTGAAATTTGAAGAGGATTTTCATAAAAATGACCATCATATGTCACGTAGTCTGACAGCCATATTGGATCTAAGGGACAATCTTCGTAGGAGAAACCGTTTAACCGATCAATGCAAAATTTAAGAAATTGATCAACTACTCATGGGAAATATGGTTTAATAAAGATGTCAATCGGTCACATGGTCTGGCAGCCATTTTAGATCAAAGAAAAAACAAACCTTAAAAACAGAAAAGAGTTGGCTCCTTCTCAGGACTGCGTGGGGTATGGTATGTATTCTATGAATACCGTCGAATTAAATATTGCTATGCCGAATTTTGTTTTTGTAACTTATCCTGATTAAAATGCTAAAGGGGAGGTGTTCTCTTCCCATCATAGGGGTAATTGGAACAGTTGAGAACCCCCAGGGAAAAAAAGTTTTTGCCTGTTAATCAAACCCCTTTGCCTGTTAATTGAACCCAGGGAACTTGAGGAAAAGTGCAGGCTTCTATTTCTACGCACAGCTTTGTATTTGGCTAATCACCACCCACTCATTTATCTGGGGACACATCTTACATGTACAGTAGCGCAAAGTTGTTTGGTGAGTGAAAGTCCACACACCTTGTACATGTGACAGTATCCTATCTACCTATATCAAACACAGTGTGTATTTGTTTGTCCCCCTTCATAAGGCTGATTTGAGTAGGGGTTTAAAGGCCAATTATTTGGCACAACTGTGTATTCACTGGGGTCTATTTTACAGGATGAAAATTTTAAAAAACATTTTTCATTGAAGATTAATTACATCTCTTCTATTGGAATTGTAGATGGTGACTTGCAATCTGAGCCTCAAAGGCGGTGTACAGAATCGTTAAAAAAAACAACACAATAAATACAAGGTGCAGGGAGGTGAAATTCTCTGCACGTGATGTGCAACGTGTGTAGATGAAAACAAGTATTAATTTACATCTGTAGGATGTCTGATAAATAAAGAAGATATCAGCACATCTGACGCTAGGCCGAGGCTTCAGACTTTCACACGCTTATGAAGCTGTACCATTGAAACGAAACATCTCAGAAGATAAAGAAAATAACGTCACATTTGTACATACACTGTTTTAAAATAATGCTTCTTCTTGCTACAAAACATCATATCTTCCAGTATTCTTGAATATTTTGAATAACGTAATTCCAACCCCTCATTTTGACGTGCTTTTATACGAGTAAATGCATAAAACAAAAATCAATGAAAACATAAATGCAAAATTTCTGGTGTGGTTTGCTTAAAGCACAACCCAAACCTGTGGCATTGCTGGACTGGAGGTCATGCACAAGGAATTATAGCACAAGTAAACAATATACAACCCAAAGCAAAGCATGCTGTAGCCAAATTGCTGTACAGAAGAAAGCAGGGCACATAGAAGCAAATACTCAACCAAATGCTGACAATCTTATTGAATATTTCTCAACAAGAGTGGCTTATGAAAAATTTCATTTGGTTTCAGGTAGTTTATTGTTTTGCAATAGTAGTGGATCAACCTGTTTCATGCATTCCATTTTATACCAACAAATTTTCATCTTCAGTTGCTTGTTTCTTTCATTTATTCTAAAAGCATGTTGCACAATGAAGTCAAGAAAATGTTAATCAAAAGGGCTAAAATCATTCATCAGTTTAATCCCAGGTGTTCGCAAACACAATCTTTTCCAAAGAAAGCATTTAAAATTGTATATCCCAAATGGGAATGCGACAAATTTAATTATCCGTAGATTATAAGAATTAAATTGCCAAATGCTGAAGTGTCAATTTTCCATGTAATAACAATACAACATCAGAGCCTAGCATAAAGTGCATTGCTCAAGGTATGTTGTTTTGATCTTTGAGTATCACTGCAAGGAATGAGTCTTTCAGCAGCTTCACAAAGCGGTGGACGTCCCCAAATGTGTTGTACAGCGGGACCGGAGCAACTCTTAATATGTTGGGTTCTCGGATGTCACACTGAAAGGAGGAAGAGAACCAATGTGAGGAATCGATCAGCATTCTATAGGGATCCCAAACAAAAATAATAGATTATATTGTGCCACAAATGGAGCACATTGTTGT
>NC_140962.1:30662786-30682786 GCF_056783735.1 Eptatretus burgeri
AAACACACAAACACACAAACAGATGACGGAAGTCATTAAAGATTTTGTAAGTAAAAAACGTCATGGGTCAGGGTTAGGTGTCCGATCAAAGCGGGACGTCTTGGTACCCGGTCATCACTGCCAGCAGTTACAAAGTGATAGTTCTAATTATGTCTCATTAATTGCATAACACACCAGTACACAAATGCCACACAAAACTACACAAATACCACACAAAACAAGTCCTGGTGAGGGTCTGCAATCTCTGATTGCTCTTTTTCTTGTTTGGAGGGATTTGAGGAGGGAGATGCATTGTGAGTTCAGCATGTTCATCCCTGGAATGATTGATGGTGCACCATGTACTGTGTTTAGCATGAATAAGACTGTATAAGTGGGCTCCATAAGAGTAATATTCTCTGACTTTCTAATTTTTAGTCCAACAATCCACCCATTCTTTCCTTCATCTCAAACCCCTCCCCTCATCCTTTCGCCTCCCAACCCCCCCTCCCCCCAACTCACAACCATCACGCCTTTTATGAGTCCACACATCATGAATTACCTATTCATTACAATGGGCCTAAATTACCTGTAAACTTGTACAAAGGATCCTTAATCATGTGGAAATAACTGTGGAATTAAATAGACTTTTCCTTTTCATTTCCTGAAAAAAAACCTCATTTAGACACGATGGAAGTGATCATTATACCACTCTTTCATTCCTTTTTCTTTCCTGTCTTTTTTTCATTCCTCTTCTTTTTTATCATTCCACTCTTTCATTCCTCTTTTTACCTGCCTCTGGAACAAACTCCCACACTCTCTTCAATTCCACTCCTCCCTCCAGGTCTTCAAATCAGCTGTTCACCACAATCTCATATCTTCCTCCATCCAAAATCTTGATCTTTACTACCCCCATTCATACACCCCAAACCCACCTCATTCAAATTCCCTGTTTTACTTCCTGAAAGTCTCTGTAGTACCATTTTGATTACCCCATGGACCCTGCTCCATCCCTTTCCCTTCCAGGGGAGGGGAAGAAGGCAGCATTAGGGGAAGGAAGAAGGCAGCGTGAGGGGAGGGGAAGAAGGCAGCATTAGGGGAAGGGAAGAAGGCAGCATTAGGGGAAGGGAAGAAGGCAGCATGAGGGGAGGGGAAGAGGCAGCACGAGGGGAGGGGAAGAGGCAGCACGAGGGGAGGGGAAGAAGGCAGCACTGGAGGAGGAGAGGAAGTGAGTGCTAGGGGAGGGGAGGAAGTTAGCACGAGGGAAGAAGAAGAAGGCAGCACGAGGGAAGGAGAAGAAGGCAGCATGAGGGGAGGGGAAGAATGCAGCTTGAGGGGAGGGGAAGAAGGCAGCACAAGGGGAGGGGAAGAAGGCAGCATGAGGGGAGCGGAAGAACGCAGCTCGAGGGGAGGGGAAGAAAGCAGCACGAGAGGAGGGGAAGAATGCAGCGTGAGGGGAGAGGAAGAAGTTAGCACGATGGGAGGGGAGGGAAGGCAGCACGAGGGGAGGGGAGGGAAGGCAGCACGAGGGGAGGGGAGGGAAGGCAGCTTGAGGGGAGGGGAAGAAGGCAGCTCGAGGGGAGGGGAAGAAGGCAGGGCGAGATGAGGGGAAGAAGCTGGCCGCATGAGGGGGGGGAAGGGGGTAAAGGGGATGGTAGCATGAGAGGAGGGTAAATGGGATGGAAGCATGAGGGGAGGGCAAAGCAGTGTGAGGAGAGGGTAAAGCAACATCAGGGGAGAGTAAGGCAACGTGAGAGGATGTTAAGCTGTGTAAGGTGAAGGGAAGGCAGCGTAAAGGTAAGGGCAGAAAGCATGAGGGGAGAGTGAGGGAATGAAAGCAGCATAAGGGCAAGGGAAGAAGTGTGAGGGGAGGGGAGGGGGGGCGGGGAGGCAGTGCAAGGGGAATGAAGGCAGCGTAAGGAGTTATGAAGGGAGGGGGAGGGGATGTAGCATAAGGGGAATGAAGGCAGTGCAAGGGCAAAGGAAGAAAGTGGAGGGTAGGCAGCATACTGGGGCATTATCAGGGTAATAATACGTGCCCAAACAGCATCGTTTTATTTTTTAACTGCAGTGTTCCATGTAAAACTGGGCAGCAGCATTTAAAAATTAGAACCCTTGCTATCTACCTTGGCAAAGGCCTGCCTGCATGCATGCATACCCCAACCCATATGCATTCCTCCAACTTGCTCGCATGCCAGCCAGCACAAACCCCACCACCTCTGACCTCCATGTGTGCTGTCTTCATACCTCTTCGTTTTGAGTTATTGCTGACTATTAATATACTGCAGAAACTATGAGTGCATTTATTTTAATATTTTATCATGAAAGCAAAGCACACCAAACAGGACAAAAGAAAACTGCGTACGTAATTGTCGAAAAAAACAAAGGACCCCTGTCGACTCTATCGTCATGGATTGTCAAAGCAAGTTAGAGAACAGCATTGCACCAAATGAAGTTCCATTTTCTACACATTCCTTAATATTTTCTTCATTAAATATAATCAGCTGAACAGTAGAAAAAATTAAGTTTAATATTAATTTTGATTTTGATTTTTTTTTTATTTCAGAAATTATGCAAAGATTAGTATTTCCATCAGCAAAGCGACAGGTCTTACTTCATATGGTTTTGAAATGAACAACCAAGCAGCTTGGTGAGCTCGCCAAGTGGCTTAAACACTCAAGCAAGCACTCTATGGAACGCCTGGCTTGGCAAGCGATTACCCACTGCCGGTCATATAAACCTGTGAACCCGGAAATGCCCAAGCAATGTCCGAGTCAGACAAATGAACACTTTTTTTTTAGTAGTCTTAACTAGTCTTAACTGCTGCTAAGTTCAAGGGAGGAGCTTAAATTTTAGAATTCAGCTTAGTTTAAGAGATTCTCAAGGTTATGGCATGTGCAGAAATGAAATTTAGCCACTAATTCTGGCATCTCCAGGCATTTATAAGCATTGCAATGTATGCCAAGCCAAGTCAAGTCAAGGCATGGTTGAGCAGACCAAAAAAATGGTGGCTTCGGACCCCCAGCAAGTTAACCCAGGAAATGCATTAAGACCCCATATAGAGCAAGGTGGCTGAGGATGTGCCTGATAAAGGACATAATTAAATAAGGCCATTAATTATTTTCAAAATTGGGTGTTTTAATAAACCCAAAGATCCAATTTTCACTCATGCACTACTTTGGAATTCCCTTAGTATGCATGAAAAGTTTGGGCAGCTAGGTTTAATGGTTTTGGAGTTATGGAGGATATGGATGGAAGGACTGACAGACACACTGACATTTATTCGTATAGACGTATGGATGTATGGATGTGTATATGTATATGTATATATATATATATATATATATATATATATATATATATATATATATATATATATATATATATATATACACACACAGTATATACATATACACACACATATATATTGTTACGGCAGTGGAAATTCGCAATACACCATAAAGGGTCCTTAGATCGGTTATGACGCTAAGTTTATGTGCAGCTAGGTCCCCACCGTTGTTAAAGGGATTTCTTCATGTTTCACCGGGCTGCGACTCTTTGAGATAGGGTTTTTCTTTATCTATCGTTATTTTGAGCCACCATTGCAACAAACCTCTATGGAAACAACAACCGCAACCAACTACGCCCAACGCCCACCACACTCGCACCACCCCCACAACAATCACCACCATCTTCGCCACTACGCCCGCTTACGAAGGCCATCCTCCACGGTAGGACGGTTTCCGCGTCGGAAACTGTCCGAGAAGGATTGGCAGGACAAAAGCTCCAGCGAGCCTGTGGGTTTTTTTCCCGCCTGATTCTCCCGCCTGTTCTTCCCCGCACTTGGTGTGGGGGAGGTGCGATCCGAGCGGGGTTCAAAGGTCATGTAAAGGAGGGGTCTGATTTTGGGGGAATAATTCCCTGGCCCCGAGCCAAAACTGACTTTCCTCGTCCCCCGCACGGCGCAGGGAGGGGGGAGCGAGAGGGCACGCCCCTTTTTGGGAAGCTTCCAGAAGGGAGGTGGAGCCAGAAGCTAGGCGGGGCAAAGGGCGGAGCCCCGCTTTACAAAAGGCGAACAGACGCGAGGCTGGGGGTCTCTTCTCGGTTTATGCTGGCTCGTTTGTTCTTGGTCTCGTGGCGCTGGTCACCCCTTGGGCTTCTCTTCTCCCTCCCTTCGTTTGGACCTCTTCGTTTGGACCTCTTCGTTTTGGGCTTCTCTCTCTGGTCCTGAAGCCCCTTCTGCCCTTCAGTCTTATGCTTGTTTGGTCGTGGGTCGTGGAAGCACCAGCAGCAACGCCGGAGAGAGCTCGCTGACCACACCAGGGGCCTGAGGTCAGGCGCGGCTACGCAAGGCCGTGGGGAGTCGACGTCGCGACCTGCCCACCGTCACGCCACGAGGGCGCGGGTAAGACCCTTCGGTCTCACGGGACCCGTTCGGTCCTCCAGGTCCCGTGCCATAAAGGTTTACGAACCCCGTCTACCTCCCTGCCTATGGGGAGGGTTTTTCTTTGTTTTTGTATGCATGCTGTGGCGCCGTGTCCTGCCAAGTAGAAACTGTGTAAGTAACTGTGCATGTAAATTGATCCTTGCTTATAGTCGATCGTATTGCTTTTGTTTTCTATTTCTTGCTTGTATATTGCATGACTGCCTTGCTTGTGTTGTGTGTGCAATATGTGCTTTAAATAAATGTCCTTGTGTGAAATGTATCCCGTTCGTCGTCTTTTTCCCTTTTGAAAGTGCCATCTTGAATCGCGGAATAAATTAGTAGAGGGTTTTGAACGCCCGGTAAACAGAATCACATCCGTCGAGGTCGGAGATAACACCGCTCGGTTATCACTGTAGCACGGAACGAACCGCTTAAGCGGTTCGTGTCCTAGACCGACCTGCGGCGAGGTACGATCGCCCGGTCAACTACTCGCGCAGGTACTTAGGTAGGTCGAATTTGGCTATCCTTCACGGGTGGGCAATTGGCACGATCGTGGTGAGGTTAAACCCCCACCCGTGACTGGCTTCTGGCATAAGTTCCAGGAGGGTCATGACTGAATTGTCCGTCCGGTGGGCGATGTGGTGGCGATTGGAGTTACGCAATCGCTCGCACGCCAGGCAGGCCAGAATTCGTAACAATATATATATATATATATATATATATATATATATATATATATATATATATATATATATATATATAATATATGTATATATATATATAATATATGTATATATATATAATATATGTATGTATATATATATAATATATGTATATATATATATATATATAATATATGTATATATATATATATAATATATGTATATATGTATATATATATATATAAAATATGTATATATATATATATATATATATATTATATGTATATATATATATAATATATGTATATATATATATATATAATATGTATATATATATATAATAAATGTATATATATATATAATATATGTATATATATATATATAATATATGTATATATATATATATATATATATAATATATGTATATATATAATATATGTGTATATATATACATAATATATATGTATATATATAACATAAATTCGACGACTCGGGACGAGTCTGTAAAAAGGGGAGGGGGTAGTGTTACGGCTGTGTAAATTCGCAGAGCACCATATAGGTCCTTAGATCAGTTATGCCGATAAGTCTGTGTTCAGATAGGTTTCCCCACCGTTGTCTAATGGGAATTATTCATGTGATCAGGGCTGTGATATTTGAGTTAGCCGTTTTTAACCACAACCACCTTAACCACAAGCACCCAACCACACCACCCTCACGACCACCACAAAACGCCAGCCACGCGACCATTACAACAGCCACCGTAACCACCACCACGTTGCCACCTCAGCAGGGTTGCGAGAAGCCTGACATTCGTCGGGAGAGAATGGACGACGGCCTCACCCCTCCCCCCCCCTAACGAAAAACACGCGCAGAAGAGACGCGGGGAGGCAGTTATCAAACCAAAATAGCCGAGCCGATCTCTCCTGGAATTTTCCCCCGCACGCCGAGAAGGGGCTGGGGGGGGGGCGAGGCGCCGTGGTTATAAAAGAGCGCGCTGAACATGTGGTGGAGGTCTGAGTTGGCGGTTGGCGAGGTGGTGTGAGAGTCTCTCTCCTGAGTCTCTCTGTCTGGAAGTCGGAAAGTCTGGAGGTCGTTGTCGCTCGCTCTCTGTCAGTCGAGTCGGTCTCTCTCTACCTGGGTCTCTCTCACTCGCGGTCGCTCTCTGAGTCGTCGGCTGCGGGAGGTTGTGGAGGCGTGTGGAAAGGAGGAGAGAGCGCAGCGGAGCCAAGGCGCGTGGCCTGCCGAGCCGTGCCTTACCGTGGGTCACAGAGACGGGACATCGCGGGTCGCCTCAGCGAGGTGAAGGTAGCCAGCCCGGTCTCGCGGAGCCTCTGCAGTCTACACGGCTCCGTGTCAATAAAGACCCCAAGGGGTCCAGTCTACCCCTCGTCTGTCCTGGGGTTTTTCTTTGCTTTTGAATGAACGTTGTGGCGCCTTGTCTGCTAAGTAGAACTGTTAAGTGTGTACATAATTAATTGACGGTCGTAGCTCTTTGTCTTGCTCACGTCTTGTCCCTACCCCATTCATTGCATGATGGTATGTGCATGTTTGGTTGTGAAACAAATGTGCTTGTTTAAATATCACCCGTTCATTGCGTCCTTTCCCAAATTGAACTGCCATATTGCCCTCGGAATATAGTTGGTTTTTAAATAGCCGGTAAATTGATCAGGTCCAACGGGGCTCGCGATAACACTCCGCTCGGTTATCCCAAAACGGAGCGAGCTGCATTAAGCAGCTCGTTTCCCAGCGGCCCCGTTGAGGTACAATCTCTCGGTAGTCTGCCCGCGCGAATAATTAGGTATATCGACAATTCGGTGATTGACCCTGTCGCGCGCGGGTAGAATATTGACTAGACTGTGGTGTGCTTAAAAACACACCCGTGGCTGGTTTCCGGCGTTGATCCGGAAAGCCGCGACTCGATTGTCCGTTCAGTGGGCGAGACGGCCGCCATTGGCTAAACACGGTCGCTCGCACGCCGGTGGGCAGGAAACTACAACAATATTTTGTCTTATTTTGCAAATTAAAATTGTCTTGATATGTATTTGTCAAAGTGTTAGAATAAAAAGTGTTATCATTTATATGCATTTAATTGCTGCCAGATATAACATGCATTATCTTATGTGGATGTCATCTTATATTGTGAAGGTACAGCCATATATGCAGCCTTCAGTGGTAAAAATGATTGAGAACTCTTGTTCTAGGTATGAAGCAAACCCAAACCATGAACATGTCAGTGGTGAGGCACTGCAATGGGGTCAATTACAAGGGGTCTATTCCAAACAGAAGCCACTGTCAGAAAGAATGTGCAACTGTGGGAAACATGAGTGACTGACGTTGGAAGGTCGAATTATCTTGTGATCATACAAGAGAACAGGAGCAAAATGTAATTTAAATCAAGGTTGGACTCAAAGAGAATGTGAGCTGATTGAAATGTTTTACATGTAAAGCCTCAACTTACCATTGCACCCCTTCGCTCTAGCTCTTGTAAAACAGGTTGGCTAAGCATGGGGATTTGCAATGAAAGCTGACAGCCACGCTGCACTGGGTCAGTCGGTGTAATCATCTTCAACTTGAGCCTTTTGAGTTGTTCTTTGCTTTCTGCATTGATGATTCTCTGAAGCAGCAGTTCTAAGTACGCTGTAAGTTGCACAGACTTCTTCCGTAATGCTGGCATGGAAGCTTCTGTGAAAATCTGTACAACAGGTGAATCCCACAGTGTTATTAAGTGAACAAAATACCATTTTCGGTATCTATTCCAATTGCCAAAAATAACAGGAGACAAGAATCTCTATCAAATTGCCATCTGTATTCCGATACATCAGAAAACACATCCAGGTATTCAAGCCATTTTTGCTGCACACTATGCTGGTATAGGTTCTGCAACAATTATCTAAATTTATTACTCCTTTATTTATAAGTGAAGTTTCTTGTTCTATTGTGAATAAGGTTGAAAGTTTTTTAGCCAATTACCATTATGTCATATTTAATAATAAATGTATGAGAGAGCAAATTGCTGATTCATTTCTTGCAGTTTTCATTTCAGTGCTTTGAATCCAGGCTCAAATGTCATACACTGTGTTTATTTGATTCTAGTCTCCCAATCTGTTCCCATTTTTGCAGACCCACAGCTCAATTTTAAATTTTCCATTAAAGAGAGGAGACCTGTTGCGCCGTCGATCCACTCAAGCTACAGTGGATCGAGGACACAACATTTCAAGACTGAAAAATCCCAGAAGACCAGATATAATTGAAACTATGTCTCTCCTGGTCACTTAACCTGAAGATGTTCCAGCACAACTTTTCTGGATATAGTGTGTCCCTCAAACAAACATGATGTGTGTTTCTGCCAGACTTGACAAGGTGATGGGTAGAAAGGGTGCAGGCATTTATCATTGAAAAAATTGCAAGTTCCACATACTGAACAAAAACTAGCTGTGAACAAAATACTGCATTTAGGAAACAACAAACTTTTCCCTCTGGATGATTACCAGATCCACAACTAGAGAAGCTCAACTGCAAGAATGCGACCAAATGAGTTATCCTTGCATCCATTAACCAAAAACACTCTTTTTGGAAGGATGATACAAATATCACAAATGCAGACTGCAAGCCTATTGTGTAACAGCTGGTTATATATTCCTATCTAAAGGACAGCATGCTCTGAGACTCAGCATTAGTAGTAGGAAAATACAGATTCTGGCTTTGAGCAACCAACCATGTGGTTTTCTAGAAATTATATATATATATATATATATATATATATATATATATATATATATATATATATATATATATATATATATATATATGTATGTCAGGTCAGGCCAGATTAGATCTGTGACTTGCTACAGGTATCATGTAAACCTGAACGAACCTGTTCCATGGTTGGGTTGGCGGTGACTAAACCGTCTCCCCCACCAGGTTTTTTGGTGAGGAGGGTGTTTGAATATGGACACCCAGCAGGATTAAAAACAAAACCTGTCAAAGGGTGGAGGAGCTCCTTGTGAGCCAAGGCCATCCATATCTAGTGCCCAACTGTGTCTGCGGACATCCTCCTGAAGTTGGGTTACTTCTTATTAGGATGGTGGCAGGATTTGCACTCCGGCATCCGTAAAACCCTTCATTCCGCAAAACACAAAAACGCAAAGAAATCTGAAAACCCACTCTGTGGGAGTACCTCCTGTGCAGCTTCCCTTCACAGGGCAGCTCACCGGATGACGGGATTGGGGCAAAACCTTAGGGACCCCCAATCTTGGATGATAGGAGGGAGACCACGTGGTAACATTCCTGGGTCAGATTGTGGGTGAGTGTGTCGGAGTGGTGCTGAGGTGTCATCCACCAGACCGCAGTCTCCTTGGGTTAACCTGAGGCAGTCCCTTCGAGTGGGTGCCTGGAATGTCCTATCCCTAAAGGCCCAGTCACACCTTGACGTTTTAGCCAGGAATGGCAACGTATAAAAATGCACGTAAAACGTTGGCGTACGCTGAAGTTTTGCGGTTTTTTTTAAAGTTTTGGTCGTATTCATAACGTGTTGGTTGTATGCATAACATATAAGTAACAGGCACAGAACGTTTCGTTGTGTTAAAGATAACTTATACCAACGAATGCTTAGCCTTTTGTCGGCGTTCACAACCTATGCCCAACGATAGTTTAACTTAGTCATAGTGCGCTGCACGTATCGCCGACGAACTCGTGGCGTTCTCTGTTAAAAACCTGCCGCTCGCCGATTTAAATCATAACCGCCTGAAAATTGGAAGTGTCAACATCGCAGTCACACCTTGACGATTTAGCCAGCGTATGCCGACCTATGAAAAATGTGTCTAAAACGCTGGGACACGTCGAATACGGTATGGGTAAGTTGTGTATACGTTAGCAGCACGATGAAAAACAATCAAGTACGCTGGCATATTACGTGGTACGTCTAGTACGTCGTGAAATTTCAAGCATGCTGAAAATTTTACGACGTACTCGTCGTATGGCTCACAAGTTCCGCATAAGCTGGCATAAGTTCTCGGCACGCTCCGCGATCGTTTACACACGTCGGCCACACGTTACTTGTAAGTTACTCAAAAGTCGAAACACGTCGAGGTAATGTTTAGCATACCCGAAACTTAATTTTTAACCTACGAGTAACGTGTTTTGAACCTATTCGTAGCGTGCTTTGAACCTATGTTTAACGTATCTCAAACGCACATTGGCGTATGTAGACGAATTTGATTAACGTCTTCTGGACGACCACAGAACTTACTGAACATGTTTCTAACTTACAGCTACCGTATAATGGCGTATTTGGAGCGTTTAGGGGAATTGTTATATATACAAATGGACTTCACATGAGGAACCCGTCAGTGTTCCAGACTCCATGTTGAGTAGATGTCAATGTCACTAGCAGTGGCAGTAGCAGTAGTAGTAGTTCGAGAGAATTTAGTGATGTCGATGTTAGTAGTAGTAGTAGTTGTAGTAGTAGTAGTTCGAGACAATTTAGTGATGTCGATGTTAGTAGTAGTACTAGTAGCAGTAGTAGTAGTTCGAGAGAATTTAGTGATGTCGATGTTAGTAGTAGTAGTAGTAGTAGCAATAGTAGTTCGAGAGAATTTAGTGATGTCGATGTTAGTAGTAGTGGTAGTAGCAGTAGTAGTTCGAGAGAATTTAGTGATGTCGATGTTGGTAGTAGTAGTAGTTGTAGTAGTACTTTCAAGTAACGTGTTGCAAAGTGTGAACAACGTTCGTGTAGCGTGCTTACAAAACGTTACTCATAGGTTAGAAATAAGTTTCGGGTACGCAAAACATTACCTCCACGTGTTTCGACTTATGAGTACCTTACAAGTTACGTGTTTCAACGTGTGTCGACGATCGCATAACGTGCCTTCAACTTATGGCCAGCGTAGCGGAACGTGTGAGTCATACGCCGGCATACGTCATAAAATTTCAAGCATGAAAAAAGTTGAGGAAAACCCAAAAGTTCAACGTTTAAAGCCAGCGTACTACCACTTATGGCAGTGTTTTTCAGCGTGGTCGTAACATATACAAAACGTACCCATAACGTATTCGACGTGTACCAGCGTTTTACACATTTTCCAAAAATCGGCATAAGCTGGCTAAAACGTCAAGGTGTGACTGGGCCTTAAGAGAGGATGATCACCTTTCTCTATTATCATCTGAGATCAAGCGTTTGAACATCGGTATTGCAGCACTCTCTGAGGTTCGGAGACCGGATTGCGGCGATATCATGGCGGGTGGTTACAACTTCCATTGGTCTGGTCGCTCTGATGGTTACCATGCCCACGGAGTTGCTGCAGCTGTGTCCAATAAGCTGACTCCAATGATAATTGAGATAACATCGGTCAACGAGCGTATTATGAGACTAAGGATTCGTCACTCCTTCGGTGTCATTTCCCTGGTCTCTGTTATGCTCCGACTGAGGCAAGTGATCTCACCGTGAAGGATGCATTCTGTGCCACGCTCGAGTCTGTGGTTGATCAGTGCCCCAGAGGAGATACACTTCGAGTCTTGGGGGATTTAAATGCATCTACTGCAACTGACAGGGATGATTATGAGACGTGTGTTGGTCCCCATGGGTCAGGAACTGTGAACCTGAATAGCACGAAGTTCCTTGACTTTGCAAGATCTCATGGACTTAGGGTGGCTGGTTCATGGTTTCAGCGCCCACAAGCTCATCGCTGGACTTGGTGTTCCAACGCTGGCAGTGTGGCAAAGGAGATTGACCATGTCCTCATTGATGGTCGCTGGAGAATGATCCATAACTGCAGGGTCTACCAGAGTGTTCAGTTCCTCAATACTGACCACTGGCTTGTTGTAGCAACTCTTAAGTTGCACCTTAAATCCGGGAGAATGGTACCATCCCAGCCGAGGCTGGATGTTGGAAAGCTCAAGGGTGAGAGGGTAGCTGATGAGTTTGTGAACAAGATGAGTGGAGTTTTGGGGGTCTGGGTGCTTTGGGAACCTTTGGGAAGGGTCCTGAAGAGTTTTGGAGTGCCTTCAAGACCACCGTCCTTGATGTTGCCGGTGGATGTCTTGGAACTCACCGTTGGACAAAAAAGAATTTTGTCTCTCAAGGGACACTGGATACCATTGACCAGAGTCCCAGGGCCAGGCTGAATGGCAGAGCTGAGCTGTTCAGGGAGCTGAAGCGTAAAACTGCACGTGCGCTAAGTGTGGACAAGGAGGCCTATGCGCGAGGAATCTGTGAGGGGGTAGAGCATCACCTGTGGTCAAGTGATTTTGGTCTTGCTTACAGGGGAATTCACGCATTGCATTCATCCAAGCCCATCCCTCATTGTACTGCAGTTTGAGCAGAGAGTGGTGGGCTCTTGACAGAGGAGTCCGAAGTGAAGGCCTGCTGGGCCGGTTACTTTGAGCGGTTGTACCAGGCTGATCCACCAGCTGTCGACATGGACGTCAGGGGTGTTTCAATAACTGTTGCTGACCCTCCAATCAGCTGTGGTCCACCTTCGCTTGTGGAAACACAGGCTGCGGTGAACCAGTTGAAATGGGGGTAAAGCTCCAGGGATCTGTGGCATCCATGCTGAACTTCTCAAGGCTGGTGGAAATGCTGCACTCATGTCGTTGCATGCAGTTCTGTGTTCTGCCAGGAACACAGGTGTCATCCCAACTGACTGGAAGAGGGGCCTTGTTGTCCCTCTGCGGAAAGGGAAAGGTGATCGCCATGACTGCAACAACCACCAAGGGTTGACGCTGCTCTCAGTGCCGGGCAAGGTCTTTTCTTGGATAATTCTTGATGAGGTTCGCCACTATCTGCTTGAGCACCAGCGTCCTGAGCAGTCAGGCTTTACACCAAAGAGGTCAATGATTGACCATATCCTTGCTCTTCGGGTCCTCACCGAATGCAGTCAAGCGTTTCGGCAGGGGCTGCTTGCAGCTTATGTTGATCTCTGTAAAGTGTTTGATTCGGTAAATCGGGATGGCCTCTCGAGGATTCTTGGTCTTCGTGGGGTGCCACCAAAACTGATCGATCTGATGTCTGAACTGTACCTGGTACTGAGAGTGCTGTGAGAATGATGTGGTGTTGCCATATCTGACTTAGTTCCAGTTTTTACTGGAGTTCGTTAGGGGTGTGTACTGGCCCCCACACTTTTCAGCACTTGTATGGACTGGATTCTAGGGAAGATGTCAGAGAGAACAAGCTGCGGTGCATCGTTTGGGAATGTCAAGATCTCTGACCTTGATTTCACAGATGATGCAGTCATCTTTGCGGAGACTTTAGATATCCTTTTGAGGGCCCTCGAAGTGCTGAATGAGGAGTCGGAGCCGCTGTGATTACAGTTTTCCTGGGTCAAAACTAAGATACAGGCTTTCAATGACATCTTGATGCTGCTGTCCTCTCTGTGCCTGTTTGTGATGAGGATGTTGAGATCGTGGAAAGATTCACCTACCTTGGCAGTGATATTCATGTCTCTGCTGGCTGTGAATCAGAGGTCAATAGACGTCTAGGTCAGGCTTGGGGAGTCATGGATTCACTGGATAATGGGGTGTGGCGGTGCTGGTACCTGTGCATGAGGACGAAAGTTTGAGTCTTCAGGTCCTTGGTGCTTCCAGTCTTGCTCTATGGATGTGAGACTTGGACTCTGACCAAGGATCTGAGACGGAGACTTAATTTCTTTGATACCGGGTCTCTTTGGAGAATCCTTGACGATCGCTGGTCGGACTTTGTGTCCAACGAGCGGTTGCTGAGAGATACTCAAATGAGATTTGTTACCTACATAATCCGTGAGCATCAGCTGCGGCTGTATGGACATGTGGCTCGTTTTCCTGACGCTGATCCTGCTCACCAGATTCTCTCAGCGAGGGAGTTTCGTGAGTGGAGGAGGCCAATTGGCTGACCACGTGCCTCGTGGTTGCAGCAGATTGATCGGCATCTCAAGGAGATGGGGATGGGCCAGGCATGTGCCTGGGGGATGGCCAGACGGAGGCCCCTGGAGTACCGGTGGAAAGTGGACGCAGTGATGCGCTGCTCTGGCGCATGCTCTCATTGCTGACCTGACCTACATATATATGTATATATATATATATATACATATATGTATATATATATATATATATATATATATATATATATATATATATGTATATGTATATATATGTATATGTATATATATATATATATATGTATATGTATATATATGTATATGTATATATATATATATATTTGTATATATATATATATATATGTATATATATATATATATATATATATATATATATATATATATATATATATATATATATATATATATATATATATATATGTATATATATGTATATATATATATGTATATATATGTATATATATATGTATATATATATGTATGTGTATATATATATATATATATATATATATATATATATATATATATATATGTATATATATATATATATATTTTTTAATCCTTCAAAAATCTTCTTCTCTCAAGTGGCTGAACAGATTGAAGCAATACTTAACACATGTGACCACCTGTCCATGAGGAACAAAAGGTTCACACATATGATGTCATTGGTCACATGGATTGGCAGCCATATTGGGTTTACCCTAAAACCTATTAAAAAAATCTCCAGAATGGCTGGACAAATCGAGGGGAAACTTCACACAAGTGTTCCCCAAGCCATGGGTTTATAAGTGGCACAAAGCAAGCACTCCTCTGGGGAATGAATGTGGTATTTTTATGACATCATAGGTGCTTGTCTTCGTTATGACGTCATAATTGCATATGTAGAACGCTACATATGATCCGTATAAAAAAATTTTGAGGGTCATCTAGGGATAAAATGATCCACAAATATTTTTGATGACGTCATCGCTCACGTGATTCGGCAGCAATATGTATATATATTTTTTAACCTACAAAAATCTTCTCTGAAATGGCTGAAAAGATCAAGGTGAAACTTTTCACATATGACTGCCTATCCATGAGGAACAAAAGAGTCACACATATGACATCATAGTTCACATGGTTTGGCAGCCATATTGGATTTACCTGAAAACCAATAAAAATACAGCACTCAAAAGAAGTCCTGGCGAGGGTTTGCAATCTCTGATTGCTCTTTTTGTTGTTGTTAATTGCATTGTGTCGACCTGATTTATGTTCCCATCTGAGCACATAGCACATAAGGTTCAAATTTCATATACCGTGTTGATTTGCCAATTGTCTCATGTCCCTGTAGTTTATGGGAAATTACATTTTTGTCTCCTAATATCCTTGTCCTTCACGTGATCCTGGTACAACTTCCACTATGAGCCTCAGCTCATTATTTGAAGAAAAAAATGCTGAGGCTGAGCTTTAAGCTCGCTCCTTCTGGGGGAAGGAATGGCTGCTCGGTGGTGGAGGTTATGTTTTCACCCCTGTCCGTTTGTCTGTGAGCAGGATATCTCAAAACGTTGTTGACGGATTCGACGAAATTTTGTTGACATGTTGGTTGTGAGATAAGGACGAATTGGTTCGATTTTGGTGAAGATCCGAATCCAGATCCAGATCCATATCCAACAATTTTTATTAAAGTGATTCTTCACTATTGAGTGATGGGGCTAAAATGATACATAACATGACAAGCCGGTAGGCGGACATGGGTAGTCGCCTACCCAATAGAACCTGACGCGATGGGCCCATTCGATGGGGAATGACCTGAGGATTAAGCACAAGAAAATTCATGATTCTAGCTTCAAGGGTTAATGCTGCAGATTGTTTTTACGTTAAAATACCCCCACATTTAGAGGTTTTTCGGCCGTTGCTAGGCAGCAGAGGGAGTCCATAGCAACGGTTCTTTCTCACACATAACTAGGACATACCATGAACCTACCATACCAGTTTCATGTATATCTGACTCATAGTCTCTGAGATATAACGAACTTCGTTTTTTTATTGTTTTCGACCAGGGTTCATTCAATGTCTATCTTCTCCGACAGTTTTCGTAGGATCCGGCTGGAAATTTTTAACAATATGGCTGAATGTACTGCCCACAGTCGCTCGTGGCCTGATTTTTGATTTTCGATTTTTTTTTTTTTTAATGATTTTTCTAAAATGTCAGTCCCGTTGCTAGGCAATGGTGGTGTCCAGAGCAACGGTTCTCATTTTCACACATCTAGGTCATGGTATGAACCTACCAACCAAGTTTCATCGAAATCGCCATTGTATTAACTGAAATCACCATTTTAAATACTGATAATAAGGGTAGAACAAATCTCAAAAACAAAGTTTTTTTCAAAACAAAGTTTTTTTTTTCCACTAGATCGACAACCCAACAGACAAACATATCGACGGAAAAGTGATAATAAGGGTAGAACACATTTCAAAATGTATTTTTTTTGAAAAAAAAATCTTTTCGACTAGATCGACTACCCAACAAACATATCGACGGAAAAAGTGATAAGGGTAGAACAAATTTCAAAAATATAAAAAAAAAATTTTTTCGACTACATCGACGACCCAATATCTCAAAAAGTTAGAGATGGATTCAGTTGAAATTTGATAAACGGGTTGGGTGTCAGCCAAGGACGAATTGATTCGATTTTGGTGAAGATCCAAATCCGGATACGAGATTTTTTATTTTATTTTTTTTGGTTATGGCATGATATTTCAAAAAGTTGTGGACGAGTTATGACAACACGAGGTGGATGACTTAGTAAGGTGACAAGAATAAGCCGATTCGATTTTGGTTCCTGTCCGGATTCAGATCCAGCCGATCAATGGGATGCAAAACTTAAACTGTTCAGCCTAGCGGAGGGAGGTATATGCGCTCTACCGAGTGCTGTTCTAGTTTAACATATCATGTTATGAGATTTCAGCCCTTCAACCATGATTGGTTCACAACAGAAGAACCTGCTCTATCTGCAAATACAGATAGACACAAAGAAACTGTAAAACTAAAATTAAACATTATTCATGAAGGGATCTGTAATGTGTGCAATCAAACGGACTCCTCAGTATTACTGTTGTGGTAATTCATGACAGAGTTACAATGAAGCAGCACCCCAATTCCTCAGTAGAGTGGTTAGGGTGGTGGCTTGGGATCCGAGGGTCCTGAGTTCAAGCCCTGTCGGCCACTGAATTAATACACCAGCGGGTTGACTCAGCCTGTCATCCTTCCGAGGTCGGCGAAATGAGTACCAGTTCCAGTGTGTGTACTGGTAGAGGGGCACTGCATCAGCGACACAGTCGTGCTTCAAGAAATGATAGCTACCCTGGCAGCTAAGCTGCCCTACGACCACCAATTATATACAAGCTATGTAAAATGTATTTTTATGTGGCACGAAAGGAGAAAATAGCACTGCCAACCTCCAAGCTCGCTTGAAGAGAGCAGCTTAAGAAAATTGATGGATTAGAGAGTCGAAAGCCTCTCACTCCAGGTATCAACTTGAGTTCTGTGGAATGAAAAGAAAAAGCCAAAGTGATGCTTCTTGGAAATGTACCACATGTGTGCTGCACAATGGGCAGCGTCATGCCGTCATTGTTCACTTTAACATTTTATTCACCAAATTTGATGATTTGTAAATACCAAGGTCAAGTTGCTAACAAACAGAAAAAGATATACTGTACATGCAAGTTAAGGCAATGTCTGTTTACACAAGTGCACAACAACATGTACTAGTCAGGTAACCTGTACCACTTATGACAAAGTCAAAGAAAATCAATGTTGAGGCAAAAGCACACATCAAATAAGGAGTAAAAAATAGGACCACAGGTCTTTGCTCAAATGGATCAGGAGCAACAGTCAATGGTGTCAGAAAATATCGAAATTATGCTCATGCGCAGAATCTTGTGACATGATTGGTTGAATGGAAGCCCTCAATGCTGATTACAGCGATGTCTGTTTACAGGTCATGTTTTTACAGGTTACACGTCATGTTTTTACAGGTTACACATGTTTTTACAGGTTACACATCATGGTTTTACAGGTTACACATCATGTTTTTACAGGTTAGAGGTCATGTTTTTACAGGGTACAGGTCATGTTTTTACATGTTACATATCATGTTTTTGCAGGGTACACATCGTTTTTACGGGTTAGAGGTCATGTTTTACAGATTAGAGGTCATGGTTTTACAGGTTACACATCATGATTTTACAGGTTGGAGGTCATGTTTTTACAGGTCACAAATCATGTTTTTACAGGTTACACGTCATGTTTTTACAGGTTACACGTCATGTTTTTACAGGTTACACATCATGATTTTACAGGTTAGAGGTCATGTTTTTACATGACCTCTAACCTGTAAAACATGTTGCAGAGTTATGTTACAGAGGTCATGTTACAGAGGAAGGAAGATAAGGAGACTTGGTGGTGGAATGAGGAAGTACAGGAAAGTATAAGGAAGAAGGGGTTGGCGAAAAAAGAAGTGGGATAGTCAGAGAGATGAAGAAAATAGGCAGGAGTACAAGGAGTGGTGGCGAAAGGCAAAAAGAGAGGTGGCAAAAGCCAAGGAAAAAGCATATGACGAGCTGTATGAGAAGTTGGATACAAAAGAAGGGGAAAAGGATTTATACCGATTGGCAAGACAGAGGGACCGAGCTGGGAAGGATGTGCTGCAGGTTAGGGTGATAAAGGACGCAAATGGGAATGTGCTGACGAGCGAGGAGAGTGTGTTGAGAGGGTGGATGGAGTACTTTGAGGAGCTGATGAATGAAGAAAATGAGAGAGAGAGAAGGTTGGAAGAGGTGGAGATAGTGAATCTGGAAGTGGGGTGGATCAGTAAGGATGAAGTGAGGACTTCTATGAAGAAGATGAAAAGTGGAAAGGCGATTGGCCCAGATGGTATACCAGTGGAGGCATGGAAGTGCTTCGGAGAGATGGCAGTGGGGTTGTTTACCAGATTGTTTAATAAAGTCTTGGAAAGTGAGAGGATGCCGGAGGAGTGGAGATTAAGTGTACTGGTTCCGATTTTCAAGAATAAGGGTGATGTGCAGAGCTGTGGAAATTACAGAGGGATAAAGTTGTTAAGCCACACCATGAAGGTGTGGGAAAGAGTAGTGGAAGCTAGGTTGACAGGAGAGGTGACTATCTGTGAGCAGCAATATGGGTTTATGCCAGGAAAGAGCACCACTGATGTGATGTTTGCTTTGAGAATGTTGATGGAGAAGTATAGGGAAGGCCAGAAGGAGTTACATTGTGTGTTTGTGGATTTAGAGAAAGCTTATGATAGGGTGCCAAGAGAGGAGTTGTGGCATTGTATGAGGAAGTCGGGAGTGGTGGAGAAGTATGTGAGGATCGTGCAGGATATGTATGAGGACAGTGTGACAGTGGTGAGGTGTGCGGTAGGAATGACGGACCGGTTTAAGGTAAAAGTGGGATTGCACCAAGGATCGACTCTGAGCCCTTTCCTGTTTGCAATGGTGATGGACAGGTTGACGGACGAGATCAGACTGGAGTCCCCATGGACTATGATGTTCGCGGATGACATCATGATCTGTAGGGAGAGTAGGGAGCAGGCTGAGGCGAGCCTCGAGCGGTGGAGGTACGCACTGGAGAGAAGGGGAATGATAGTCAGTCAGAGTAAGACAGAGTTCATGTGCGTAAATGAAAGGGAGGGTGGTGGTATGGTGCGGTTGCAAGGAGTTGAGGTGGGGAAGGTGGATTGGTTTAAATACTTGGGATCAACTGTCCAAAGTAACGGAGAGTGTGGGAGAGAAGTGAAAAAGAGAGTGCAGGCAGGATGGAGTGGGTGGAGAAGAGTTGCAGGAGTGATTTGTGACAGAAGGCTCGCTGCAAGAGTGAAGGGGAAAGTATATAAGACGGTAGTGAGACCAGCTATGTTGTATGGTTTGGAGGCGGTGGCACTAACAATAAGACAGGAAGCGGAGCTGGAGGTGGCAGAGTTAAAGATGCTGCGATTATCGTTGGGAGTGACGAGGATGGATAGGATAAGAAATGAGTATATTAGAGGGACAGCGCAGGTAGGACGGTTT
>NC_140962.1:30690286-30745286 GCF_056783735.1 Eptatretus burgeri
AGTTGAAAATGACCCATTTTTGAAATGTCATAAAATAAAAACAACGCTTGGATGAAATTCAATGAAACTTAACCATTTAATAACTCTCCACCTGAAGTTTATAGTTTGAAAATTTTGATGACATAGGTCACGTGGTATGGCGGCCATATTGGATTTTCTCCAAAACCTAAAAACATCTTCTTCTCCAGAAGGGATAACCCAACAGCCTCAAGCTTTTGCACACATGTCCAATATTCCATGTGAATGTTAAGTTGTTAATTTGGTCAAAATCGTTATTTAATTTATATGATTAAAATGATGCCGATTCGCCTCATTAAATATGCAAAATATGCAAATGAGAGTTTAAAAAATTTAATGACAGATTTAGATAGGTCATTAACAGGGGACTCCAAATATGTTTATACCATGTCTGGACTTGACCCCAGTGAGGCCCCAGAGACCCCCAAAGTTTAAAATCACCCATTTTTGAAATGTCGTTAAATGAAAACAATGCTTTGATGAAATTCAATGAAACTTAACACCTTAATAACTCTCCACTTGCTGTTTATACTTTGAAAATTTTGATGACATCGGTCACGTGGTATGGCGGCCATATTGGATTTTCTCCAAAACCTAAAAACATCTTCTCCAGAAGGGGTAATACGACAGCCTCAAACTTTTGCACGCATTTGCGAGGTTCCATTGGAATGTTAAGTTGTTAATTTCATCGAAATCGTTACATAATTTATATGATTAAAATGATGCCGATTCGCCTCATTAAATATGCCAAATATGCAAATGAGAGTTGAAAAAATTTAATGACAGATTCTGATAGGCCTTGAAGAGGGGATTCCAAATATGTTTACACTATGTCTGTATTTTACCCCAGTGAGGCCCCAGAGCCCCCCAAAGTTGAAAATCACCCATTTTTGACATGTCGTAAAATGAAAACCAAAGAAGATAGACAAAAAGTGACCACATATTCTGGAAGATATTTTAACGTTCTACAAGTTCGCCATTTACATTAATATGCAAATGTGGAGTTATTGGACTTTTTTGGGGACTTGAAAATTTGTCCAGCCTCGATTTGTCCAATGTGATGTTTCTTTCTTTATCATGTGTTGCAATGGGCTTTTCAATCCTTCATTGATATGACATGAGGGACCCCGAAGCTGGACCCCATTGCAGACTTGAACTAACTTTCTAACTCGGAAAACCCATATCATGATGGTGTTGAAATTTGTTAAAATGGAGGCACGCCTTGAAGCCCGGGATTACTGGTTTACCAGTTTTAATTATATTTAATAATTGTGCTTTACATTTTAATTGCTGTAATATTTTGGGCAAACTACCATGTACAGTCAGTATTAATTCCTTTACAGTTTTGCAAAAAGTATATTCGTTTATGTGCTTGTGCAAACTGTATTATTCTGACCCACTTGTACAGTAACAAAATATACTCCTCATGTGCCTTCACAAAGCATGTTCCCTACCCGATACCTTTGTCGATGTGTCAGAGAAGCAGGGACGTTCATTATCCAAAGCGAACCCTACCCTTCCAGGCATGCAGTTGACGTTTGTGAAAACGTTGAGATTTTAAAGAGCATATTGTCCTCGGTGTATAGATTTATTTTTTTTGCTGCCACCAGAAACATGCTGAATCATCAATATTGTCTTAAATTAGAAAATTCTGAAATGAATTATGCTTGCTCGCTAATTAAAAAGTGATTCACATGTCAACGGCCTTGGTATAAGTGCATGTACAACAACAGTGCTGTTAGCTTGCCTCCACTTATAATTTATTTCTCATAACTTAGACGTAGCAATACCAACTAGACATTCATTCATCAGGAGACGATCAGTGAGATAGCAAACACATGTGCACAATGCATTTGTACGTACTTTATACGGCGCGCGACATCTAATCAATCCACTCTGTGCGAGTCGAGTTCTGGAGATGACGTGAACGGTCACGTGACTTGCGGTTCGCTGAAGTCAACTTTTTTGAGGGGTGGGGCATAGCAAGTTGTGAAAAGCATGACAAATGTTCGAAATATTGGTCTAATCACCCCATTTTTGATTTTAAAAAAGAAACATGGGTGATTTCTTCACTAGGAAGGTCAAGTCAATATATAAATAACCAGAAAGTTTTGAGTGTCATGGGACCTTTAATGAGCGCAAATTTTTATGCAGTCAAGAAACCTTCGCTCGGCATCAGATTTGAAGATTGTGGCCAAGTTTCATCCAAATTGTGTGTTTGCTTCAAGCGATAATAGTCCGGCAGATAAGTGAAATATTTGGGGGAATTGTGCCTTTGACGATACAAGCATGAACTTTGGCACACTGTTAGATCATGCCCTAAGGAAGATATTTAGCTATAGGGCCATCACAGAATTGTCCTGTGGCCAAAATGGCTGCCACCGGTTGTTATTTTATCAATAGCTCAGGTTCTAGACCAGTTAGGATATTGATTCTGGTGGCTAATCGTACATTTTCAAGGATGAGGAATGCAGTAGTACTATTTATAACATGCTAGCAACTACCAAACTACATTTATCTAGCATTCAGGGAATTAAATAACAGTAAAACCATCAAATATTTGCGGAGTTATGCACATTTTCCGGAATTTCAGAATCAGCCCATGAGTTGTGTGCTGACCTCATAATTATGTTTATTCATATATTTTTCTGCATATTCACACAGAACATCATAATAACGTCACAATGATAATCTATGTTGTTAGTACAGCTTTTGTGTACTTGTGTATCTGTATGCTTTCAGTTGACCTGGACTGTGACTGTGGTGGCAGCCAACATATTTTCCTGGAGATTTCAGCTTATGGTAGAGTGGTGGTGGTATAATTAGTACATACTGTTCTCATATTATAACTAGTAGATACTGTTCTAAAGTAGCATAGTGCATAGGGACAATGGCCAAACTACACAAGGTGGTAGACCCTGATGAGCCTAGCTCATCAGGAAAACAGTGCCCGACCACAGACTGGAACAAATGTGTTCTGTGTCAGGAAGACACAGATGAGATGCTGACATGTCCATATAATTCAGCACGTGGCATAGATGGGGCAGGATACAGGACCATAGCTGAGCATCTTGCAGCATTCGACAAGATCAGTTGCCTGCCAAGAACACTAAAACTGTCACAACTGGATGAGCGTCAGGGCATCGAGGCAGCATTCCAGGTTCACAAAGCCAAATGGCATGACTCCTGCAGACTGCAGTATAACAAAACAAAACTTCAGAGGGCTGAAAAGAGGAAAACACACCACGATGATGACCCAGAAACCCACAAGTTCACCCGTCGGAGCATTGAATGTGAAACTCATTCAACAGAGACATGCTTCTTCTGTGGCAAATCTGCAGCAAGAGATGCTTTGCGTAATGTATCAACATTCGAACTTGACATTCGTGTGAGGCAGTGTGCCCTCAAACTACAGGACAAACACCTCCGATCCAAACTCAGTGTTGGAGATCTCATTGCCCAAGAGGCTAAGTACCATGCTCAGTGTCTTGCCTCTCTGTACTATAAAGAGAGGGGCACAAAGGCACAAGAGAATTTGTACGCTGTGGATGCAAAAAGGGGTGCAGAGGACAGTGCAAATGTGTCAAGACAGCACTTCAGTTCACTGCCCTTTGCCACTGTGGTGGACTGTGTTCTCGAAACTAACATTACATTTCATTGAAACCCTATAATATTACCATGGAAGGACTGTCGTAGACTTGCCCTCACCACTAACATGTCAAACAACAATGGGACATGCACTATTGATTTGCAAGATACAGCATAATCTCATGAACTGTGTGCTCATATAAATAAACTACCAAATATTATAAAGGAAACATTGCGAAGACTGCATTGTACTCTCATGAATATGTCACAGTTTCAAAACATCTACATGTATAACTCCACCAATATTAAATGCGTTTATAATTTTACTATTATTTATTTCCCTGAAAGCTAGATATATGTAGTTAGGTAGTTGTTAGAGTAGTTATAGCATGTTGTAAATAGTACCACTGCATTCCTCATCCTTGAAAATGTACGATTAGCCACCAGAATCAATATCCTAGCTGGTCGAGAACCTGAGCTACTAGTAAAATAACAACCGGTGGCGGCCATTTTGTCCACAAGACAAATCTGCGATTGCCCTAGAGCTAAATATCTTCCTTAGGGCATGCTCTAACAGTGTGCCATAGGTCATGCTTGTATCATCAAAGGCACAATCCATTCCCATATCTGTCGGACTATAATGACTGAAGTGTTTACAGATCCTCACTTACTGACTGATTCACCTACGGACACTCCTCAATCAAATAAGCTCACCAGACCCCAATTCCTGCCTCTTAATGAGTCCAAGCGAGCTAATAATATGGGAATTCAAGAAGCAGGACAAAAGTAAAGGAAGGTTGAAGAGAAATTTATAGCAGTGACAACATGGCACATTTACTATTCAGTTAGGGGACATAAGTGTCCCCTATTATTGGTTTACCAGTTGGTTTACTGCAGTTGGTTTACTGTTTACCAACTAACAAATTGGTTTACCAGTTAGGGGACATAAGTGTTGCCTATTATAGACAGCACTTAAGGGCCCATCTCAGTTTATCCTGAGGGCATTTAAGAGGAGACTAGGAAATATAAATTGGCCACCAGATGTATAGATCCATACTAGGAAGGGGTTGGCTGTAAACTTCCTCCCTCAAGTTTATTAGAGAGCCAGCTAAGTTTGACCAACAATCCATTGCTTACGAATACCAATTCTCTTTAGACTTGTTCAGATGAAAGAAGTTTAGGCTCCAATTATTTCACATCACATTTCTGTGCAAATCCCTTTCAATGCTGCCTTCAGCCAAATTGAACACATCATTTCTTGAATACAGATGTCAACACTACGTCAACATACTCAAACATTTTATTGGTTAACAGTCTAGGATAGTCCAGTGTTAAGGCAAAAAAAAAAACGAGGCAAATCGTTCACTTCTTGGGGAAAGCATTTTTGGTACAGAAGTAATATGATCCCTTGGGCTCATTTTTCGAGTAAGATCCACCCGTAAAATGTCCCCCAGTGGCCGCCATCTTGGATTCCAATATGGCTGCCATGTATACCCGTTTTCTTTTATATCTTCCTTTCTAGGTCGGATGGAAAAGTAATTTCAATTACCATACCCCAACTTTCTCGACCAAGAAATCCAATAAGCCTATCATTTCCAAGCATCCTTCATGTACAGGAACCATCTTGGATTTCAAAATGGTCACCCATGCCCTTATTATATTCACCCCGAAGCATGACATAAATTTAATTTCATTTAAATGTCTACCTCTTGTAGCTTTTGTCTTGATAGCACTCTCTGTCACACTTGCAAAGGGCTGTGCATTGTAAGTTTTGTTTCAAACATTTGTAATTTCCTTTGCAAGTGCATTTGCAGTTGAAACATATAGTGGTTCATAACAGGCCTCTTGAACCTCAGGTATCTTTGTCCACATCGGTTTCTAACCACTCAGTGCACTTTTCTCCCATCCCCAAGCTCTAGGTTCTGAACCATATGTTTCAACACTACTATCTGCCCACAAATATGTCCTGCCTGAAAGGCTGCCCTCTTTGCGTGCTCTTCTAAGGCAGCCGTGATCAGTGGGATGTTTTCAATGGCCCTCGATCATTTGGTAAATAAATATCCTCTGACTTAATTTACCTTCCTGACTTTACTTGTGCAGTCGTACATATATAGCACAACAAAATACTCTCGTATGTCCATCACGTCTTCTGATGTGAATTTTGGCTTGTCCGAAAAGAAACTAAAACTGTCTGTCATGGCAGGGAAAACCTGAAAACCTAAGCAGACTTCTTCTCTCGATTTGCAAAATATGATGGTATTGCAACCACTAAATACATGAAAGAAAGGTGTAATATATCACTCAGAGGCTCGACCTTCCAGGCAAAGAGTTTCATCACAGCTCACACACACGGCCTTTAGGATCACCGTCATTGTCGCACCTCCCTAACGTCACCCCCTGCATGCCTGCGGCCCGAACCACCGATGACTATAAGGGGGTGTATGCTACAAAAGGCAAGGACTCAGCCTTTCGAGGTCCCAAAGTATATGCCGTCTCATAGATAACCAAGTACTTGAAGCTCTATCCAGTGCCAAAGGCAATCCACAGTTTCACAACTGACATATTGAAAAAGTTAGCAATTGCCAGCACCACAACATTTGTATCTACTGCCCAAATCATGATCTTCTTCAGACCTTTAATTCTCAGTGGCATCACTCGTATGAAGCATAATCCAGATGTCTGCCTCTTAATGAATACAGGGTTCCAACATATGCATGTCGGGATTAGACCAGTGTCACCAAGGCTGCAATATATTTCCTTTTCTTCCACGGCATGTTGTACACTTTTATGTGTAAGGAATGTTGTTGTTGTTGTTCGTCTTTCGGCTGCTCCCGTTAGGGGTCGCCACAGCGGATCATCCGTTATGATCCGCATACTGATTTGGCACAGCTTTTACGCCGGATGCCCTTCCTGACGCAACCCTGGTCGCCTCTTACGACACAGGGATAATGATTGGGTTTCGCCATGATTCCGGGCTGCCCTACACCCTCTCATATCGCGGCCCAGCGCAGAGCGCCCATCCTCAAGCGATCCTCCAACCCAAGCCTCCGAGTAGCCGGATTACAGGCGCACGCCACTATGCCCGGTTTTTATGTGTAAGGAATCTAAAAAGGTAATCCTTGTTTCGATATTTGCGCAACAAACTATGCCAGTGAGCAGGTAATTTTGTGTTGGCCATGACACGTCACCATGAGCCCTTCCCTTACAGTAGGTTCCAAACTGCGTTTACTCCAGAAGTTCTTTCTATATGTGATGTTATGTGTGGTACAAATGTGTTATTTGCATACTCCTTGAATGTACCCGATGTTCCATCAGATAGAAAATGAACAACTGCTGCACCATCAAATATTTTGGCATCAACTCTCTCTATCGAGTGCAGCCTGTGGCTGCTGGTTGCATCATTGGTTGGGACGCGGCTATGCCGTTGATGCAGTGTCCCCCTTACCAGTGCACTGGTACTCATTTTACCGACCTCGGAAGGATAAAACAGGCTGAGTCAACCTCCTGGTGTATTAATTCAGCAGCCAACACCAGGCTTTTGGCATCAACTGATGGAGCATGACACACTGCAGTTGTCTATTCATGACACCCTACAAGATCTGACTGGTTTCTTTGCCTCATTTGTTCTCCCTTTGGTATTGATAGTGGGGATGGCTGGTTGTTGTGGTGGAAAAAGTCCTCAAGATCTCCATCTCTCCTTCGACTGGCAATGTGCAACCTTGAAAGGAGTGAACAGTCATCTTCAGCTCCAATGCTTTCACCTTATCTTTGGATGGAACTATTTCCTTTGGCCTGCTGTATTGAGGAACGTTATTCTGAGAAATTGTATCATTGATTGATTTTTCCCATTTGCTGAATCGCTTCTCTATGTATGTTTCATACTGGACTTTGCCTAATGTTTCTATGTCACGTGCATTTTTATTACACTAGGCATGATGTCATTTGTACGAGTAAGTAACACTTCGCTGTTTTCTAGGCAGCTTTTGCTAGATGCAAAACGAGAAGCACATCTCTCCCCTGCTCATTTACTCATAAATATGGACGATGGGACAACAACCGATCCTTTAACGGTGTTGAATTCACTTTCACCGTGGGTTCAATTCCAAGATCAACCAATTGCAATTTATATGTCGCAACCAGAGCAGCGAGTCTGAAAACTGGAGCTGTGTTTTGCACAAATCTGGCTTCATCACTGCAGCAAGTTTTCTGAGCAGTTTTGTGTCTCTGAATTTCATGTCACATTATCGAACAGTGTTATCTAAGGAACATGTAGATACAGTATGGAGTTCACCACATGCGCTTTCACAAAAGAAGCAGATCTTATCTGACTGGTGTGCATTGATCTGACAACCAAGTCTCCTCGTTCTTACTGGACTAGCACCTTGTTGTGATTCACAGGCATCAATGCAAGACAGCTTACACTTAGCCCAGCGCTCTAACTTTAGGTTGGAGAATTTGTCTTTACGTGAGTTATTGAGTTATGCCAGGAAGCCTGGTTTAATCTTCAGAGTTTCCTCTATTCCAGAGCCGTCATCTAATCATGTGAGGTCTATACAGAGAGGATTGTGACCGATTTCCTTCAAATTTATACGTTGCTCGTCTAATGACCTGCAGCCACTTATGATACAGTGTTTATCCCTGACTGGTTGCACCAATACTTCTGAAGTTTTCTCTTGACAGAGCACGCAAATACTCGTCTGTAAAAGGGATTTCTCTTGGTACATCTTGACTCGCAGATGGATAGGGTTGAATTAACTTGAACTGCTTCACCACCATTGCTTATATCATCACTCATATTTAAATGCACCTGTAAGAGCAAAAAAGGTTGCATTCATCTATTTTGTTTGCTTTGTATTAATCTCATTCTCACAGTTCAGGAATTGTTATGTAGACCACATGAAATCAGCTCTGAACAGAAATAGGCCAATGTGCACATAAACTCTCACTGAAACCCAAAAATAGCAAGAGTACAATATGCCTCGGTCTTATTGCTTAATTACATGGATGATAGATGGCAACATTATCGTAGTTTAAAATGGAGAGCTAAAAAGAAGAAAAAAATTGAATTTACCTTTGATAAAGGAGACAATGATGTTACAGCCTTTTCTTCGTCATAGCTTTGGCAGCCATCTTGGAATCCAAAATTGCCATCTCTGACATAACTTGGAAATGATAGCAATGAATTCCTTGACCCAGGAAATCGGGGTAGCCCATAGCAATTGAAATTACTTTTCCATCTGTCCTTGGAATGAAGATATAAATGTAAACAGGTATCTGCAGCAGCCATATTGGAATCCAAGATGGCGACCAACAGAGAGCCATTCACGGGTGGATCTTAATGGCAAAATAAATCCTGCTTTCCCCAAAAAGTGAACGGTTATAGGGCTTAACCACTGGACAATAGAACTATCGACCAGGGATCCACCTAAGATGTAAACTGTACTTATAAATATATAGGGGGCCAACCTTTGAGGCTGATGGGGATATTGGCCATTGTAACCTGTCAATAAAAGCATAATCTACTGTATACTCACTATTTTCCATTGTGAAACGGTTCTCTCTGTCATTCCCCCACCATCCGATCAATCTGTCAGAAATAGGTGAATTCTTGATAATCCATCAAGAAATAGGTAGAAATAATCTATCAAGAAATAATCACAAGATAATAATATCAAGATAATCTATCAAGAAATAGAAATAGGTGATTAGAAGTGTTAGTGTGTCAGTGAGTCTGTCTTCTCCATAACTCCAAAACGATGAAACGCAGCAGCCTGAATCTTTGCATGCATACGAGGAAAACTCCAAGGAAGTGCAAGAGTGAAAACTGGGTGTTTGGGTTAATTCTAACACCCCATTTTGAAGATAATTAACAGCCTGATTTAATTATGCTTTCTCAAGGCGTCATCCTGGTATAGTCAGCCATCTGTCAGGTTGCTGGGGGGTTTTGTTTGGCCTATTCAAACATGCCTTGATTTGGAAGCACGATCTCCTGTCATGGACTAATTAAAGTATATAATCAAAATATTATATCTGATTTGAGAATCAGATCTCGTGGACAAAATAAGTGTCGAAATCTGGAGTGAAATCTGAAAATTTTAACAAATTAGTGATTTTTTTTAAACGAAGTGTATTTATTTGAGCAAAGCATTAAGCTTAACTTTTTCTGCTATTCGGTCGGACGATTATATTGGGTGAAGAAAATATTAAGGAATGTGCAGAAAGTGTGACTTCATAGAACGCAACGCCGTGCTAAAATCCTGCTTTTGCAAACCATGGCAATGGATTGCCACAGGGGTCCTTTTTTTAAGGAAACTGTGTACGCAGTTTTCTTTTTACCATTTTGTGTGATCTACTTTCATGACAAAATATTAATATAAATATACTGTTACAGTTGATGCAATATATTAATAGACAGTAATTTTTGCAAGTGAAGAGGTACTTTTTGGTGCTGCAAGTGTCAAGTGAAGAGGGGTTTTTTTTCTTTGCACAATTTTGTGTGCTTTTTACCATTTTGTGTGATCTACTTTCATGACAAAATATTAATATAAATATACTGTTACAGTTGATGCAATATATTAATAGACAGTAATTTTTGCAAGTGAAGAGGTACTTTTTGGTGCTGCAAGTGTCAAGTGAAGAGGGGTTTTTTTTCTTTGCACAATTTTGTGTGATCTGCTTTCATGACAAAATATTAACATGAATACATTAATACTTGCTGCAATATATTAATAATCAGCATTGCTGAAAATGAAGATGTACATAGACAGCACACACTGACGAGGTACAAATGACTATCAGAATCTGTGGGGTGTGTACGTGCCTACATGCTTGGTTACGTGTGTGGCGTGTGCATGTTTGGCAGGCTCACGATCTGAACTCGAACTCGAACTCGCACCTGGGTACATGGCGTTGTCGAGCAGATTATGTGGCCATCTCGTGAATCATGTGCAGATGTGCTGCAGTGCTGAAGCCACGTGAGGAGCGGGTGTGCTGCGGCATCGGAGCCATGCAGTAAGTGCCATTGTGCAGTGCGGATGTGGTGACATCCATGTATGTGTGTGTGAAAGGATAAGTACATCTCTGATGCACGTACACGGTTAGCATGGACTGCAAGGAGGTTGGAGGAATACATATTGGGGGTGGGGGGGGCATGCATGCAGGCAGGCCTTTGCCAGCTAGATAGCATAGGTTTTAATTTTTAAATGCTCATGCCTAGTTTTATATGGAGCACGGTGGTTAAAAAAAGGCATTGCTGTTTGGGCATGTTTTATGCCCTGGAAACTACCTACCATCCCCTTAGGCTGTCTTTCCTCCCCCTCCCCTCACAATTCCTTGCCTTGCCCTTATGCTGCCTCCCTTTCCCTTATGCTGCCTCCCCTCCCTTCACTCTGCCTTCCACTTACCTCATGCTATCCTCCTCCCACACCCCTTCCTTACAACTCTCCAGAGGTCGAGGAGAGGAAGGGGGTGTCAAAGAATGGATCAATGGAATTCAAACATTGGGACCATACTCTGTCAAGAGTGTCAGTGCTCTCCTGGGCTATTGCACACAGTCCTAGACAGGTCACCATTCTGACACAGGACACTCAAATGGCTCAATCATCTCAGCAAGCAGGTACTCATTTTACCTACCTCAGAGGGATGACAGGCTGAGTCAACCCCACCTGGTATTAATTCAACAGCCAAGCAGGATTTGAACTCAGGACCTTAGGATCCCAAGCCCCACCACCCTAACCATTAAGCCAACACCAGGCATAATGTGAGAATTGGACAACTGAAAGCCTTTCTTTTTTTGTTAGCAGTTGGAATTGCTGTTCAGATCAATTCCAAAATTCGTCTCAGGTGAAGAGATTCTCGAGCTTATCGTATGTGTGGAAATTAAATAAAGGCACGAACACTGGTGCAGCTTTTTTGATGATTGAAGAAAAAAACGCTCTTCCCTCCCTTCCCTTTCCCCTTTCCTCATTCTTACCTCCTCCCAAAGCCCCTTCACAACCGCCCCCCCCCCACACACCCCCCTCCCCACCAAAGGATGTCTTTGGGCACTGTCCAGACGTTGTTTAGTATGACCCGTTTGAATGTGTTGTTTTAACGTACCCAATTTTATTCATTCCTCGACGAATGCCGGCATAAGGGAACAATCCCCCCCCACACCCCTTTGCTTTCCCTCAAGTCTCCCTATCAAACGAATAGCCAGAACACCCCCCCTTCCCTCCCCACTATCCCTCCTCACTCCCACACCCCTCATCACTCCCTCCCCCATCTCAATATTCCCATCAACAAAGAGATGGATTGTATTTGTTAGTCCATAATAATAAATGTCAATGTGTGTCAGTCAGTGCGTGTGTGCGTGTGTGTGTGTGTGTGTGTGTGTGTGTGTGTGTGTGTGTGTGTGTGTGTGTGTGTATGTGTGTGCGTGTGACTCCTCGATAACTCCAAAACTATAAAACATAGCAGCCTGAAACTTTGCAGGCAGACAAAGGAAACACCATGGAAGTGCAAGAGTGAAAATTGGGTGTTTGGGGTAATTAAAATACCCCTTTTGAAGATAATTAACAGCCTTATTTAATTATATCCTTCATCAGGTGCCATCCTCGGTCATGTCGCTCTCCCTCGATGGGGTATTAATTTGGCTTTTTTTGGGGCCTGCTCAACAATGCCTTGACTTGGGACAGGATGCAATGATTTATTAGCGATAAAGTTTTTTTTTCCACTTTCCTCACTCATATCATTGAATGCCTGTTCATCATAGCTACGAATCACTGGATATATTGCAATCTATCTATAATTCCAGCAGTGTGTGTGTGTGTGTGTGTGTGTGTGTGTGTGTGTGTGTGTGTGTGTGTGTGTGAGTGTGAGTGAGACCGCTGTTTGTCGACAACCTCTGGTCCGATGTAATTGAAACTTGCCAGGTATATTGCTGGGGACCTGAGGATGTGCCTTTTCAAGGTTTGATATTAATCGGACAAGTGCTTCCAAAGTTATGGCCATTTATTTACCAAACCAATGGGAAGACACGTTGTTGCGTGGGCGTGGCCGATGGGGAAGGGAAGCACAGCCACGTTCCCCATTACGGGTTACAACGTACGGGCTTCCGGAGAGTGATGACTTCGTGTATTCTAATAATTTCTCGATTTCTTATGCGCATTTATAGATAAACAGAATGGCCCAAGTTATGATTGTTTTCATATTAGACGGTGTATAAATTTCGGGAACATCAGAGTGCTGGTATGCTCCGAACCAGGAAGTAAATTTTTTCTCTCTCTTCTCTTGTCTTTTTGTTTTTCCTTGCCACGACATTGCGGAAAGGTAAAATACGTTGGCGCTAATTCAATAATTGGGTATTAAAAATAAATTGCGAATAATCGTAACTGCGAATAATATCGAACTTCCGGGTCACCCACGTATGGGCACGTGAGAGCGAAGAAACGGCCTCTGTGGTTTATTTATTTATTATTATTATTATTATTATTATTATTTTTTTTTTTTTACGGGCACGTACTAGTGCTTATAAACACCCAGAGACACCAGCGTTCATGACTTTCTTTCATTTCCACACATGCCATAACCTCTACAATCCTTTAAGCTAAGCCAAATTACAAAATTTAAGCTCCAGAATTGAACTTATCAGCAGTTCTGATGACTTAAAGTGTTCATCTGTCCAAATCGGACATAGTTTGTCATTTTGAGCATCTCTGGGAAGTGTTTTATATGACGGATAGGTGATCACTAATCGCTTGCCAAGCCAGACATTCCTTATCAACTGTTTGGTTGGGGTACTTCTCTTGAGTGCTTAAGTTACTTGGCGAGCACTCTACAATATTCACATTGTCAATGAATACTGTATATTTATCGACTTGAACAAATTCAGGGGCCACTTGCCAGCGTTTGGCCCCACGTTCTGTGGTGCGTCGGGTGGTGGCTAGCTCGCTGAAAATGTGCAATTTTATTTTACACCACGTTTCCCATTTTTGTACGATCTTCTTTCATTATACGACCTGTCACTTCAGCATAGAAGATACAACGTTTCGTTTTCAAAAGTTTCTTCAGCCATTTTGTTGGAGTGCTTGGTTAAACTACTTGGTGCGTGCTCATCAAGCCTTGATGGCGTTACCTCTCCCCTCCCTCTCTCCTCTCTTTCTCTCCCTCCTCTCCTCTCCCCTCTTTGTTACTCCCCCCTTAATATACCTGTCAGCGAAGCAGCAGGTTGTATTTGTTGGTACCTATTAAGAAACAATCGAAACATCAATAGTCGGAAACATTTGTCCTTCACCAATCCAGATGTGTACTACTCACACAGGTTTCACCGAATGCATGCATTTCTCATGAACAAAAGCACCAGCAACACCTCCAGCACCAGAGTTCAAGTACTGAAAAAGAGATGGAATCTATTAATTAGCAGAAATGCATTCCTACACAAGTAGTTTATTCACGTTGGATTTAGTATTACAGAAATGACCATTTTAGCACAGCAAAAAACTTTATTGGCCAGCGAAATAGAAAAAGAATAAAAACAGAAAGGTGTTGGTCCAAGTAGGATTGCTCATTTTATAAAAATAGAAACACATGCTCCCTATAAAAAATGTTTCAAATGCTTTGAGTATCTCTTGGAGCACAGTCAAGACAATCATTAAGAAGTGGAAGGCATATGGTACCACCAAGACCCTGCCTAGATCAGCTCATCCCTCCAAACTGGATGACCAGGCAAGGAGGAGACTGATCAGAGAGGCCACCAAGAGGCCAATGGCAACTTTGAAAGAGCTACAGGCCTTTATGGCAAAGACTGGTCACTATGTGCATGTGACAACAATATCCCAAGCACTCCATGTGTCTGGCCTGTACGGTAGGGTGGCAAGAAGGAAATCATTACTCAAAAAGCCCACCTTGAGTCCCGTTTGAGGAATGCAAAATAACACTCTGGAGATTCTGAAGCCATGTGGCAAAACGTTTTGTGGTCTGACGAAACCAAGATGGAACTTTTTGGCCGAAATGCAAAACATTATGTTTGGCACAAACTCAACACAGCACATCACCCAAAGAACACCATCCCTACTGTGAAACATGGTGGTGGCATCATGTTATGGGGATGTTTCTTATCAGCAGGGACTGGGGTACTTGACAGGATAGAAGCGACAATAGATGGAGCAAAATACAGAAAAATCCGAGAGCAAAATCTCCTACCCTCTGCAAGAATGCTGAAATTGGGACGGAAGTTCACCTTTCAGCATGACAACGACACGAAGCACACAGCCAAAGCTACACTGGAGTGGCTAAGGAACAAAAAGATAAATGTCCTTGAGTGGTCCAGTCAGAGCCCTGACTTAAATCCAATCGAAAATCTGTGGCACGACTTGAAGATTGTTGTCCATCAACACTCCCCATGCAACTCGACTGAGCTTGAACAGTTTTGTACAGAAGAATGGGCAAATATTACCCAATCAAGGTGTGCAAAGTTGGTAGAGACCTATCCCAGACTTACAACTGTAATTGCTGTCAAAGGTGCTTCCACCAAGTATTAACTCAGGGGGGTGGACACTTGTCCAACCAAGATATTCTAGTTTTGTATTTTTTTATTAATTTTCTGAAATTTGTAGAATCTATTTTTCACTTGGAAGTTGTGAGTTAGGATATCTAAATAAATGTGGAAAAAGTCTCATTTAATGCAATTTAATTCCAAGTTGTAAGGCAACAAAAGGTGAACATTTTGAAAGGGGGTATAGACTTTCTATAGGCACTGTAGGTATCGGATATTGGGTAAGCGGCTGAAAGCAAAGGGTTGTGAAGAAATGTTTTCTGGGATTCTTCAACAATTAGTAAATGGAAAGAAATGATGAGCAGAGCGACAGATGTCAACCTATGGCTTGAAGAGAGGGAGGAAGATTTTTGCATTTAGGAAGCAGTGAACTGAAATAAAAGGGGACAGACGCTACCCCTTCCCAGCACCTCACAAAAAACGTTAAAAAGGTTATTTCAGCTGCAACCGAAGGTGGACAGAGGTTATGTTTTCACCTATGTTTGTCTTTGAGCAGGATATCTCAAAACGTTATTGACGAATTCGAACAAAACTTGATGGACAGGTTGGGCATGTGACAAGGACAAATTAATTAGATTTTGGTGAAGATCCAGATCTGCATCCGGCTATCAGTGGGACACAAAACGTAAACTGTTCAGCCTGGCGCATGTATGCACTCTACCAAAATTTGCCCATGGTGCCGGCGATAGCTCGCCCAGTCTTCGCGAAGGACGGCATGTGATATTCAATGTCCATCACCGAATGCTGGCAGATGGTATGCCTAGTTCATCACACAACCGAGAGACAGCACAAACACATTGATGAATCACCCTGCCTGTGAAACAATGAGAAGACAGTTTATAGCTGGGTCGGGATTCAAACCCAGGCTACACAGCTTAGAGGTGAATGTGAGGACTGTCATTAGTCGGTTATCATAGATAGTTTGCAAACTACTTCACCAACTTCATAAGACATGTGGTGGCAGTTTTATTCATGCATGATAACATTATTATCACTTCGTCTTGGACACCAACTCTCAAAATGACCCATAAAATCCATAGATTTCAAAATCGTGATTCACAACATACTGTTACAAAGCCACTATGACAAAGGATGAAATTGACCCAGATTCACCTTAAGTTTTGAACAGATTACATGGAGTTGTAGACCAACAATAAACAATAATGGGATGTGTCAAAACGGCAGAAATAAATTTGGTGAATCTCGGTCAATAGACAGGAAGTAGGTGTGATTCAGGCTGTCATTGTGAGTCTACTGTATCTCCGAGAGATGGCTAACAATAGTTGTTTAACTTCTTGTGCCAAAATTGAGGAGTTTGTCATTTTAACAAGGAAGTTAAAATGTGGCTTAAATCAAGAAACTTTAACTCACCTTATAAGAGCACCAGCATGCAAAGTCAACACCCCACTCATGAAGAGAGAGCTCGACATTTCCAACAGCATGTGCAAGATCAAACCCCACCACACAGCCCTACGGAACATGTATATAAATAATCATTTTTTTATAGTCCATGTCTTATAAGGCATTCTTACCATTTAATGAAATGATGGACATACCATGTTATGACCAGCATGAGTGATGGAAGCCATGTCAAACAGCTGTCCTGTAAGGTACTGCACTCCACTGAGCAGAATAACAGCAATGGTGTCTCCTTCTCGCTCGATTGTGGACAGCAAGTCTTCTCTTCTTAATGTCTGCTCTCCCTGTTGGTTTACAGCCCATCTTTGGAATATCAGAGATGCTTCTAAGATTCCTGCTCGCCTAGACAAATTGGCGTCATTGAAGCGACCACTTAGGTTGATTCATTCATGACTTTATCTTGCATACATTTTCTTGGAGGCAAAATCTGACATTTATATGAGTATACACAAAATCGAGGCTCTTGGAAGAGTGAGGATAAAGAGGACAAAAAGACAACACACTGACATGGTGGAGTCGTGGGGTAGCAGATGGACAAAACAAGGGAATGAGGAGAGAGGAAGGGAGGAAACTTGGAAGTGAGAGGGTTTGGTTATGTAGATTAATGTTATAGATTTGTACAGTTAAAGTTCACTGGAATTAATTTGTGCCATGGTTTCTGAAATGTTTATAATCCAATGTTGTTGTTTCAATTTTCAAAAATCGAACACCTTACTTTAAGCAGTCTTGAGAAAAAAGACATGGTAAGGGTCTTTTAAACTCTTGCTTTGTGTTTTGCACTCAACAAACAGCGGAAGATACCGCCATATTTGTCTGGATGCTGAATCTCACAGTTATTCTACTCTCAGGGCATGAGATGGTGTGAATGATGAATCTCACAGTTATTCTACTCTCAGGGCATGATATGGTGTGAATGATGAATCTCACAGTTATTCTACTCTCAGGGCATGAGACGGTGTGAATGATGAATCTCACAGTTATTCTACTCTCAGGGCATGAGACAGTGTGAATCATGAATCTCACAGTTATTCTACTCTCAGGGCATGAGATGGTGTGAATGATGAATCTCACAGTTATTCTACTCTCAGGGCATGAGACGGTGTGAATGATGAATCTCACAGTTATTCTGCCCTCGGGGCATGAGATGGTGTGTATACTGAATCTCACAGTTATTCTACTCTCAGGGCATGATATGGTGTGAATGATGAATCTCACAGTTATTCTACTCTCAGGGCATGAGATGGTGTGAATGATGAATCTCACAGTTATTCTACTCTCAGGGCATGAGACGGTGTGAATCATGAATCTCACAGTTATTCTACTCTCAGGGCATGAGATGGTGTGAATGATGAATCTCACAGTTATTCTACTCTCAGGGCATGAGATGGTGTGAATGATGAATCTCACAGTTATTCTACTCTCAGGGCATGAGACGGTGTGAATGATGAATCTCACAGTTATTCTACTCTCAGGGCATGAGACAGTGTGAATCATGAATCTCACAGTTATTCTACTCTCAGGGCATGAGATGGTGTGAATGATGAATCTCACAGTTATTCTACTCTCAGGGCATGAGACGGTGTGAATCATGAATCTCACAGTTATTCTGCCCTCGGGGCATGAGATGGTGTGAATCATGAATCTCACAGTTATTCTGCCCTCGGGGCATGAGACGGTGTGAATCATGAATCTCACAGTTATTCTGCCCTCAGGGCATGAGACGGTGTGAATCATGAATTTCAGTTATTCTACTCTCAGGGCATGAGACGGTGTGAATACTGAATCTCACAGTTATTCTGCCCTCAGGGCATGAGATGGTGTGTATACTGAATCTCACAGTTATTCTGCCCTCAGGGCATGAGATGGCGTGAATCATGAATCTCACAGTTATTCTACTCTCAGGGCATGAGATTGCATCAATATTTTGTCCAGGTATTACTAAACGGAAGGTTTTTGAAAGTGCCAAGCATGCGATTTGTGTTCTTCTGTGTTCAAGTATAATATTAAATTTACATTAAATAGACTTTAAAGGCTGTAGAAAAAAAGCAACTTTTTCAGATGTTTACCATTGTTGATTCAGCGTCTTTTACATCACCTTAACTTAATTATTCATGCCTGTTCTTTGTGTCCTTTATGGCATCCCTAAAAAACAATGTTTCCTGTTTGGAATTTTTTAAAAATTTATTTGGCTTCCAGGCAGACAGCCAGACTAAAGTAATTACATTACTCCTCTCTAAGCATGCGAGATCGGGATGAGATTCGGTACATTTTGCCAATTTCAGAGGCAAAATCCTGCGAACCTGCAGGTTCATGTTCTGATTCATGTTCCGATTCATATTCCACAGTGTTCAAAATGGAATTTCAATTGAAATCAAGTTGTACCTTGATCATCGACTGACATCTGTAGACAAACAGACAGATAAAGTTAACCAATTGCTCAACCCCAATTTTCGCTCCGCATGTGTGGGGGTAAGGAGATACTTGCCTTTTACCATCATTAATCAAGTTAGTATACTTTGTGCGCAGCAACAATTCAACCAAGGAATTGACCATTTGGACCATCACTCCATCTTTACATCTCTATTCCAGCATGATCAAAAATGCAGGTAAAAATGTAAAAGCCAGAAAAACAATCGATTAAATGCCTTCCTCATTTGCAAATGTTTTTGGTTTAGAAAGTCTCAGATAACAGATCAACATCAAGAAAAAAATTGGCAAGAAAGGAAATGAAAACAAAGCATGCTTTTAGTGGTGAGTGGGATGCACATCCTGAATTGCTAATGCGATAAGAAATTAGCAGCGAAATCCTGAAGAGAAAAAAGAAATGAAAAGAGGCATCCCCCCCAAAAAAAAAAAACACTTTCGGAAAAGGAATGCAGTGGTGGTGGCCGAGTGATGAGGATATTTGACAAGCATCACAAAGCTGTGCCGTGAGATGTGGTGGTATCATCTCTGACTTATTTCCAGTTGTTGCTGGAGTTCGTCAGGGGGTGTGTACTGGCCCCCACACTTTTCAGCACTTGTATGGACTGGATTCTGGGGAGGATGTCGGAGAGATCAAGCTGTGGTGCATCGTTTGGGAATGTCAAGATCTCTGACCTTGATTTTGCAGATGATGCACTCATTTTTGCGGAGACTTTAGATATCCTTTTGGGGGCCCTCGCGGTGTTGAATGAGGAGTCAGAGCCACTGGGATTGCGGGTTTCCCTGGGTCAAAACTAAGATCCAGGCTTTCAATGACATCTTGGATGCAGTTATCCTTTCTGTATCTGTTTGTGGCGAGGATGTTGAGATCACAGAGAGATTCACTTACCTTGGTCGTGATACTCATATCTCTGCTGGCTGTGAGCCAGAGGTCAATAGATGTCTGGGTCCAGCCTGGGGTATCATGGATTCACTGGATCATGGGGTACCTGTCGGTACCTGTGCAGTACCTGTGCAGGAGGACAAAAGTCTGAGTCTTTAGGTCCTTGGTTCTTCCAGTCTTGCTTTACGGATGTGAGACTTGGACTCTGACCAGAGATCTGAGACTGACACTTAATTCCTTTGGTATCAGGTCTCTTTGGAGAATCCTTGGCTATTACTGGTCGGACTTTGTGTCCAACGAGCGGTTGTTGAGAGAGACTCAAATGAGATTTGTTACTTGCATAGTCCGTGAGCATCAGCTGCGGCTGTATGGACATGTGGCTCGTTTTCCTGATGCTGATCATGATCACAAGTATTGTTTCATGAAAAAGCTCAATCTTATTTTTAACCCCCATAAGGCTGGTTGGGTTACACCTACCAAAAGGTTCAATTGCAACTCTTTATACCAAAAAGAAACACCAAATGTCACCTCTCAAAAAATGGCACAGTTTAGAATATTAGGGATTAATCATTAGAAAGCATTTCAAGAATGACAGTGGATCAGACAGGTTTGATATCCATGAACACAAAAATAGAAATGCAAACTGAACACGTTGTGACCAGAAATTAATTTTAAGTATTCATCTCTTGTAAATAATGTACGTGTGGGGAGGGGGGGGGAGTGATGAGGAGTTGGATAGAGAGCTGTAATGCGTGGGAAAAGTTTAAAGCGAGTGTCCTGCAGCGTTCAGAATTTATGATACTCTGTTCTAGCCTGCCGCCCACTCATAATACTACCACTACCACGACTGCGTCTAAGTGCTGTATTTTCACCTTGTTATGGGGTCAGCCTGGAACCTTTTTTTTTGCCCAAATCTTTCACGAACTGGCTGGCTCGGGCTGAAGTTCGACTGAGGGTGACAATAATTTTGAATTCCTTCAAGGTGCCAGCAATCACTCATCTACTCTTCAAGGACACTTCAAGTGGGATCTTTGGCATCCAGCATCCACCAAATGCCAGCAAAGAGGACACCAAGTTCAAAATTCATCAGTCAGACGATGCACACATTGATGTATTACTGTCAGCACAAAACGCCAGTATGACAATTTATAACTGGATCAACATTCAAACCCAGGTTAGACAGCTTACAGGTGAGTATGCAAAACTCTTGGCTATCCTGCCAGCCCACAACCTCTTACTGCTACAAAATATATCTATAATTCCAGCAATCTCTGTGTGTGTGTCTGTCTGTCTGTATGTGTGTCTGTATACGACTGCAGTTTCTCGATGACCGCCAGTCCGATTGGATTGAAACTTGCCAGGAATATTGCCGGGGACCCGCGGATGTGCCTTTTCGAGGTTTGATATCAATCGGACGAGCAGTTCCCAAGTTACGGCCATTTATCTGTCGACCAATGACAAGACACGGTGTTATGACGTCACGAATGACGTCACAATTGATGTTTATTTATTTGTTTTTTATTATTATTATTATTTTTTTTTTTGCACGATTGACGGTCCGATCTGATTGAAACTCGCCAGGAATATTGCTGGGGACTCGCGGATGTGCCTTTTCAAGGTTTGATAATAATCGGATAAGCGGTTCCCAAGTTACGGCCATTTATCTGTCAACCAATGACAAACACGGTGCTATGACGTCACGAATGATGTCATAATTAATGTTTATTTATTATTATTATTATTTTTTTTTTTTTGCACGATTGACGGTCTGATCTGATTGAAATGTGCCAGGAATATTGCTGGGGACCCGCGGATGTGCCTTTTCAAGGTTTGATATTAATCGGTTAAGCGGTTTCCAAGTTACGGCCATTTATCTGTCAACCAATGACAAGACACGGTGCTATGACATCACGAATGACATCACGATTAATGTTTATTTTTATTATTATTATTATTATTATTATTTTTTGCACAATTGACGTCACAATTCTTCTTCTTATTCGTTTGGTATGACGTCACAATCGACGCTGGCGACCTGAGTATGTGCCTTTTCAAGGTTTGATATCATTATTCATCCATTTCAGCTGTTTCCCAAGTGTTTCCCAAGGTTTGAAAGCTGTTTTTTCCCAAGGTTTAAATGAATTGTTCAAATTATTAATTAATCCCAAGGTTTGAATTTTCCCAAGGGAAACAGCTGTTTCCCAAGGGTTTGAAAGCTGTTTTTTTCCCAAGGTTTGAATTAATTGTTGTGCTTGGTAAACATTTGTGAATACATTTACAGAGAGAGGGGCGAGAGAGAGAGGGGCGAGAAGGGGCGAGAGAGAGGGGCGAGATGTGGTGTATGGGCGGAGCATGTATTGTATGAGCGGATCCCCGAGTCACGGATGGTGGTGGTCACGTGGTTTTGGCTTCATATGTCCCGAATCGCCCACTAGGGACTTGTAGCACCAGTTAGCAGCATGTGGTATTATTAGCAGTGGCTTGTATGTCGTGTGCCTGTTGGGTGCATCGAGTGCGTACTAAAGCGGAGTTACGGGCATCCTACGCCCACCCTCTCACTCGAGGCAATAAAGCGGAGTTGGGTTAACCTCCGGCTCGTGTCTGCCTGTTTGCACCTCGGCCACGGCAACATAGTTTGGCGACGAGGATGGGATCGGAGCTCATGGCGAAGTGCTTGTTATCATCAATGATGACTTTGAGTTGTTTCGGAGCAGTTGGATTGCCCGGCGCACATAGCGCCGACAATGTCATCGCAGCTAGCGCGGTTCACGTGCGATCACCTGGCAAGGAGCCCAAGGGAGCGCATCGCGGTTTTCGCCACGTGAGTGAAACAGCGGGCGGTCGCTTGCGAATTCACAGCGGGTGACCTGCAGCCCAGGCTCGAGGATCGTTTTATTTCTGGTTTGCAAGACTCGGAAATGGTTTCAGCAATTCCTCGGCTAAAGGACGAGGACATTACATTCAACTCAGCAGTCGAAACAGCGTCGGCCGTCGAATAGACTCTGACAGATGTTCGAGCCCTCGCTGGCCAGAGCATGACGGGTGATCCGGAGGTCCGTGTGATGTATCAGGCGCCCACGACCATATGCACAGTCTTTGGTGCGGGCCGTAGCCAGACGTTGCAACGCAGCCAGTCGGACGGCGATGTGAACACTCAGGGACATCTACAGCGTGTGTGCCGAGTGTCATTGGCCACTATAACGGTCATGGATGGCGATGTGCGAGGCAACCCCAGCGATGCGGGGCGAGATCTACACCCGGTACGAGGTAACCCCAGCGACCTGGGGCAGGACCTGCAACCTGTGCGAGCTTTTGTGCATGATGTACGCTTTTACGTCCCGTGTCGAGACCTGCAACCTGTGTGAGGTTTTGTACATGGCGTACACTTTTACGTCCCGGGGCAACCCAGACAACCCGGAGCGGGACCTGCAGCCGTTGATGAGCCTATTTTCAATTGGTCCGATGGTAGCAAGACCAAATGCAGTTGAGATCGAGGTGAACGAGACACCCATCGTTTTTCGCATTGATACCGGGGTCGCGGTGTCGTTCATGGGCGAACAGACCGCTCGTCGACTCCACGGTCTTCACCTTATCAGGTCAACCCTCGCGCTGTGCACGTACACCGGCGAAGCAATTGCGCCACTTGATATGACAGACGTCTCGGTGACCTGCCGAGGTCGACACGCCATGCTCTCGCTGTTGTGGTACGAGGGGAGGGGCCGGCGCTTCTGGGCCGAGACTGGCTGAGTAGCCTCAGCCTAGACTGGACGGCGCCAGCCAGTGGCCTTGGACATCCCGTGCCGAGCCGATTAGAGAGTCGGTGGGAGGAGGTGCCTCTTTCGGAGTTCGTACCTCCAGGTGCGCCTGTGTCTCCTTCGGGGCCCATACCTCCGTTTGAGCCCGTGCCTCCCTCGAGACCCGAGGGCGAGGTTCCGGCGGCAGGGGCCGTGGCGATACAACATTGGTGTCCGTTCCTTGCTTCCTGCAACTACGATATACGGTTCCGGAGCAACGGGGAGCATGCCAACTACAACGATCTCTCGCGCTGGCCGTGCACGGAGAGGCCACCAGCGTCAGGATCAACCAACCGGGTTGATGTGTTGGCACTGTGCCAAGTCCAAAGCGAACCGGTCGCATCCAAGAAGTTCGCGGTGCATGCCCATCGATGGTGTCCTCTTTGACGTTCAGACGAGGACCTGCATGCAAGTCGCCTCAACGTCGTTACAACCAAGAGGCTTGCTCGCAGTGTGGTTCATTATTTGTTAATTGTTGTATGTTTGATTATCGCAGCGCGAGTGATTAAGCATGGCGTTGTAAAAGCAAATGCCGACGGTCCGCGTGTGAGCAAAATGGGTTTGATTGGGATCAATGCTTTCTCTGATGTGAAGAACTTGCGGACGGAGAGAGGGGCGTCACAATTCAAGAGAGGGGAAGAGAGGAGGGGGCGAGAGAGGAGGGGGGGTGAGAGTGGGGGCGAGAGAGAGAGGGGCGAGAGAGAGGGGGCGTCACAATTCTTCTTCTTCTTCGTTTGATATGACGTCACAATTGATGCTGGGGACCTGAGTATGTTTCCCAGGTGTTTCCCAAGTTATGGCCATTTATGATACGGTTGGTCCGATCTAATTGAAAAAAATGCCCCAATCCAGTCGTCGTTTACGAAAGCGAAGGAACGAAGCTGCACATACTGGCACGCACCTACGGACCCGCACTAGTGATAATAATGAAGGGATAGTGTTGCCTTGGACATTGCTCCCCAGAAGGGTACTCCCAGACTAGTATTCAGATGTATTACTGCCGACTTATCTCTTGGTTGCCTCCAACTTTTCGACCTATCAGTAGCAACGAGTGTCATAAGTCTCCAACTGATACGTACCTCACGTGGTGTGACAAGCAGCATGCACGAAGTCGGATCTAAGTTGTGCATTTCGATTTGTGATGCAATCACAAACTGAAGAAAAACAAAATGCAAAAGTAGGTAAGAGCTCTGCAGTCATTTCAATGGACTTGGATAAATCGATGGACTTGCATTAGTTTTTGAAGCACAGGTTGAAATTAATGCACCATGCACTGGTGATGAGACTTACATAGTCAGAAGGAAAGGCCTTTTCCTCAAGGAGGATCTTGTTCCGTTTAGCTGTTGGCTTGTAGAAAGCCAACTGTTTGAGCACAAATAAAATGGTCCATGAATAGTTACAGAGTGGCTTATATGTTGAAAAACTAAAAATGTAAAAATAACATCTTTGGAAGGTGTTTGTTTCAAAACAATCTACTGTAGATTAATTGAACTACTCACCAGGAGTAAATGAAGGTTTACCGTAAGACCATTCATCAAAGCTACTTCATTTTCTTTTGCTCCTGAAAAAAAATAAAAACTTTATCTTGCATTTAAAAGTATACCAAAAAAGAGACAATGCTGTAACCATAACAGATCAACGAATGGGTCATCCATTGCATACTTGAAGGGCCTGGAGGCAAGAGATAAATTGAGAAAAAAAAATCAAACTGACACCAGAAAGAGAAGAGTATGGGACAATAAAAGGGAAATCAAGTTGTGAAGAGATGATTAAGGAGATGGAAAGAATGAAAAGGAGAGATGGAGGGAAATTTTCTGCCATTTTTATGTGCACAATATGTCGAGGATTCCTCAAATTTATCATTAAATCAATCGTGCTTACCTACAATCGAAGCCATAGAACTGGAGATAATCTCATCAAAATACACCCAAGGACGTGCCCCATCGAAATGTCCATGAACAGCTCTGCAGAAAACAAACAATTACTATGATATCAACTGGGCATTGCTTAACTAGGCCTTTTTGGGAGTTACGTCATTTATAATTTAATTAGTCAATCAGTTTTATTGACTTCTCAGTCTGAACTCTGGCTTCATGATAGTATCAAGATGGGAACAAATATAATATTGTGTCGATTCCTCCATTGCTTTCTTGTGTCCTTGCAAAAAGTACATTCCTGTTTTATTTCTCCAGAACCACTGCTCCCTCCACTCATTTACTCCTATTTTTCCCTGCCCTGTGGAACAACCTTCTGTACTGTCGGCAATGTCATTCTTACCTCCAGGTCTTTAAAATATCTGTTCACGACCATCTCAAGTCCTCCCCCATCCAAAATCATGATTTTTTTTCTACACCCATTAAACTACTCCATACCACTACCAAAATTGTGTTTATGTACCCATATTGTCCACCCTTTGCGTTCTCCCTAACCCTTCATCATTACCTGCATCCCTTGTTTGTCCGTCTCCATCTACTTTTTCCCTCTGCCCTGCTGTTGATGTTTCCCCTTTCTCCTGCTGTTCCCTTTGCTGTGTCATGTCCTGATATGTTGTGTGTCATAGCTCTCCCATGATCCGAAAGCAAGTATAAAAAGAAAAACCCTTTTCCTTCACCTTCGATTTGCAGCAGGTCCTTCATAAACATTAAATGTGTAAACAAAAATATGTTCAAGTATAGCTTGGTGTAACAGTTCACTCAGACATTACTTGAACCTCCGTCAACATCTGCTAATTATTTGGGGACTCCAACACAGGAAGTCATTTTCTGGCCTTCATTGTTTAATTTAAACAATTCGTGTCAAACAAATCACACGGCCATCCAGCTGCAATTGTATTTTGCAAACAATTATGGCAGGCCAAATGTTTATTAAGATATGTTTAAAACAGTTAAACATCAGTATGTCTTGCAGACCATATGTGAAATTATTTTTATTTGATGTTTGATTGTTTTATCTATCGTGTGTATGAATTTTGGGCTTCTTACTTAATAGAGACACAAATACAGCAGACTATTTCACCTCTCTCCAACCCTCCTCCCGCTTCTCTTTTGAATAAGTATACACTGCACATTGTCTAACTTCGCCAAGTAAAAACAGACAGACGGACGGACCCAAATGCAATACCCTCTTCTCAGGCTAGGGTAAATATAGCAACTGACAAAAAATACCCTTAACTTACTTTAATAACTTACTTTTTTCAAGGGTTTTTGACAACCCAGACTGCACCAGGTGCCACTATTATCTCTGCCACCAAAGGTGGACTGAGGTTATCTTTTCACTCCTGTTTGTTTGGCTGTGAGCAGGGTATCTCAAAACGTTATGGAAAGATTCGGCCAACACTTGGTGGACAGGTTGGATGTGTGACACGGACAAAGTCATTAGATTTTGGTGAGGATCCGAATATGGATCCAGACAAGATAATTATTTAATTTTTTAAGTGATACTTCACCATTGAGAGATAGCACCAAAGACAACATACTGTACAACATATTTCAAACAGTTACGGCAGGATTTTGATGAAACTTAGTGGATGAGTTGGGTAGGTGACAAGAACAAGCCGATTAGATTTTGGTTGAGGTCTGGATGCAAATCCCACCCATCAGTGGGATACAATACATAAACTGGTCAGCCTGGCAGAGGTATGCACTCCATCAAGTGCCGTTCTAGTTTGATGTGAAATTTGCCAAAATAATTTGTGAAGCCAAGCCCCCTGAAGTCCCCACATGGTTTTGAACCTTTGCCACAAATTTTGGTCAGACTTTTTGGTGAGCCACACACACACACACACACACACACACACACACACACACACACACACACACACACACACACACACACACACACACACACACCCCCACACACCCACACACACACACACACACACACACACACACACACACACACACAACACTCGTATTCCATGTACTTTAAGATTCAGGACAGCTTACAGCATACAAAATTTAAGGGATGTGGGGAAAAAACTCATATTAAATTAGGAATATAAAAAGTAACATTCCAACCCTCACACCATGCAAGAAGATCATCATTTCAAAAGTCACAGAATAACTTCTGCCACTACCTCATTTCATGGCTGTAGCGATTTAGTAAATGAGACAGAAAAACTGCCGAGTTTATTGACGCATCGTTATCATAATTACAAGCCATCCCCTCATATTCATATAATGACAACATCCTGCTTGTGCAGCACTCAAAAGGCAACCCTGTTTTTCAGTTGATTATAGCATATGGTCACGGATCTGGGGTTCGAGCTTGCCACGAGGGGAAGCACTCGGGTCCCTCCCAAATGCCCAATACTGAGGCCACCAGACAGAGATAACTCCGCACACCAGCAGGTTGATAAGCTACCATGAATGCCGATTGGCACGGCCAATCTGGGCAGGGTTACACTACTTTGCGTGAAACCTTACCTATGGATGGCTGGCTAATTGGGGCCAGTGCCCTCAGTGCACACTCAGATTACTGCTGAGCATTACAGTAAGTGTGCGCTGGCTGACAAAGCAAATTATTGGGGTAGAACGTCTCGTCTAACCTTACTGCTGCACTGCATAGGACCAATAATGGAAAAGACAACCAAGACAGATTGGAAATAGCGACAAACATTTATTTATTACAAACACATAAGCAAGCAATCATTTAAAATCAAATATTTATAAGCAAGAAAACAAAAAGGCACCTTATAGCAGATTTAACCAGAACACGTATTCTTCTTCAATCTTACGTTAACAAAAGGCTTGGCCATCATTCACGCAGGGGCGAAGAATAAAACAAGAAGGATTTGAAAAAGAAAATAAATGTAATGAATGGAGAAAAGGAAAGCAGTCTTTCCTTCTCCCCCTTACCTCACACAAATATACAGGAGAATGTGGAGGAAAATGGATGGGGAAGATGGGCAGTGGTGATGTGAAGTGATGGGGACAAGCAGTCCTCTCTGGCCTCCAGAAATGCGAGCTAGATGTGCGACTCGCCCTCTTCCGCCTCAGATTCTTCCTCCTCAGATCCCCATCGATGAAGTTCCACCATTCACCCTCCTCGTCCTTCGTGGCTGACAGGATCGAGAGGGCAGGATGACGCTCATGGAAGGAGTGTTCTTTTTCCACAGAAGCTCGACACCAACTGCTCGTGAAACTTCCTTTTCTTTTCCCTCACAAGTTTTTGTTTCTTCCCTCACGAACCTCCTCAGTCTTCTAATCTTCTGTTCATGAGAGGTTGTCCCATTCGTTTCTCCTTTCTGCTTTCTGAACCGTCTGCTCAGGAGCACTCTTCGTCCCTACTTATGTGAGCTTGTCACGAGTGCTTTTTGCTGCTTTTCTGATTCTTCTTTAGATCAGCTTTCTTCCCCTCCTCCCACAAGCCTTCTCCCCCTCCCATTGGTCCACAGCTGATGGGAGCGGGTGCATGACGTCATTTGTGGAAATTGCCATGCTGTTCTGAGTGAACCTTCAATGAAGCCCCTACCCCACCCTCTACATGCCCAAAGCCACAACGACAGCCCCAAGCCTCCTCCCTCGCATGGAAAATGCCCAGTCGCACTGTTTTGCAATGTACCACACCTGCGAGAAGTGCGGCATCTCGCAGGCCACGACGAGCACCAAGCACCTGATGGGTCACCAAGCAATGCACGGATGGAGGGAACACGGAAAGGAACCCCTTTGACAAGGGACCAAGGACTATCTATTCAAAGACTAATGAAATAACTGATCCTCGGGTCACCTACATGTCCATATGTGCTCTGCCCTTGGGGTAAGTTTTCCAAAACCCTCACAATATTTTATCAAATCAAATTATACTCTTCTAATAAAAGAATACTTCGTACAATGCAGAATAACAAAGGAGAAGGAAGAAAAAGTTCATAATTTCCTTTCGTCAAAAACTTACAGCTTAGCCCACTTGTCCAGCTCTTCCTCAAGATAGACTTTCACCTTCTTTGGCTGCAATCCCAATGAATTTCCAGCCATATATACACACTGCTCCTCTCCATTAACGAGGCCCAAATCACCTGTACCCACACACCGACAGTGGACATGATGGTACTTAAACACAGTCATGGTTGAATAAGAAGAAAGCTTTCAAGGAAGAATACAACGATCATAAATATATTTTTCAACTTGATCCTCTACATAAAAACTTGGCAAAAAACAATGTACAATGTTCTATACACTGCCGAACCAGATATCCTACTATCATTATTAAATCGCACTTTTGAGATTTTAACGCTTCATGAGTTTTGTTGATTCATAAAAAATCTGGTATCGTGTTTTAAAAATTAATTACAATTTCAAATGTTCTGCCCCCATTTTCACGCAAATAACCCGTGGGTTATACGTAAAATTAGTGCCGAAAATTCCAACTGCGGGGTATACTCATGTGCAGGTTATACGGTATTTCATCACACGGCACGTGACATAACCATAGGTGGCCAAGTTAAATTATCAAGGAGATACAAGAAGAGGAATTTTTTTTTTTGTTTTTTTTTTTGCAAATTTTAATTGTAATATCTTTGATTACAGTTCTTTCACATATTTTACCGATACATACTGTATATATCGAATTCCAAAGCTATTTAAGGTATTGGTAATTCAGCTTATGCCTGGTGTTGGCTTAATGGTTAGGGTGGTGCACTTTGGATCCTTGGGTCCTGAGTTCAAATCCCGCTCGGCTGTTGAATTAAAACCAGGTGGGGTTAACTCGGCCTGTCATCCTTCCAAGGTCGGCACTATGAGCGCCAGCATGCTGGTATACTGTGTGGGAGTCCAGGATTGTGCCCAATAGCCAAGGAGACTGCTTAATCAGCACGAACGCTCTGCACAGAGTATGGTCCCAATCTCCTCCTCTTCCTCCTCCTAAATCAGCTTCCATAAAGCCCAGAATGCTTCATCTTCTGTGTCACTGTGAAGCAGCTTGGAACCAGCAAATGTGGGTCTGTCTCAATCCATGTTGTCATCACTCTTGTCCTCCCTCTTCTTCTCCAGAAATCAGTCCACTTTTCTTAAAAGCATTCCATGCTTCTTCAATCCAACGATGAACTTCAGCATCGCTGGCCTTCTTCATTTTCCCAGAGGCTGTATGTTCGTGCATGCCCTCTGTCATCCACTCGTAAATCTTCTATTTGAGCACTCTGTTTATGGTGAGGTTAAGAGGTTGTAGCTTTTTTGTGAGGCCTCTTGTGTTGACGGCAATTTCAGTGTCAATTTTTAAAAGTTTCTTCTTTACCGAGTCACACTAATAGGCTGACATAGAGCCGAATACCAGGAGTGACTTCTTTTTGGTGAGGAAGGTACCTGGTCGTCACCGCCAGCTGTTTTCAGCTCACTCTTCCATTTCATCTTCATTCATCCAGCCATTTTCGTTGGCCCTCACAAAAACCCCAGTGGGGAAATTATCTTTGGGCAGGGTTTTTCTTTTGAATATGACCATCAGTTTGGTCTTCGTACCATCAGCGAGGCAGGACAGTACAATGGTGAAATTTGTTTTTTCATGTCCCATAGTTATGAAGCTGACGGTTGATGATTTTTTTTTTGTCCACAGTCTTTGAGGGCAGCACATCAAAACTGATGGGCACCTCGTCCATGTTACGGAGGAAATATGGCATATCCATCAATCCATCCATCCATCCATTGGGGCCATACTCTGTGCAGAGCGTTGGTGCTGCCTAAGCAGTCTCCTTAGCTATTGGACACAATCCTGGATGGGTCACCACTCCGGCACAGGATACTAGCAAGCTGGTGCTCATTTTGCCGAACTCAGAAGGATGACAGGTGGAGTCAACCCCACCTGGTATTAATTCAACATCTGAGTGGGATTTGAAGTCAGGATCCAAGGATCCCAAGCACACCACCTTAACCATTAAGCTAACACCAGGCATAATATTGGTATATGGATGCCCAAATCTACCTTCTGCTTCTCAACAAACTCCGAGAAGCTTTTCAGTTTTACCTCCCAGTCCATGAATAATTTTTGGTTGACGGTCGTCCTGAATGGCAGATAATGTGTTTTGTTTCATGAATTTGAAACACCATGATTATCCTGCACGCTTGAAGACATATCAGGGTTGTGGATATTGAACGTCCCACATCTCTCTGTGTTACAACCCAAGTCTTCAGATCTTCCTCCATTTTTGGCCACTTCGCATGTCCATCCCTCCTGGTTCGTTTAGTTTTCGGCATGTCTTTTCATTTCGGCTGTTGTTTTCACCACTCTCGCACAGATTTTCATCCACTTCAAATACACAACCAGCCTCTCTGTTGCCATACTCTTCTGCAAACTGACAAACTTTCAGTTTGAATTCAGCTATGAATCTTTTACATTTCCTCAGGGATGTTTTCGACACAGCAGACATTGTACGGCAGGGACTTGAATGGACAATTCCGTGACAGGGATTTTATATAATGGATGAGCAGCGTGGCTTCCTATTGCATTGGTGCCGGAAACAACACTGGTTTTTACAGTAAACTTTAATTATTACAACCACCCTTTCTCAAGGTATTCATTTTAATGTGCATTGCTTATTTACCACAGTTGTATTTGAAAAGAGCCATTTGTTGGCCCTTGACAACAAAGCCATGTCGGCTGCTGGAAATATGGAGATCGCGTATCTCCCGGTCATGTGGAGAGGAAAGCTGGTGTGCAGATTATACCTGTCCATGGGTTATACCCGTGCGTGGGTTATACCCATGCGTGGGTTATACCCATGCGTGGGTTATACCCGTGCACGGGTTATACCCGTTCGCGGGTTATACCCGTTCGCGGGTTATACCCGTGCGTGGGTTATCCCCATGGGTGGGTTATACCCATGCGTGGGTTATACCCGTGTGGGTTATACCCGTGCATGGGTGATACCCATGTGCAGGTTATACCCGTGGGCGGGTTATACATGTGTGTGGGTTACACCCGTGTGCGGGTTATACATGTGTGCAGGTTATATCCGTGCGCGGGTTATACGTGCTTGAAATTTTCCGAGAGTACTTTTTTTCCCCAGGTGTGTGGTGTACAACAGGGTGGGTTACTTGCATGAAAATATGGTACATTGCACCATGTTGTGATGGTGTTGGATTAATTTCAAACAAACAATTGGAGTGAAAGTAAATTGCAGGATTTCTAACTGCTAAGCAATTTATATAATGTCAGTTAATCCACAGCAGGCTGATGTTCCTCCAAATTTTACAATAACTTGCTGGTTTGGATTGTTTGGATTGTTCTCTCGTTCTCTCTCTCTCTCTCTCTCTCTCTCTCTCTCTCTCTCTCTCTCTCTCTCTCTCTCTCTCTCTCTCTCTCTCTCTCTCTCTCTCTCTCTCTCTCTCTCTCTCTCTCTCTCTCTCTCTCTCTCTCTCTCTCTCTCTCTCTCTCTCTCTCTCTCTCTCTCTCTCTCTCTCTCTCTCTCTCTCTCTCTCTCTCTCTCTCTCTCTCTCTCTCTCTCTCTCTCTCTCTCTCTCTCTCTCTCTCTCTCTCTCTCTCTCTCTCTCTCTCTCTCTCTCTCTCTCTCTCTCTCTCTCTCTCTCTCTCTCTCTCTCATAGAGTTGCGAGCAATTGTCAAGACTTTCTGCAGTAGCATATAGAGTTAAAAGAAGAACCATGAGACACCTTCAAGATCAGCATTTTTAAAGTGGTATAACTAAAAACCTAGAGAAAGCTGTTTTTCTTGTCAAAATCGAAAAGATAGTGTCACAAGTCCGATGGAAAGTTTCACGGGATAGAGTCACGACTCACGGGATAGAGTCACGAGTGTTAAATCATAATTGCTATAGCATATGTCCTATTTATTGTTACGTGGAAGGGGCTAGATTGTGGTAAGAATAGTATGGTCTGTATGTCCACATACTGTAGGTTAGATTACTCTCGTCACAGTGAAAATGTCAGAGTAAGCCGTATTGTAATACGTGTATAGAGGAGGCAGTGAATGTTAACTTTAAGAAAGTATGGGGTAGGTTTGTTGAACAATACCTCCTGTAAATCAGGTGAGGCCAGGTGAGGTATTGTGGCACCAGGCATTTAACAGCAAAGGCACACTAGAAAACACATTGTGCTTTCGGAGGAATGACCGGCTACAAACCGTTTGACCGGCAGGATGCACAATCCATGGCAGCCAGGTCTGCTGCAGAGTCCTGGAAGAAGAAGGACACTTTGTGCAGGGCCATCCCACAGGGAAGGATGGCCCTACCCACTAGGAATGGGCAGCCAATAACAGGGACTCGCCATGCATGGGGGCCATCCTAAAATTCACGAGGGTCAGGGCCGCTCTCCGCGCAGCATTTGAGCTTTGCACGTTGTGACATCAACATCTTGCTCTCTCTTTGCTTCACCCTCCGAGGAAGAGATGTCCCTCTCATCTCGCCTCCCTCGTCGGCATTTCCACAACTCCATTGCTCTCTGAGCCGCACTTCTTCCATGCAGCACCGACACACACAATCACGCCATTGTGATGGAGCCCCAGTCAGCTCGTGCCAGCCATAAGCCCTCACCTGTCCCCACTATTCATCATGTGCAAGTCTGGGAAACGGCATTATTAGGGGGTTAGGCTTTTTTATTTCCTGTTGCTCACAAGTTCAGTTTTTCGTGCCTCACCTCCCCCATTTGCTGGCCTCCTGTGCCGTATCTGTCTGGGTTCTGTTGTTTTGTCTATCCCTGTGTCGTGTTTCATAAACCTTTTACATTTTCAGAAACTTTTTCCCATGTTCACCTCTCACACATTGCGCCAGCAAGTTCGGGCTCATATTGGAGTGATCGTTGGGGTTTTGGAAATGGTAAAGATCAGTTAATTGAATGCAGTGTTAATTTGGTAAGCTCGACGATCTTCAGGGGAAGCAAAAACTCCTGGCGCAACAGGTGATGTTAGTTAGATCCATCAACACAACATTCTATACCACTTTTCTACATCCAAATCTACCAACTTCCCAATAACAAAAAACGGTCAATTTTATTTGGCCAATGCCAGCCATTTTATAATTGAAGAAGTCTTTGAAGTTTCAGATTGATCAGTTTAGTGGTTCTGAAGAAGATGCTCTTCAAATTCTTTGAAAAAAAGAGATTGTAAATCTAAATTGGCCATCAAGCCTTTGAACCAAATGGCCTTCTTCTTCTTCTTCTTCTTCTTCTTCTTCTTCTTCTTCTTATTCTTCATATGTAGTACATGGCTGAATGTAATTGGTTCACGAGCACCAGCCAGAGTGACCACTATATTCGTTATGTATGTGTGTTGGATTCGCTAGATATCCCTTATTGTCGGGTTTTCTGTGTGTGTGTGTGTGTGTGTGTGTGTGTGTGTGTGTGTGTGTGTGTGTGTGTGTGTGTGTGTGTGTGTGTGTGTGTGTGTGTGTGTGTGTCTGCAACGCGAGGCTCCACAGCACAAACCAGCAAACCGATTTTGATGAAACTTGGCGAACAGATGCCATATGGGGGTGGGAGTGTGTGCATTTGAGTTTCGTTGCTAAGCAACCACCCATTGCAATGCAGCGGCCGAAAAACCGCGTTCACTATTTTCAATACTTGTCCTATAGTTTTGAATGTGGAGAAACGAGACTTCGGAATGAAACACTTCGAGATATTTAGAAAATTTAACTCGAGCCGATTTTTGATTTAGCTTTTATTTTTCAAATGGTAGTCCTTCAAAAATAGGGTGTCTATTTACCGTCATTTTTTATGAGGAGTGCCAGTTGGCAAAATACGCAATAGGAAAAATCTTGCCAGGCAGAGGAACAATTGTATGTGAACCAATACGTCTTGGCAATGAATCTTCGTCGGTGGATTGGTCAGAATGAAAAGCATCGTATCCAGCGCTTCGATCTGAGCGAATCCCTCGTCGCCTACCGGCTTGTCTGTCTGTGTATCTGTCTGTCTGTCCAGAGCATAACTCCGTGGACTTTGATCCAATCTTGATGAAACTTGGTTATGTGTTCGATATCAATGTCTAGTTGTGTTTTCCTGGATGAGGGCGTGCTCCGCCCATTGTGGGCGGAGCCACGCCCAAAATAGCCATTTTTAGGGGGTAGTCGGATTAAAAATCTATCTTCTCCTCGGGAATTGACTGAATGGAATGGGTTCTTCGGTATTTGAAGAGCAAAATGAATTATCTAAAACTTGTCGTTGTCCGATTTTTCATTTTCGTCCCAAGGTCAAGGTCACAAGGTCAAAAACTTAGAAAATTGAGAATGTTGACATAAAAATAATACGACTGCCCAAACTTTGAGAGCTCGGATGACAATATTTTTATGCATAATCTTGAGGTCATTCCCCACCTAAAGTCTTGAAACTATTTTGCTCTATCTTGAACACCTTGCCCGTGGCGCCCCCTTCAAGTTTGTTTTTACGCCGATTTCATCAAAGTATGGATAATCCAAGGAGTGCGAAATGCCATATAGCCTATATGATGTTATATTGTTCCTGGAATGTTCCAGAGGAAGTTTTGCACCAAAGGTCAAAATCCTTGACCTTTGACCTTTAAAGGCCACAAAGGTCAAATTTTCAAAGTTGTGGGAATCGAACCGGGTTTTCGACCTTCTTCGACGAACTAACTCCAATAAGCTATAACACGTATCCTGTTTCCATATTTTAATGTCCACAACATTGTTTTGTGACCTTTAAAGGTTATGCAAAGGTTAAATGTTGAAAGTTGTTGAACGAAACCGGGTTTTCGACATTTTGCAGCTGTTGATTGAAGGCCACTATCATTAATTACAACTTGGTCAAAAATTATCACATTGTCTCATCCTTGACTTCTGAAACAATCTACATCGTCAAATACCGCTCGTGAACCATCGTCGTCTTCAGACTTGTGTGGCATAATTTGCTGGTGGGCATGGCTTCAACACTGATGCATTGCCATCTGTAGGTTTAAAGCAGGAATTTATAGGTTAGAGCACAGTGCCGTGATAGCTCACCTACTGTTTGTGAAAAACACTGTGGGATCGTTAACGTCCACCAAATAATGCTGGCAGATGGGACACCAAATTTAACGTAGCTCCGTGGGATGGCACACACATTGCTGCTTCATCCTGTATTTGAAACACCAGTTTGACAGTTTATATCTGGGCTGAGATCCGAACCCAGACTAGACAGCTCAGAGGCAAGTGTGCATACCTCTAAGCTACAGAGGTATGCACAACCAACGTCTTCCTACTATGACCCGATGCGATGTCATCTAATGTTCGGGACCTTCAATGTCCCGAACTGCTGTTCCTTCGAAATTGCACATAACTCTATGTCGATGATCCTTCCTGCGGAACGAAAAATATACATATTTAATACTTTCATCACCCACAAAGGAGTAGAGGAGATTGGGACCATACTCTGTGCAGAACGTCGGTGCTCCTTGGCTTTTGGGCACAATCCTGGATGGGTCACCACTCCGACACAGGATACCAGCATGCTGGCACTCATTTTGCCGACCTCGGAAGGATGACAGGCCGAGTTAATCCCACCTGGTATTAATTCAACAGCTGATCAGGATTTGAACTCAGGATCCTAGGATCCCAAGCCCACCACCCTAACCATTAAGCCAACACCAGGCATTCACCCACAAAGACTGTCTCCCAAACCTCATTCCTACCTATCTCTATTGCTACCAGCTCATCACTGCCTGTCCTCGCTACCCTCTCATAAGATATTCAAAAGTAAAACAAATGGAGAAGGGGCGCTGAAGACAATGACGTGCCTAGGGCGTCATTTGATATAGGGCCAGCCATGTATGTATGCATGCACAGTATGTATGTATGTATGTATGTATGTATGTATGTATGTATGTATGTATGTGTCGATAGAAACATGCACACACTTACGCTTTCCTCTCTGGTGGTACCTTGTGGTGTCTGCTCTCTCCTGCAGCCTACCATCTGCAAGTGATTCATTGGCACCATATTTTGCTTGGGTATTACTAATGTGTGAAAGTTCTCTCACGGATTTTGGACTGCTCCAAATAATAACCGTGCCACTACAGCTTTCACACATTTGAAATCAATATTTGAAATACAAGAGTGTGAATGAGTAGGTCTATAGCCATACCTATTTAACATTGCAATAACATTTCATAATTCACCAAAACAGTTTTTTTGAGTGAACCATTTTTAGCTCGCCTGTTCGAAGAACAGAGAGCTATAGCGATACCCCCGGCGTGAGCGTCAGCGTCAGCGTGAGCGTGAAAATGTTAAAGTTTTTGGTGCAAGTTATTTTTTCCTTTCTAATGTTTTTATCGACCACACTATTTTTTATACGCCCGATATATATATATATATATATATATATATATATATATATATATATATATATATATATATATATATATATATATATATATATATATATATATATATATATATATATATATATATATCGGGGCATATTATGTGATACCGGTCGTCCGTCTGTCTGTCCGTCTGTCCGTCCGTTCCTGTCAGCACTCTAACTCCCAAAGTTTTCAACTTTCACGTTTCATATTTGGTACATAGGTACAGACTGTGGAGACAGTGTGTCTTGACATACGTTCGTCATCTAAAGTGGTTGCTGTTTTCCATCTAGTAGCACAATTCTGTATTTCCCTTTTTGCTCGTGCGTATATTGTGCTCACTTGCGCTCTTGTTACTGATTACAATATACAAATGCATATATTGCTTTAAAATTATTTGGATCAGACTTCAATGCAATGCTTTATAGAAAATATTAATTATTAGACGAGTCTTTTAAAAACGATAAATGTATAAACAGGCGAGCATTGGGTGGCTTTGACACCAACTCTAGTTGGTGGTGGCCATGACTGCAATAACAAAAATAATGGTAAATTAAATGATTGTGTTTCTACACAAAACCTCCATATGGAGATATTTAAAAGAGGGGGAAGTGAGATGTTCAGATTTTCGGTGCTCCCACGTTGTGGAGGCTGATTGTCAGGTCACAGGTCCACAGCCTGGGTCAATAATCACTTATTTTGCATGTAAACAACTGATAACAACATAACATGTAGTATCTGGGGTTTCGAGTCCAAAGATTACAAATTTCATTGACTGTTGCCACGAACCCCCAGATCATGCTTGACATATAATTAATTATTTACTCATGAGATAGCAATTTATATTTTCATTCTTTAACCCCAACTGAAATGAAATGGGAGATTTTGAGCTCCCCTTAACTGGGGGGGGGGGAGGGTACTTAACCCCTCCCAGATCTCTGCCATAGATTGTCTGATGAACTTTAAAATTGCATGTACATAGATTATCGTGTAATAAACATGATGGTGTCATTAAATTGTTCAGCATATGTTCATTTTTATAATTATTACCGAATTAATTATGCAATATGCTAATTTTATGCATATTTCAGAGACATCTACAATTCTAGTCATAGCCCATGAGCCAAGTCCATGAGACAATTCTAGTCATACAGAACTCAAACACTGAACATCTTTGGCCACTATGCAAATTGGTTGCTGCACATGAGCTGAGGAGTTCAAATTTTATCGTGAATTTTTCAAATGTGAATTTCCTACAATAATCAACAAATATATCCATCAATCATAATTCAAAAAGCGAATTATTTACAATCATAATTCAAAAGTCTATATTATAATAATCACTGACACAGAAAGTGATTGGATTACAATATCTACCTATGTAAAACACGATGTGTGTTTGTGTATTTGTGTGTCCCCCTTTCATGAGGACTATTTGAGTCGGGTTTTAAACGCCAATCCTTTAACACGATAGTGTGTTCACTACAGCCTATTTTTTCAGGATAAAAACAAACTCGAAAAACATTTTTCATAAAAGAGTAATTACATCTCTTCTATTGGAATTGAAGATGGTGACTTGCAATCTGAAGCTGAAGGGCTGTGTACAGAAGTGTTTTTAAAAATAACAATAAATACAAGGTGGAGAGAGATGACATTTGCTGCACGTGATATGCAACATGCGCAGAGTAAAACGAGTGTTCATTTACATCCGTAGGATGTCGAAAAAATAAAGAAGATATAAGCAGACCTGACACTAGGCCGAGGCTTCAGACTTTGGCATGCTCTCGAGGTGTACAGTCAAAATGAAACGTCCCAGAAGAAAAAGAAAATAGGATCACATTTGTACATTTGTGTTTTGAAATAACACTTCTTGCTGCAAAACATCATATGTTCCAGACTTCCTTGAATATTTTGAAAAAAATAATTCCAACCTGTCATTTCTGATGGGCTTTTATGTCTATGGGTCATAGGCACCACCGATTATACAGGCTGCACCATCCCCTCTCTCTTTCAGTGTGACAAGCACAGCCCATTAGCCAGGCCACGTCTTTCCCTCCAGCTGCCCAGAAATCGGCACCATCTTTTTCGCTCCGCATAGCTCAAAGGGTTCAAAGGCCTCTCTTGAACATTTGAAGACGGAATAATGCGTCTTCTAGCAATAAATATAGGCACTGCTTTGAGGAAACAAAGGTACATTTTGATTACAAATCAAGCAAGGTAATGCATGTTTTGTGTGGAAGGAGGGAGGGGGAGGGGTGTGATGCGAGGAGGGACCCGGCATTATCGGGCAATGCCAGGTACCCTTGCTAGTATCTAATATTAAGAATGCTTTACTTAACTAGAACAACACTCGTAGAACACAGAGTCTCGCCTCGCGTGTTCATTCTGAACAAAAATACCATCATTAACTGAACAAGCTACTATTATGGCCCACTGCTATTATGAACCATATACCAGTATTAACCATGCATCATATTATGTCACACAGTTTCTTGGCATGGGTTATGAATGTCATAAATTTAATTCTTCACTCACATCGGGTCATAGATCAGATATATAAAGTTTCAGATTTTTCGGATATGAATTTCAATTCAATCAATTATGGCTGGAATACCACTTCACCGATGACATCATCATTATCACATTGTCATGAGGAGTTGACACAGGACAAGCTTCCATGTTTTTTGTTGAGTGTTTCGGAGAAAATGATGTCCAAATTTTTTCCTTTAATACAATATGGCTGCCATACCATGTGACCTATGACGTCAGATTTATCAACAAAATATTTTCCATGGGGAGTCCCTCTGATATTTAAAGTTTTGCATCGATTGGACAAGCAGTTGCAGAGAAAACCATTTTTAAAGCAAAAACATATAGACGTAGATACACACACGCACGCACGCACGCACGCCCGCACGCACGCACGTTACAATACAATTAGCTCTCATACGAGCTTCGACAAGGTATACAAAAAAACCCCAAAAAATGTCAAAATCCCCTTTGGGGCGAGGCTAAAAATACGTAATTTGTTTAAATCGATTCATGAATACACAGAACAGGAAAATAATTTTAACATTTTAAAATGAACATGATATAGAATGAAATAATTGTATTATGATACCACTGGACAAAACACACATGTTTGCTGACAGACACACACACACACACACACACACACACACCTATATACGGTACGCTTTGGTGTGTACACAATTTAGAAAGTACATTGTATCCAAACTGATCAATGATTTAAAAAAAAATGACAATGAAATGCTTTGTGCACTGTTGGTAGTGCCATGGGAGTGGAATTAATTATTTGCCAATACCCACAACACTGCCTTTAGGAATGTTATGATGTCGCATGTTATTGTTAAATGCTGTCCATGATGGAATGGTTGAGGCCTGGTATTCCTTTACTCTGCCCAGCCTGACAGTGTGCAGCTAGCACCTGTCCTTAACACAAAGTACAAACTTATTTAATTTCAGTTATAGTGGGGCAATAACAATTGTGCATTTTGTGAGGAAAGCACCAAATTTGGCACACTAGTAGCCTATCATATTATGAACAGATTTGGATATTGGGCCATCTCAAAATTTTTGATGGCAGTGGAAAATGGCTGCCACAGCCATCAGCGGCTGAATTTGAGATGGCCCAATATCCAAATCTGTTCATAATATGATAGGCTACTAGTGTGCCAAATTTGGTGCTTTCCTCACAAAATGCACAATTGTTATGCAAAGTTGCCCCAGTATTACCTTTTACCACATTTCAAATTTAACATTTCCAATAATATGGTATGTATTGAGTTATGTGCATTTTTATTTTTGTGAATAATGATGTTGCATAGTTTCATAGTTGTTGGTCTGTACAACTACCAGAAGGGAAAAAATATATATATGCACAAATTATTCAGTCAATTTTGTCAACGAATAACTACATTTCCGTCTATTTGCTTCACCGCAAAACCTTAGCACGCTTAACAGTTAGTGACTATGAAGTGGATTTTTGTGTTGAGGAGTGGGTTGGGGTAAGGACTTGAAGAACAAAGGGGGAGCTGTGGGATCTGGAGTTGAGGACAGAGAGTTGAAGTTGCAGTGGCGGTGAAGCAGAGGAGGGACAAAATTGGGAAAGGAGGGTTGAAGACTTGAGATTTGGCGGTGGCTTGTGGACTTGGGTTTTTGGGGGGGGTGGGGGAAGGGGTGAGGACTTGAAGAACAAAGGGAGAGCTGTGGGATCTGGGGTGGAGGACAGAGAGTTGAAGTTGCAGTGGGGGTGAAGCAGAGGGACAAAATTGGGAAAGGAGGGTTAAAGACTTGAGGTTTGGCGGTGGCTTGTGGATTTAGGGGTTTTTGGGGGGAGGGGTGGGGGAAGGGGTGAGGACTTGAAGAAGAAAGGGAGAGGAGAGGAGAGAGTTGGTGTTGGGGGGAGGGGGGGTACACAGAGAGCGGACAGAGAGCTGGGAGAGGTAGTTTGAGGACTTGGGGTGGGGAGTGGGGCTTGAAGTTGAAGTCTTGGGGTTGAAGACTTGGGGCTGCGATGAGGGGGGGCAGTTTTGAGGACTTGGTGTCTGGAGGGTGGGGGGTTGATGACTTGGGGCTGTTTGTGTGTGAGGTTGAGGACTTGAAGTCACATTTTACATTGCACGGAATTTCCACAGGTCCCTGCTATTGTGCTGCCAAAGGACATTCTTAGCAAACTCCCTAAAAAAATCCACACTCCATTGGGAACAAATTCCTTAACAACAGCCCGGTGGAACCTACTAGTCTATTTATAAATGCAAGTTGCACAATTGTGTCTCAACGGGGTAAACGCCATAACCATAGCATGTATAATGCTGGATGATACCTTATTTAAGAGGTCTTGGGTCCAGACAGTGCATGCAGAGGTCTAAAAATATCAATATTCATGCAATTTTCAGTTTTGTGCATTTTTTTTTGTGCACACTGGTGGTGTATAGGCTCAGAGTCGCTGTTTCACACACCTACCAGAAATGAAAATCGCATCCGTGTCTGATGGAAGCGGTGCATTTTGGCATTTCCTTTTCGTGATGCTCGGCAGCTAGCGCTCCCCCTTGTGTCAACTCAGCATCTGCACCACTTAAAAAAAACTTTTAAATGGACGAACGGATGGACATACCAAATATTGAAGCGGCTACACCACTTAAAAATAGTATAACCACAAACTATGCAGTCAATTCTGTCAACGTATAATTACCCTCACCAAAGGAGAGGGTATTGCATTTGGATCCGTTTGTTTCTTTGTCTGTTTGTTTGTTTGTCCACACAGAACTTTTGTGTTTTTATCCGCAACCTCTTGTCGGATTGAGACGAAATTTTCACCATTGGTGCAACTACTCATGGAGAATGTTTTAATAATTATAACGTCATGGGTTACGTGCTGTGGCAGCCATGTTGGAAAAACAGAAAAATTTCGGACCTCTGTATCTCTGAAACCGCGCCAAGGAAAAAATTGAAACTTGGCACATAGCAAGTACTCCTCGTGGGGAATGAGTGTGATTTTTACGTCATAGGTGCCTTCATTATGACGTCATAATTGCATATGAAGAACGCAACGTTCGATCAGTATGAAAATTTTTGGGTCATCCAGAGATAACATGGTGCACAAAAAAATTTTTGATGATGATATTGGTCACGTGATTTGGCAGCCATATTGTTAATTTTTTTTAAACCTTAAAAAATCTTCTTCGCTGAAATGGCCGAACAGATCGAGGTGAAACTTAACACGTATGACTGCCTACCATGTGGCGCAAGAGGCTCACGCATATGACATCATAGGTCACATGACATAGAAAGGGGGAGGAGAAGACAGAGACTTGGGGTGAGAGGAGGCAGGGAAGGGACAGAGAGCTGGGAGAGGGGGTTTAAGGACTTCAGCCGTCAGGCTGTGAGGGGAGTGGGGGCGGGGGGGGGAGGTTTGAGGACTTGAAGAAGAAAGGGGTTGAGGACTTGAAGTTACATTTACATTATGTAGAATTTCCACCAATCGCTGCCATGATGCTGTCAAAGAACATTCCTAGTAAACTCCCGATATAGTCCACACTCTACTGAGAACAAATTCCCTTTCAACACCCCGGTGGAACTGGATTATCTGCTACTATATATAAAACCAAGGAACATGGATGGATGGTGTCGCTTCCATCGACCCAGTCAGTATGTCAATTAATTATGTATTATTGGTCCATGACGATGATTATTAATTACGTCTATTAATTACATACTATTCGAATGTACCCATTTCACCAATTAGACCCTTTTATACCCTTTTAGGAAAAGAGTGGAGGTGTCTGGTTTATGTTTTTGCATTGTAATTAGTAAATTGATTATAATCACTCTTGAATACACACAGATCACTTGCCAATAATAGTTGCTTGTTGCTATTAATAATAATACATGTGAAATGCAGCTTTTGTGCAGAATCAAAAATTAATTTTTTTTGCCCTCAACCCACCAACCCCACAGGTAATAGTGCATCACGTGATGTTCCGCTGTTGCCAATTTTTTCAATGAATCCGACAATGGCTGAAAGAGATGTCCCTCTGTCACACCACCCCGTTCCACTTAATGTACAGAGATAAACTATTTAGTGCAAAAGGAAGTATTTTGAATGTTAAGAAGGTGGATATTAAAGCTTTGTGGTGTAGACCTTCATACACACCTTCCCAGCATCCTCCATTCACACTGCATTATTACTCTCTCATTAACAAAAGAGGGGGTGGGGGCACGTAAAACGTTTGACCCACTCTTGGGGATGTCCTTCACCAACGGAACGTGGAAACGTTGTCGGAAGGAGTGCAAAGGGTCGTTGGAGTCCAGGTGTCGTGCAAAAGACTCATCCGTCACTTGAACGCCCCAGTCCTGGGCGAGTGTCAGGAGCTGTTCAACCATATCGGCTGAAAACTTGGAAGTTAAGAAACAGAATGCTGAAAATGCGAGTGTGGAGCAACGAGAGACGACGCTGACAGTTACTTTCTCAAACACATACAATCTTGTCTGATAAGACACACATTCGATCACAATGTGGAAAGTTTTCATGTGATGTTAATCCTTGACGCTGGATTGGCCCAATGGTTTGTATTGGCAATGCCTCCTCCACTGCTTCGACTCCACCCTCGTGAGTCAGGGGTGCATGTCTGTAACGACAGTACAGGGACTCTTACTGAACTGGGGAAACTTCTGCTACGATTGTAATTATTATTACAATTATTCTAACGTTCTTTTTGTAATTTATTCAGGGTATCAGCGATAAAGTTGATCACTTACTTTTGGTGAAGGACACCATGGGATCTTTAAGTTCCATCAACTAATACACGAGTAGTCGGGGTAGGGACAATCCCGTTTAATGTTTATGCGATGAACGGCGCACACGTCGATACCTTGCCCTACGTGCGAAACACCAGGGTGACAGTTTACAGCTAAGCCGAGATTCAAACTCAGGTTAAATAAGTCAAAATGTGTGTGTGTGTGTGTGTGTGTGTGTGTGTGTGTGTGTGTGTGTGTGTGTGTGTATTTATTTATTGGTGTTGCCGCAGCACTCTCTTGGCAAGGGTTATACAGTATGAGGTGGTGATTTGCTGTTTCCAGCAGTGTTTATCCAGACTGAGCCTGATCATAATATATACAGGGTGTGGCAATAGTCACTGAAGGATTTTGTTTTGTTCATTTGGTTGTTTTGTTAAATAACTTTAAAAAAAAAATTAATGGAATAAATTGCAAATGGTAGTATAATTCATGGAATTTGTTTTTTTAGATTAATTATGAAAAATAAATAGTAATAAAAAATAAAAAATAATAATAATAATTAAAAAAACTAGCCGGGAGGCGACGATGGTTCGCGGGCATTATTGAACAATGCCACGATAGGTACAATTGAGTTAGTGGAAGCTTTTGAGGAAGCCCTTCTGTAAAAACCTATCTCTTCCATCAAAATTGACCAAATCAAATCGGATTTTTTTATATGTTGTACTTATGGACATTACGCACAGCTTCTAGGAAATGAAATTGCGAGAAAAAAATCGAGAAATAAAATAAAAATAAATAAAAAGTTCAAGTGGGCATGGCTCCACCCACAAGGGGGGCGTGGGACGCCCCTCATACAAAAAGACATAACGAGACCATGATATCAAACTTGTGTCCAAGTTTCATCAAGATCGCACCAAACGTCACGGAGCTATGCTCTGGAGAGAGTCACAAACAGACAGACAGACAGACAGACACAACAAAAATAGTGGTCACTGCTGGCGTCCTAGAACCAACAAATGCCCCCCATTGGCTTCTTCGCAAAGCCTTACTCTTTCCAAAACGTGATCCATTACAGAGAACAAAAATCATTGATCAATCGCCGCAATTTCCCTGGAAATGTTATTTTTCACTTCCTCGAGTGGAAATGGGCTTCTTTACTCATATCTTTTTGCATAAAATCAGGATCGTCCCTCACGAGTTGCTGCAATTTGGTTGCAAATATTCGTCGATTTGCTGGATCTCGAGCTGCCATTTCGTGCACCATTTGAAACTTGTAAGGAAACGGCAACAAATCCTTAATTATTCTTCGCAATGATGATCCTGCCATTCCGAGCTGAGTTGCACTTTTACGAGTTGATGTTTCTGGGTTTTCGTTAACACTCTCCCTAACACAGTCTGGAGTACGACTTGTTTTGGGTCTTCCATTGCAGGCTGAGTCATGAACATACCTCTTTGACTCAAAACAAACAATCAAGTTGCGAATCGTGTTTTCTGAATGTTGTTCTCGAACATTAAAATGAATGCGAAATTTTCTTTGAGTTTGAATTATTCATTTCCCACTGGAGTAATAAAATTCAACAATTTTCACATGCTGGTTATTGGTAAATTTATTCATAATAAATCTCCCTGGTCTTATTTATCTGTAACAAAAAAACAAAAAGAGAAAAATTAAAAATTAATGAAAAATTAAAAAGTTATAAAAAAAAAAAAAAAATAACTTTCAGTGACTCTTGGCCTACTCTGAATATATATATATATATATATATATATATATATATATATATATATATATATATATATATATATATATATATATATATATATATATATATATATATATATATATGGCATGCCATGTTCCCCTGTGGGACAATGTGAACGTGCTGGTGTATTCCCCGAACCATGCAAGTTGGTGAACACTGGAGGCATGGCACACTGGTCAGATGAGGTCACCTCTGACAGTGGAGACTGCAGTGTACCCTTACCACAGGCACGTGGTCCTCTTTTAGACAAATGCACCACAGAGGCGCCGATGGTGGGAGGAGGACAGAGAAAAAGTGGGACATTACCAACACAGGGAACGAACGAGGATAAAACACATTTGATGCACCTCTCCAACAGACGCTTGCAACACAAGCTTGCCATGGGTCAATGGTCACGAGATTTTGCAACATAGCTGTGTGATTGGTCGACTGAATAGGTCCCTCCCCCCCCCCCCCCCAGGTATATCCGGGAGGAGATAAACAAGAAAAATTGCTTTTGATATGCCGAGTGGAGGCCTCGTGGAGCACGTTCAAAACACTTTCGAGTGTTAATCCTTGGCGCTGGATTGGCCCAATGGTTTGTATTGGCAACGACTACCCCACTGCTTCGACTCCACCACTTTTTTCAAAAGTGAAAACACTTTCAACACACACCAGTTCACGCTGGGTTGCTGGCCGAAACGTTGAGTCATTCTGGTGAGACTCTCGATTGGAGTACAAAAAATGGATTTATTGAATAATTCCCAACCACTGATCATTATTGTGCTGTGTGTGTGGGTGTGTGTATATATATATATATATATATATATATATATATATATATATATATATATATATATATATATATATATATATATATGTATATATATATATATATATATATATATATATATATATATATATATATATATATATATATACATATACATATATATATATATATACATATACATATATATATATATATATATATATATATATATATACATATACATATATATATATATACATATATATATATATATATATATATATATATATATATATATATATACATATATATATATATATATATACATATATATATATATATATATATATATATATATATATATATATATATATATATACATATACATATATATATATATATATATATATATATATATATATATATATACATATATATATATATATATATATATATATATATATATATACATATACATATATATATATATATATACACAGCAATGCCAACCCTCCCGATTTCATCGGGAGGCTTCCGAAAATTCACCCAAACTCCCGCCCTTACGATCACTATCCTTATCCTCCCGAAATTTTGATATTTTTGCACTGTTCACTAATCAGAATGTACTGGTATGAGAATTGAATGAAAAGCATCGTCTGCTACGTATAGCATGTGGTAACTCCATAACGTTCGCTGCTACCAAATTGTACGTAAAAAATTGCAAATTCAAATGAGGAGCAGCGAAACATTGGGTCTGGATCTCGCTTATGCGATCATGCACTGAGATTTAGTGCATGCGGTTTGTGTGCAATACAGTGCATGCGGTATGTATGCACAGTGTATATGCATGCGATACGCTCACTGCATGCAGCTGGGCCCCGTACCAGCCCGGCGGTCGCGACCACCGTGCGGTGTTTAACAGCCGCTAGAGTTCTACGAGTCGCGCTGCAGCTGTGGAACATCGACTTCGAAGTTACCGATGCTTCAAGCCCTCGATGTTGATTACGAAATGGCAGAAAAGAAGCTTACGAAGACCAAGAAATGGTCTCAGAAGTACAAGACCGAATACAGTCTCCAATACCCGTGTATTCGAAAGTCTGAAAGAGGAATTCATCATGCGTATTGTACAGTATGCAGCGTTGATATTTCAGTTGAGCACGGAGGTCGCGATGATATTCGGAAGCACGTTGAAGCAAACGGCACACGGACATTGCAAAGGAGAGATCTTCGAGCACGAGTACCGGTACACTTCTGAATTATTTCACCAAACAAGGGACAAGCGAGGAAGAGGATGTTACTCGAGCGGAACTTCTCTTTAGTGGATTTATTGTGGAACATAACTTGCCCATATCAGTCTCAGATCATGCTGGACCTCAATTTCAAAAGATGTTTCCAGATTCAAAAGTTGCTTCAAAGTATGGATGTGCAAGAACAAAAACTTGCAAGATGTGCAAGATGTGCAAGAACAAAAAAAAAAAAAATAAAAAAAAATATAAAAAAAACAAGAACAAAAAGCCAGAAAAAAAAAAGAAAAAAAAAAAGAACAAGAACAAAGAAGAAAAAAGAACACTGGTCAACAATTTTTTACTTTCTGAATGTTGTCTAGATTTCTACAAGTGAATTAGGGTATTCTGGCACTGCTGAATCAGGAAATGGCATCCGTTTCTCTCCATCAGGTCAGGTTTTTGTGCTAAGTTGATTTGAAAAAATCAGATCTTGTGACAAAATCAATTACATTTTTGTGGCATTATCAGCTGATTTTTGTCAACACATATCATGCTAAACATGTTTTTAAGAAAAAAAAATGTTTTGCCAACAACATTTATTGATTACATGATAGAAACATCGATTACTGTCATCTGAATGGTGGGCATTGATAAAGGTAAGTACAAGTAAATTGCATGTTGCGTCACCACTGTTCAAACTTCAGGGCTTGAACTTCCGTTTCTTCGAACTCCTGGAATGTTCAGCGGCAGGAGGTCTCTCTTCAGATTCCAACAGTAGTCAGCCATCATGACTGCGTCCCAGCGACCCTGATACCTGGTCTCCATCTCCTTCATGTCCTGATGGAATCTCTCCCCCTGCTCGTCACTCATTGAACCCAGGTTCTCAGGAAACCGGTTCATATGTGAAAATAGGTAGTGCATCTTGATGCTCATGTTGCAGCCCAGGTTTCTGAAAGCAGTCAGCATGTTGTTGACAAGTTCTGCGTAGTTTCTGGCCTTATTGTTGCCAAGAAAGTTCTTCACTACCAAAACAAATGTCTTCCACGCTTCCAGTTCCACTTCGTTCATTGAGTTTTTGAACTCTGGATCTCTGATGAGCTGACGGATCTGAGAACCATCAAAGATGCCAGCTTTCAACTTCTCCATGGTCAATCCTGGAAAAGCCTGGCAGCAGTAAGTGAAGCAGTCACCATCTTTGTCCAGAGCCTTGGTGAACTGCTTGATTAAGCCGAGCTTGATGTGCAGCGGTGGGAAGAGTATTCTGTGTCTGTCCACCAGAGGGTCGTTGATGACGTTCCTTTCTTTGCATGGCACCAATTCCTCCCGCACAGGCCAGTCCTTCTTCGTGTAATGCTGAGCACGGTCCCTACTATCCCACATGCACAGAAAACATGGGTACTTGGTGAAGCCAGACTGTTGTCCCAACAAAAGTTCACCATCTTCAGGTCAACACAAATAAACCACTTATGCTGATCATAACCAATTTTCTCCAGCACGTACTTCACCGCTTCCATACTTCTCCTTCAGTGTAGTCGAGTGAGCGATGGGTACAGAGGCAAACTGGTTGCCGTTGTGTAGCAGAACACATTTCAGTGATCGCTTGCTGCTGTCAATGAACAGTCTCCAATCTTTGGGTTCGTACTGTGGCACTCCAAGCTTGAGCAGAAGCGCATGTCATAAATTGGCGCATGTAGGTATTGTACATTCTTCAGAGTTCGTTATTTCAAGAAATACAACTTTTTTGTATCACATTATTACAAAATCTGCCCCATTAACTTTAGTTTTGATCCACGAACTTTATGCTTTGCCTCACCAATTTTTGGAAGATTTTGAGGTTTTATGACTTCAAACTGATCCCTTTTCGACATAATCACCTAGAACTATCGTACCTGAATACTTCTTGTCATTAAAATAATTATTTCCAATTAAAACAATTATTTGACATGACATTTTACCCCCACCAACTTCTTCTAAAATGCTCCACACATGCGTACATGTGAACAAAAATGTAAAAAACGACATGTGGCCATATCTCAAAAACTTGACCTGATTGAACAAAACTAATGTGAGTTTTGGATTCAGCGCATCAGATTCGTCCTAAATCAGCTTAAAAAATGCAGACAACAAATTTGTTGTTGACCAGTGTAATTGGTGAGTTGTCAAATGTTACTGCTTCATCTATTGCCGATATTGCTAGACTAGCTCCATTTAGCCTAGCTACAGGCACGGTAGCAATGACAGTGGTGAGGCCCAGCTATATCCTGTCCTGATTTCGTACTATGACAACAGTGCTGGGATTGTGAAGCAAGGTTTGCTAAGTTTGCCTGCGTGCAAACAAGATTCCACTGGAGAAAACATTTTCAAACTGCTTGATCATGAGTTCAGTGACAGGAAAATTCCGTGGGGAAATTGTGTTTCCTTTTGTGCTGATAATGCCTCTGTCATGGTGGGCAAGCACAAAGGAGTCGCTGCTTATATCCACAAACAAAATCCAGAATGCAACATCATGGGATGCCCTTGCCATATGATGCACAATACGGCCAAGAAGGCGGCTCAGGCCTTACCCATTGAATTAGATGACTTTCTCATCGATATTTACTACTACTTGGACAAAAGTAGTAAACGCGTCAAAGGAGTGAAAGCACTGCAAGAACTCTGTGATGCCCCGACACAAGATTCTGAAGCATGTCGCAACAAGGTGGCTGTCCCTTGGTCAGTGCCTAGACAGGCTGATTGAACAGTGGGAGCCACTTCGCCTCTTCTTCAAAGAAGAAGTACGAAGAAAAATGCAACCAACTGTAGCCAAGACTCTAACAACGAGCAAGAAGGACGGCACTGTATCTACTGCCAGTACTGGCACTGCAGGATCAAGCACTCGTGGAGCAGCATTCACCACTACCACTGCAGTATCTGCTGCGAAGAAGACAGCAGGGACAGCACCAAAACCAATGCTGAGAGCAGGTAGCATCACCGGCCCTTCATCACGTTCATCCACAAAGCAGATCCCTTCAGAGTCGAGAAAGACTGTGATAGTCCCATCTACAGGCAAAGAAGGACCCAAGTTAAGTTCTGCTTTTGCCAAATCACTTGATAGAAGCTCAGCAAAACCTTCGAATCAGAGGTCTTCTTCCTTGGCTGCACCTACCTCAAGCTCTCTCCTCAAACGCAAAATTGGATCTGGTACTACGAGTCTGACCTCTTCTGCTGGCAGTAAACGCAAGTGTGATCGCCCTGCGGCTAAGTGTACTACGAGTTCTACAACTAATAGCGCATCTTCCTCAAACACTGTGCAGGAATCTAGAGAAAAACGTGTCAACAGGATGTTCTTGTCTCCACAAACAAAACTCTATTGTTTCTTCCTTCGATATGCTAACAAGCTTTTTGAGAAGGGGAATCTTCTGCTCCAAAGAGACGAACCCTGTATTCATCTCCTGCACGGAGAATTGAATGGTCTTCTGAAAGATATCTTCGTGTGGTTTTTGAAACCATCGGTGTCATCGGTTGCTCTGGTAAATGTACCCTTCTCTGACAGAAATCATCAGAAGAATGATGAGGACCTCATGATTGGGAACGATGCCAAACTGTATATAAGGGAACAAAGGAGTCTCAAGAAATCCACCTTCACTCTGAGTGAGTCAGACATCCAAGGTTTCTTCAGTGCAGTTCGCTCATATTATGTGAAAGCCTGCAATTACATCTTCAAAACCTGGCCGCTGGATGATGAATTAGCCAAGCATGCTCAGGTGCTGGATGTTAAGCTACACCAAGAAGTGGGGTTTGACTGTGTGGAGTTTTTCATCAAGAAATTCCCCTGTCTGTTCAGTGGCGGTGATAGTGACATAGACAGTCTTGAGAGTGAATTCGCTCACTACCAGGCAGACGCCTCCATAGCTACAATTGCTACTGAGACAGTGAGAGTGGATGAGCAGTGGCATCGGATTTCACAGCTCACAGATCCCTGCACTGGTGCCAAGAAGTATCCTAATTTGAGCAAAGTGATGAAGGGAATCTTGGTCATTCCTCATTCGAACGCATCATGTGAGCGGGCACTCAGTCTTGTACGGAAGAATCATACTGAATTTCGTCCCAATTTGAGTGTCAAAACCCTGGAAGCTCTCTTAATTGAAAAACTAGCTCATAACACCCCTTGCTACCAGAGAGAATACAGCAAAGACATAATCAGAAGGGCTAAAAGAGCCACACAGCTGTCACTCAGCAAAGCTGCCATGGAAAAAGCAAGCAGCAGTAGTACCAGCCAGTAAGGGAAGAAAAATATTGCTTCTTTTGTGCTTTTTGTTAATCTTTGATTGTCCCCTAACTTACTAATATTAACATACATGTAACATTAAAAAGTGCACAATTTTCCCCTTTTTTTTGTTCAAAAAGTGGGAATTCTTAACATGTTAAATGCTCCAAAATAGGGCTCAGAGGGCACTAGAGAGCATCTAGAACCCCAGAGCTTCCAGGGCCCTAAGGCGGGCCCTGGACCCCGCCGCAAGGGTCGAGCGCTCCGCGCTCGAGATGTGCGCTTCGCGCACATTATTTGGTGTCGGTTGAAAATCCTCCCTAATTCTGATTTCCAAAAGTTGGCATCTCTGTATACATATATATATATATATATATATATATATATATATATATACATATACATATATATATATATATATATATATATATATATATATATATATATATATATATATATATATATACATATATATATTGTTGTGGTTGACGAAATTCGCAAACCACCATTCAGGTCCCTTAGGTGAGATATCTCTGTAAGTATATGTGTAGTTAGGCCCAAACCCGTTGTTTAGAGGGAATAAATGTCATTCATGCGGGCTGCGACCCTTCTAGATAGCCGTTTTTCTTTTACTATCTTTATTTTGGACCAGCCGCCATTACTACCACCACCAACCACGTCTCAACAGCCATCACACAACAACCACCAACCGCAACGCCGCTTCACAACAACAGCCACGACCTTTACCGTCACAACTCGCCCTCGCAACCATCGCATCACCGTCATTCCCACGCCGCTTGTGGGCACCGATACTGGACTCGTGCAGGGCGCGCACCGAGCAGCGGGTGCAGAGGCACAGCCTTTCCGAAGAAAACGGATCAAAAACGACTCACGCCCACTTCTGTTCCGTCTTATCGGCGAGCGTGGGGCGATTTGGCCCCGCCTCCAGGTGCGTTGGAGTAATATCGATATATGCAAATTCATGGATCAAAAAGCATTCACGCCCACTTTTCCTCGGTCCAATGGGGAGCCAGTTAGAGGTGAAGGGTCGGAGGTAAAGGGTCGAAGGTGAAGGAGCGAGGCCACGGGGCATATAAGGGGCTGCGTTCGTCAGTCAAGGCAGTTAAGAGTTCGGAGTCAGTGAAGAGTTGGGACGAGTCAAGAGAGGAGTCGGAGAAGGCGGTTGGACGGAGCTGTGGAGAGGTGGCGGCGGCGAAGGCGGTCGAGGGGGTGCTCGTGTCGGAGTCGGGGAGCTGCGGAGGGAGAGGCCGGCGGCGCGACCGAGGTCGTGGTGGAGACGCTCGTCGCGGGACCCGAGACAGGGAGATATCCTCCTTCCCCCGAGCATCAACAACCCCCTCCTGTTTCCCCCCCGCGCTGAGATAGTGCGAGAAGGGGGCCCCGTTCCCACCCCCTACCAGACACTGTCCGCGAGGCCCGCGGAGTCGGGGCGCCACCGCCATCTTGCGGCTCATCATCAGACGGGTAGGCCCGACGCGGTCTCGGCCCCAGGCCCACCTACCCCCCTCATCCTTGAGGGTGGTCCTTTTCTTTTGCTTTGAGTGTATGTGTTGTCGGCGCCGTCTGTGAAGTAAAACTGTATCAGTGTTGCCGTGTGCTCGGTAGTCGGTTAGATCTGCATTGTTGCATTTGCTTTTTGTGTATTATTGTGTTTCTTCTTCTTTTACATTTGCTTTTGGTGTAATTGTATATGTGTGCTTTCCGTTCATCGCGAAATAAATGTGCTTCATGTTGAACTGTTTTCCCGTTTCGCTTCGTCTTTTCCTTTATTGAATCTCCATCTTACTTCACGTAAAGGGTTGGTCGTGGGCTAAAACGCCCGATAATTAATCGAACCGTCGAGGCCG
>NC_140962.1:30747786-30750286 GCF_056783735.1 Eptatretus burgeri
GCTGTCCTTGGGACCACGCGCTGCTTGGCCAAGCAACAGATGTAAATAGCTCGACCGCATCTCAGCAGCGACGTCCAGGGTGAGCACACGGAATTGATACAACCCCCATCCAGTCGCCAGAACACTGCACGGCAGGGGAAACGAGGAGGGGTCACAAGAAGGGTGATCCGTGAATTTGGTACGGGGCCCGGGTGTGCAGTTTGGCTCATGAGAGGGAGCCCGTGAGTGGCGGGGAAAATCCGTTGCTATTTGACATCTGGAGCACTCGGAGCACGTTCAGGGCCGGGTTGCCGGCTCAGGGAGCATACCCTATGTTGAGTCAGGAACTTCGACCCGTGCCAAAGCGGATGGGCAGCTGAGACAATTTCCGGTCCCGGAGCCTGGCAGGGTGTGGCTCGGGCAGCTGTGGCCCAATAGATACGCAGGATTTGGGTCTCCTGCGACCACAGCGTCTTGCTTTGGGTCATCAACCCGCCCTTCACTCGGTGCGTATAAAATGGGGAGCGTTGAGCTGTTAGCTCTCTTGACTTCGTTGCCTCTTCTTCGCTGCCTCCCCTTCGCTGTCTCTTCGCTGTCTCTTCGCTTGCTGTCTCGTTATTGTTGGGTGATTGCTAGGACATGCTTCTTGAGAGCCTGATATGGGGTGACTGCTGAGACTCTTTGCCGTGCTGTTAACGTTGCGCCACCCCCGTGCAGCCAGACGGACCAGTGTGGAGTACGCATTGCCATGAGCCCTGGCAAAATGATTAAGCAAGAGATAACGTGCCACATCTTGAGGTGTGAACGCTCAGGTGGAGCATCCCACGGAGGTACATGCTGCACAAACATACCTATACATGGCTAGGTTAGGGGTCTTTCTCCTTACACACATTTCTCTCTCTCTCTCTCTCTCTCTCTCTCTCTCTCTCTCTCTCTCTCTCTCTCTCTCTCTCTCTCTCTCTCTCTCTCTCTCTCTCTCTCTCTCTCTCTCTCTCTCTCTCTCTCTCTCTCTCTGTATATCTCTCTCTCTCTCTCTGTATATATCTCTCTCTCTCTCTCTCTCTCTCTCTCTCTCTCTCTCTCTCTCTCTCTCTCTCTCTCTGTATCTCTCTCCCCCTCTCTCTTTCCCCCTCTCTTTCTCCCCTCTCTCTCTCCCCCTCTCTCTTTATCTACCTCTCTATCCCATCTTCTTTGGACGCACAAAGAGCATCATTACTGACTCGTAATCCCATTTTCCTCTGGCACGACACTGCACTCCCCACATTGCACTACAACACACCTCCCACTCCCACACCTTAGACACAACCAGTATTCCTCCCACTTACCTCTCCCGAAGCGTTCTGGGTTGTGTTGGTTTGCCGACCGCACTCGGTGTTGGGAGGCTGTTTATCCTCATCTGCTGTCTTTCTCTCTGGGCTATATCTAATCTTCCTCATACGTGTGTGTATGTGATGGAGCCTGTCCGACTTTAAGTTAAGATTGTAGAAGTTATAATGGGATAACTCTGCTCTGTCTTCTCTTATAACATTGCGTGCCTTTTGGCACACCCGACAAATTCCTTGCTATCCCTGCTGTGCATACAAATAAACCCCATTCAATGTGCCACATACTTTTCCTCACCATTGTAAATAAATGCTTGGTATAGAAATGTTCCAGGCTCATTTTTGTCTTTTCCTCCATTGGTCCAGCTTGGTTCACACCCAAATTTAGCCAGGACGTTATCCCCCAATGAAGTGTTATATATATACATATTTATATATATAACATAGCTAATATGTGTTTGGCAATTCCAGTCGGCTGCATGTGATCTGGTGAGGTGATCCGGTTTGAGCAAGTGCGTACCGAGGGCGTGTCCTCCGGTAATTAGATCACGTAACCTTTAGGTAAACGGTATTCATTATATGGAGGACCCTAAGTTGTGTGGTCAAATTATTGGTATTCACGGTCGATAAGCAACCCGCCGCATCATGAAGTTATTCGTGTGCGATGGCCAGTGATTCCAGAGAGTCTGGTGGGAACCCGAGGTAGTTCACCCTCGTGGTCTTCGCCAACGATCCTGGGTCCACAAATACATATATATATATATATATATATATATATATATATATATATATATATATATATATGTATACACATACATACTGTATCTCTATTATAATACCAAGCTTGCACACTAATAACTCGGCTCGCCGTCACACGATCCCTATGAAATTGCTGTGGCACTTATCGGACATGCCGACAATGTTTGGGAAGTCTTGGCGTTCCATAGTACCACTTGCATTTTGCACAATGCGTATTTTTCTCATTCCCCGTGTACGGTCTGTCGTCTGCTACCAGCTATGTTGTACTCATGTGCACGGGTATCGCTAGTATATATTGTTATGGCTGTGGAAATTCGCAAACCACCATTCAGGTCCCGTAGGTGAGATAAATCTAAGTATATGTGTAGTTAGCCCCAAACCCGTTGTTTAGAGGGAATTTATGTGATTCATTCGGGCTGCGACGCTTTGAGTTAGGCGTT
>NC_140962.1:30755286-30865286 GCF_056783735.1 Eptatretus burgeri
TAATCGCACAATGAACGGCACGACACGGGGCGGGGGCTCCCAGCCACCGATTCAGACCACGTGGTCGCGGCATGCGCCATGGCAGGCGTGGCAGGACGCCTGCGCATGCATTGGCAGGCTTCAGACACAATTGTCGGAGGCCTTGGAGCAGTGGAGGTGTGGTGATAACTGTATGGGGGAATTGCATTCATTTGCCTTTGAATTGGACGAGGCACGGCGGCGCGTAGACGTGGTTCATGAGGATTGGGTGCACAAGGAGTCACAACAATTAGCCGATGCATAGGAACGAATTCGGGAGCTGGATAAGGACTTAGCCAACACAGGCGAGGTACTCGCTGGGGGAATGATGAAAGTAGAGCGTCTTACCCTTGTGTTGGAACGAGCGGAGAGCGAACTGAATAAAAGAATAGATGAGGAGCAAATTAGTAACTTCCGGGATAGGAAGAGCTTGGAGGAAGAATGGAAAAAAAGGAAAAATGTGAACACGATTTGGAATTGAAACAACTGAAGGAAGAGGTAAGATCAGGCAATCAGATAAGGGAGAGCCTGGAACAGGAGATAGAAAGAGGAGTGAAATCTCTGGAGCAAAGGAAGGAAGAATTGTTGGAAAAGTCAAGACAGTTCAAAGAACTACAGGGAGAAATGAGGAAAGTAGAGGGGAGTACCCATGAGTTGGAACAAGAGAAGAGCAAACTGAACAAAAAAAATAAAGGAGATGAGCAAAAGAATGGATGAAATGAGGAAGGAGAATGTGAAAGAGGTGTGCAGATGAGAAAGGAATTAGGAAAAAAAAGCTTCTGAGTTATGGAAACACCAAAGCAGAGAGAGGGAACTACAGAACGAACTGAGGATGTTAAGAGAGGAAAGAAAGAGAACGGAGAATGAAACGTTGAGGAACCACACTGTGCAGATCGAACAGTTAGAAGCAGAAGCAAGATTAAAGAATGAGATGCAGGAAAGAGTATTGAAAGAAACAAGATTGGAGAAGGAAGAACATGAGAGACAGTGGGAAACGAAACAAAAGGAAAGACAAGAACAACTTAAAAAGAAAGCAAGGTTGAAGTACGCGGAGATGGTGAAAGAATGACGAATGAAACAGGAAAAGGAGATAAGCCAATTGAAAGAAACGGTGAGATTGAAGAAGAAAGAACGTGAGAGACGGTGGGATAGAAAACACAAACAATATGAGTTTGAAATTAACCAACTGAAGGAGAGAGCAAAATTTGAGTCCATAGAGATGGAAAAACTTTGGAAAGATAACGAACAACTCAAAAAGTTCGGAAAGGAAGAACAACTCAAATGGAGCCAGGAAGTAGAACAGCACAATGATAGGGGATGTGTGATATCACCACAGGGAGGAACGTTAGTGGTGTGGGACTTGATTGACATCACTTAGCGGATGAAACAACAATTAGGGCAAACCCTGATAAAGGAGACACAAATAAAAATGGAGACTGTGGAAATAATAGTGGGAGCCCAGGAGTCTGAGACGTGTTGGGCGAGACTCGTGAAGGTGATGGAGAAAGTGATGGAGAAGGAAAAATTAAATGGGGTGACTGAGACATGCAGGAGACACATAGAGACGAGGGAGATGCAGCAATTAAAAGAAATAACAGAGACACGGGAGATAGAGGGTGGATTAAAAGAAACTAAAGAAGAGCACACACATAGAGTTGGCGAGGGACAATGAGGGGGAGCTTGGGGAATGTCCTATGACCCGGTGCGAACAGCAGGATAGCCTCCTTCAGGAACGAGGGGAGACGCTATGCTCCCTTGAAGCGGATCGCGACAAGGTGAGTCCGGTCGAGCTTTGCGAGTTAGAGGGGGCGAGTGCTGTGGACTGGTACACGCGAAGCTTTGGGGGTATGGAGGCCCCGACACCCCTTGTGGTAGCGCAAATTCCCAGCGTGGTTGGCCCGATGTGTGTGGCGAAGTGCGTGTGGAAACGCATGCATAGCGTGGGTGAAAGGCCGTGTGTGAGAGAAACAGCGTGTGTGAGGTCGCTTTATGTAAGAGAGATGATGGTTGGTATGCGAGAACATGCAACCGCATGTCCGAGTGAGAGTGTCATGGTAGGGTGTGTGAGCGTCATGGCACGCGAAAGTGCGTGTGTTGAATGGCGACGAAGACGGCGACAGATGTGGGACGAACGCCGAGTAGCGGCCGTAGCTGTTTTGGTAACCGTGCCAGATTCGCACGGCAGCGTGCGCGGGGTCCGTGCTGTGATTCGTACTAGGCCGCCGCGTGCGCGCCTGCGCGAGTGAAATCCGGTCCGGAAACACACGCGGTGGATGTTAGCCGATCCCACAGACGGACAGAAGCTAGGCTGGGATATGAATTTGGAACGGACGGGTTCTCCAGGCGAGCGTGTTTGTAAAGCTCCAACGAGCATAGCACATGTGCTCGCGTGGGGAACCCCTCGAAAAGCGAGGCTTGCTTGGGATGTGCAGAGTGACGTCGTGGCTGCACTGTCTCGCACCTCCGCCTCGATGCAGCCGCCACCAAGCAGAGGCATGATGTATGGCCCAGATCGCTTGGGCCACATGGCGTATGGCCGAAGCAAGCACATTGATCAGCATCAACCGCAGCATGCCGGGGTGCCCGAGCGGGCATGCGGGGCCGACGTGGCCCTCGGCCAGTCACCGGACCATGGCCTGGGAGTTCGGTGCAGGGCGGTTCATGTCGCGGTGTTCGGAGCAAGACAATTCCACAGCTCGGCGATGTCTCACCGGATGTAAAATGAGGCTGCTTTCGGCCATGGTGGCTGGGTCGTGCTGTGGCCAGGGTCCAATGGGAGTGTCCAATTCAGGTGACGACTCATCGCTTTGGGTCGTCGCCCCCACCCTGCACCGTCGGACTTATAAAGGACGGATAGCGAAGCCGTCCGTCATCCTCTTCCTCTTTGTTTGGCCTTGGATCAATCTCTGCATGCACCTGTTGCCCCGCCTTCTCCACCTGTCTTTCGTCGCTGGACAACCCACTCACCTGGCTCCACCTAAAGTCCTCCCTCACACCAAACGGCCTCGTCCTTTCTCACGGACCGCATGCGCTGCGCCGGCACCGTACCCAAGCAGATGGCGTGCCAACTCTCAAGGAGGGATAGTTCAGCGGAGAGTCCCCCTAAAATCACCAACCACAGTGATTAATTTTTGCAGGTAATTCACCAAGTGTAATTTTGGTTCTGTAAGAAGTGCTCTCTTGAAATGCTCCAGGAAGATAGATTTTGGAAGTATTGAAATGACTGAACCTGTGTTCACCAGGAATTTAGTTAAGCACATCTGTCCATCAGATGTGCAAAGATGAACATCACAAAATAGGTTCCCTCTAATTTGGTCAGAGGCATGTGTGTTTATGCTTGAAACAGTCACATCTGGTATAGAAACTTCACACACTTGGTGTTTGTGCTCTTTACTGTGACATATTTCAGTAAAATGTCCAGTTTTTCCACACTGCCTGCGATTTACATAATTTGCGGGGCATTTGGGGGTAATTGGCCAAGTGAATTGTAGATCCACATCACAATGCCTGGTGTTGGCGCAGTGGTTAGGGCAGCGGCTTGGGATCCAAAAGGTTCTGAGTTCAAGCCCCGTTAGGCCACTGAATTAATACACCAGGGGGTTGACTCCGCCTGTCATCCTTCCGAGGTCGGCGAATGAGTACCAGTATACTGGGCCGGTGTATACCCCGGTTAAAATAGGTGTACCATATCCCTGTGTCGTAAGAGGCGACCAGGGTTGCGTCAGGAAGGGCATCCGGCGTAAAACATATGCCAAATCACGATGCGGATCATACGGATGATCCGCTGTGGTGACCCCTAATGGGAGCAGCTGAAAGAAGAAGAAGAAGAATTGTAGATCCACATCGCTAGTATGTACTCCCTTGGTGTACCTGTCGAGCCTGTGGAAATGTTGGCTTTAAAGGTTCATTTGAAGTGTTCCTGAGTATGGTGGTGTGTCTGTATCGCTTCCCTCGAGGACGTTCTGGTGTTGTATTGATATCCTGAAAGGATGTTGCCATGCTGTATGTGATTGCTTTCGCTTCCACCATGACTGATTTGATTTGTCCCGCCATTACAAGGGCTTTCTGCGGTGTAAGGTCCGGTTCCAAAAGCAAACGTTAATGTATGCGAGCTGTAAGGGGTTGTTTTTTTCCCACAAGCTGATCTATCATTTCATCAGAGAGATTGCTAAATTCACAATTAACGACAATCTCACGTATATCCGCAACGAACCGAGTTGTCGATTCACTCAGCCTCTGTACTCGCTGATGAAACTTATTTCGTTTGAAAACAATATTCACTTTTGGCATGAAAAGGCTGTTAATGCGGTGAGAGCAGCAGCATATGTGTCCTCAGCAACTGGGAGATTATAGAATAAACGCTGCCCTTCAGCTCTAAGACAGCGTATAAGCAATGCTCACTTCCTCGCATCCGACAGTGCCTCGTTATTTACTGCTAGCACGAAGTTCTCGAACATGTGCATCCAAGATGTAAAAGGTACCGAAGGTTTACCCAGACTTTGTAAGAATGCAACCGGTGGTGTAAGAGCCTGGTAAGACATCCTTGCCACTTTCATCCAATATCCTCGTCGCTGATATGTTGTATAATAATGGCAGCAGACACACAGGCCCTTGAGCTCAACCGTTTTTAATGGCGAATCACTCCCTTTCTCTCCACGCCTCTCACTCGTCACTTCCGGTTCCGCTTCCTCATTTCTGGTCCATCATGCATCACTTAACATTCACCTAACTCCCAATATCACATCAAGCCCATCAGAACGCACAGTTGTCACGCATTATGTTATGTTACGTTACACAAGAAAGCGTGACGTTATGCAAATTACTAAAAAAATAGCGTTACGTAGTTTTTGAGCGGCACCACATTGGGGTTAAGCAATCTGCGACCGTGTGACAAATCACGTTGTTCTGTGAAAACCGTGGCGGAGGTTGACATGGATAATTAAATAGGTGTCGAGATAATCTTCTAATAGCACAGTAAAGGTGTGTTTCCAAATTACGCAGTTCATGTTTTGAGAGTGCTTTAAAACACATTTCCCAATTGGCCCCTTACCGGATTTTGCTGCTGGTTGTGACCACAGTGTGGTCATTCCTGTCCAGTTATACTGATTTTGATAGTAGTTGAATTTTCAAATCCTGCAAATGCTTGTTTTCTTAGTCGATATTTACATCATTGAAAAATTGGTGTAAATTAATTTTCATATTTTATCATGTATCAATGCAAGTTATACACATCAAAAAAGCAGCTCAGATCAATATGAGAGGGAAAATGATCCTGCGTGTCGAGGTTTAAGCTGCCGATCTTCAATCTATGATCCCCATTTTCTATGTCGTAACGCATGTATTGTATAATCACTTGGTATTGAGACATCAGCAAAATACCATACATTTACATAAAATTTGCAGAAATTTACCTAAAAATTACATTTGAAATTAACTAATATGAAAGCAAAGCTTGCAATATGGAAGGCTCCGGAAAAAACAAACAAACATATCCGGTCCAAAAAAGAAAAGCTGCCAATTAAATCATTAGAAATACATTGAATATGAAATTAAATGCTACCTTTGCATAAATTAGCATAAAACTCATTGAAGACATTTATCGATAAATAGTTAACATTGAAATATTATTTATCTGGGACAAACATGGAAATACACACAAAATTGAAGCTCCCATACCAACATTCTTTTCCGTTCAAAGAGTATGCTTAAAATGCATATAATTTGCTGAAATTATCATTTTAATCATTGTAGCCAATTACAGGTTTGGTGGCACCTTTGGCAAAATTAATACTATTGATACTATTGATAGAAATCACATCAAGGGAAAAAAAATGTTGCTATTTTCTGGTCTGCACCCTGAATTCAGTTAAGCTGCCTGACTAATAGGGCCAAAAACGATGCACAGTATTGTATGTGGTGTCTTTAGCACAATGATGAGGACAGATGGAGAGAATCAAACACCATTTATTCCATTGAAGCAGGCCTCACTCGGCCGGGCCAACAGCGGTCTTACTCGGCCAGACACAATACAACACTGTGCAGTACAGCATAGCATGATATTTCAAAAACGTTGTTGACAGGTTATGACAAAACTATGTGGATGAGTTGGTTCAGTGAAAAGAACAAGTGGATTATATTTTGATTGAGATCCAGATCTAGATCTGGCAGATCAATGGGCTAAAACGTTCAGGCTGGCAGAGGTATGCGTTCGAGTAAGTCTCACCCCAAGGGGATCACAAGTGGATGTGATCGACTATTGCAATGTTTGTGTGTGTGTGTGTGTGTGTGTGTGTGTGTGTGTGTGTGTGTGTGTGTGTGTGTGTGTGTGTGTGTGTGTGTGTGTGTGTGTGTGTGTGTGTATATGTGTGTGTGTGTGTGTCCATGTCTATATATTTAGGGTACCCCATTGTTTTTGTATGAATTCGTCTTTTTTTTCTCCCCCCGCCTCCCCACCCTCTCACTTTTTCACCTTTATCACCTCCGCCGACTGAAGGTGGAAGGTTTTGATGAAACTTGACCACAACCTTAATCATGCATGATGTACCAAAGGGTATCAACCACATAAAAATGTGTCCTTAAATGAGGTCTACTGGAGGGTTTTGACCCCCCCCCCCCCAAAATCGGTATTTGCTTTCTTCTCCAAAACTACACAAACGACTTCGACGAAACTTGACCACAACCTTCATCACCCATGATGTACCAAAGTTTATCGTCTGCACAAAAATTTTGTTCATGGCATTAAAAAAATTCAGGGTCTAAGGGGGTCTGCTCAGGGTTTGAGTGACTGTTGCTCCTGATCCCGGTGAGCTTCAGGACAGGCTGTCCTATTTTTCATTTATTTGTTTGTTTGTTTGATAAGTGGCAAAATAAATTTTTGCGAAGAACGTTGATCTGTTCTGTTGGTTTGCTTGTTTGTCTGCTCGTCTTCAGGTCAGTCTGCTCATCTACAGGCCAAACCGCTCAGCCGATCGTTCTGAAACTGGGAGATTGTCGGTGCCATCCTTGCGAAGGTCGATCGACAGTCAACGCGATGGCAAGATGTAAACTATTCAGCCTAGTGGAGGTATGCGCTCCATCCAGTGCCGTTCGTTCCACCGTGCCACTCCATGAGTGATTTTTAGTTCACCAGAACTTTAGTCAGGTGAGCTTATGCGATCGAGCAGTATCCGTAGGTGAGTGAGTTAGTTAGTGTCAGTCAGTGACTCAGTGAGTCAGTCAGTCTGTAAATACTTCAGTCATTATCGCTTGAACCAAACAAACGATTTTGATGAAATTTGGCCACAAGCTTCATATCTGATGCCTGATTAAGGTGTATTGACTGCATCAAAATCTTTTATAATATGCTAGGAATGCAGAGCTTTGTAACGATTTGAATTCCTTGCGAGAAGATGCTGTTGGCTGCGTGAAGTGGAGAGACACGGAGCAGGGGGATGTTTAATGTGCAAGGATGATAAGTCTGGGGATTGATAGTGAATCACAGGCATATTAAATACAAATAGCCTGTTATATGAGCAGCATTGCCGGATTTATAAAAATTAAATCACGGAACATAGATTTAATCTCAGCTCAGCTATGAACTATAATTGCTTACATGTCAAATACTGGGTCAGGAATCGAACCCAGGCGAGACAGCTCAGAGGCAGAGTTGACCCTCCATTTGGGACTATAGGGAACGGCCTTGCACCTGTAGTCCTGAGGGAGCCATCAGCTCTGCTGGTCTTTGTGGGTTTGGAATAAAAAAAAGGAGGAGTGACATTCCAGCTGTGTGTGTGATGACTATGGGTTGCGGAAAGTCATGTACGTAGCTGATTTCGTTTTCAAAGCAGCACAGTGTGTTGAGAATGTTGCATGTGAACCATGAGTCACAAGGTGTTTGGTCACCATGGTCACGCTGAGGTTGATGATGCCGTCACACCAGGTTAAAGGCTCATAAAATTGTTGAAATTGAATTGTTAAAATGGCTACATAATACATACGCGACTGAGTTGAGCACTGAGATTGCACGGGTGTCCGAAGGGAAGGGTCGGTTTCAAATCACCTTTTTGATAAGCTCAGTTAACATCCAAGCCGTGCCAAGAGTGCCGTGTATTCAAGCCGTGCCGTTATTCTTTTAAAAGCAAATTTGTATAGTATATTTTATTGTATCCATGGAAGTCACGTGATATTGGTGGAATTTGAATGATGTGGATTGTTCGTCCTTGCCCCACAAATGTGCATGCATATAATATATGGATGGATGGTTGCGCAGTGAGAGGTATTTTGCAGAGGTATTTTAAGATCACACGTTTTAATGTAGGATGGTTTTGATCGAGCGCCGTGTTGGTTGGCAGGCCAGGCAAGCGAGAGCATAACCCTCCATTGCAGTAAATCAGAATAAGGAGATAAAACGTGATAGGTTGTAGTTACTGATGCTGTCGTTGCCGGGGAGGTGAATACAACCAACATGGTGGTGTGCATGGCATTATGGGATAGCTCTTTTTTTCATTTTCATTTTCTAATGGTCATACAAAAATACCCCCCAGAGGTAAACACTGCCCAGACGCGTCCGGAGACAAACACCACCCGGACAAGTCCCAGAGAGAGAGAGAGAGAGAGAGAGAGAGAGAGAGAGAGAGAGAGAGAGAGAGAGAGAGAGAGAGAGAGAGAGAGAGAGATATATATATATATATATATATATATATATATATATATATATATATATATATATATATATATATATATATATATATATATATATATATATATATATATATATATATATATATATATATATATACATATATATATATATATATATATATATATATATATATATATATATACATATATATATATATATATATATATATATATATATATATATATATATATATATATATATATATATATATATATATATATATATATATACATATATATATATATATATATATATATATATATATATATATATATATATATATATATATATATATATATATATATATATATATATATATATATATATATATATATATATATATATATATATATATATATATATATATATATATATATATATATATATATATATATATATATATATATATATATATATATATATATATATATATACATATATATATATATATACAGCCTGGTGTGTTGGCGCAGTGGTTAGGGCAGCGGCTTGGGATCCAAAAGGTCCTGAGTTCAAGCCCCGTTGGGCCACTGAATTAATACACCAGGGGGTTGACTCAGCCTGTCATCCTTCCGAGGTCGGCGAAATGAGTACCAGTGTACTGGGCCAGTGTATACCCTGGTTAAAATAGGTGTACCATATCCCTGTGTCGTAAGAGGCGACCAGGGTTGTGTCAGGAAGGGCATCCGGCGTTAAACATGTGCCAAATCACTATGCGGATCGGATGATCCGCTGTGGCGACCCCTAACGGGAGCAGCCGAAAGGAGAAGAAGATATATATATATATATATATATATATATATATATATATATATATATATATATATATATATATATATATATATATATATATATAGAGTCGGGGAGTTATCAGAAAGCATGTTATGCTTTATGAACAACACACACACACACACACACACACACACACACACACACACACACACACACACACACACACACACACACACACACACACACACAAACACACAAACACACAAACACACAAACACACACACACACACACAGATACATGCTCGGCCGATGTCAGCAATTTTTCGGGAATCAGCAGATTGGAGTCAATGTGATGACTGGCTACAGTATGTACTGTATACAACCCAAAAACCTTGAATAGTCTTCACCAAAAAACGTTACATTTAGACAGATGTTTCAGGGAGATGTTTATAAACATTTTTCTTGATAAACAACGACGTGTGACGGGTGGAAAAAAATTGGCTCAGCAATTTAGAAAACACGTTAATCCTGCAAATGGCTCAGAAATCTGGCGTTATCAAATATATATTTGCTTTGAAACTCACAAAGAGAAACATATCACCTTTGTAAAGCAAATCCGATAAACAAATACTTTAAAAACAGGTGCGAGGACAAAGGAAAACCTGATAGAAGCTCCATAAGATACGGGATGAAACTTTGCCACCACGGTGCCCGTAACAGGCATGGCATGTCCACACACCCGTGGAGAGTCCGTACAAATCCAAATCTACCCACATGTACTTCGTCCATGTGTGCCGTATACATACATTTATTTACCTTACAGTAACTGTGGATTGTACATCCCGATCGGGACATGAACTGTACAGCTCATTAAGTGGCTTCAGCACTCAAGCACTCCAACGGAATGCCTGGCTTGGTAAGTGATTACCAATTGACGTCAATACAACTATGCACCTGCAAATTCCCGTGCAATGTCTGAATTGGACATTGTTTGGACGTTTAGACACTACTATATAATTGGACACTACTATATAAAACCTAAAATCATGGGCGGATGGTGAAGCCTCGGTTGACCCATGTGAGTATGTCTATGAATTATGTATGATTGGACAATGACTACGTCTATTAATTACAGAGTATTGGAATGTACCATTTAGACATTTAGACCTTTATACCCCTTCGAACTTTTTCACCCCTTTCAACCTTTTATGACCATTTAGACTTTTTCTCCCTTTAGACCCTTTTTGACTTTTTCGACCCCTTAGATCTGAAGACATTTACACACTTCATATTGCTGAGACCCCTTGACCGTTTGACCTTTGACAATTAGACCCTCTTTATTCACTTTAGACCCCTTAAACGCTTTTGACCTGTAACTACTGCCGGAACATACCCTTTAGACCTATAGTAGACCCCTTAGATGTTTCAGACTCTGTTTCAGACCATTTGGACCTTTTAAGACCCTTTGTACTCTTAAAGACCTTTACACCCTTTAGACCCCTTGACCCTTCGACATTTTGACCCTCCTGAAACTCCTTAGACCCTAACTACTATTGGAAAATGGCCTTTAGATCCCTTTATACCTCAGACCCCTCAAGACGATTCTGGAGCCCGAGAGACCATTTGAAACACTTAGACCCTATACACCCTTCAATAGACACACCACACAAACATCTACAGCAGGAGTCTCCAACCTGCGGCCCGCGGGCCACATGCGGCCCCTTAGACGGATTGATGCGGCCCGCGGTGCCATATTAAGTTTACATTACAATGCGGCCCGCGATACTGCCAATTTGTCAGGGTCAATGATCAAAGCGTTCTGTAATTTTTATTATGATTTTGATTCATATTAGACACGTGTGTTTTTAACACGATTATTCATTTATCATATTCGTTCCCAAGAAAAATATATTCAGCACTAATTTTTGTTTAAATTTCCGCATATTAATTATACATATTTTTTTTCAGAATTTAGCGTCCTTTTTTGGGTGCGGCCCTCCGCCCCTCACCACTTTGGTTTTGTGGCCCTCCACCCAAAAAGGTTGGAGACCCCTGATCTACAGTATAGTCTTTTTGTGATACACAGACTATACTTTTTCAGCAATTAATGTGCAATTTCCACCCACCTTGAGGCTGGTTACTCTGCTTGTTTGAACAGAATTTGCATCTTGGGTAATTGATTTGGTTCACGAATCAAAACCTCGAATCATATTGTTTATTTGGATATCGCAAGTATCGTGCTACGCAGGACATCTCATTTGTTTGTCTGTTAACAGGATATCTCAAAGGGTTATGGACGGATTCGGACGAAACTTGGTGGACAGGTTTGGTGCGTGACAAGGACGAATCGATTCGATTTTGGTGAAGATCCGGATCGCACAATTTATTTATTTTTCTCCAGTTTTTCTCAATTGCAAAATCAATGCGAACGAAACTGTGTCCAAAGACAGCAAAAGCAATAATAACACAAGCAAAAAAAACAAGCCTACTTTGCAAAACCAGTGTTTTTATACTTGTCTTCACAAAGATTGCAAAACTCAAACAAGTTTTTACAAAACACTCAACACAAACCAGTTACATTTAGCACAACATTCACATGTGCTGAGAGTTTGTCGTTTTCTCATTGACTACAGATGTTTGCAAGTGGAAGCAATCAATTCCAATAATTGCATTCATTTATAACTCACACGTGGAGATACGAACCGCTCTGTTTTTCAATCTGTTGGACCAGGGCCGGATTTAGGCATGAGCAAGCTGGGCAGTTGCCCAGGGGCCTCCACAACCAGGATACTGGGTACTGGGGAACTTGGTCCACCGAACCCGCGTCATCACAACCGAAAAAACCGAGGGCTATATATATAGGTCGCTGTAGATCTGAGAACAAGGAAAACGCAATCTCCACATATTTCATGAAAAATTTTTTTTAAGGAAAAATGTATTTGTGAGTGCCTGAATGGTAGTTGGTAGTTAGTGGAACAGATATAAGATATTCATCTTATCTCATTCTCTATTTTATATAGAAGTCAGTTGACTTCGATGGGAGTATGGGACTTTGCACGTCTCTTTACTCTTATTATCCTCGATTTTTTTCAGGTTACATTTATGGTTCTTGCATTTTTAAGGTTACTTTAGTAGTTAGCTTACGTTTGGTTAACCTGGCTTTAGCCGTTTGCACTTTGCTCTACAAAACTGTTGAGGTATATTCAGCTGTTAGGACTTTGCAAGGGTCAAGTCTCGTAAAGTGCCTGGTGGTCTCATCAGTGGTCTGTAAATATAGGTATTAGGTACTGTACTAGATTGTAGATTCTATGATTGATCATGATTGACCTGCTTGCTTATTCACTACACTATTCAGATTCTTTATACTTGAAACATGGGAACTTCCAACTTCGTAGATTCTTATAGTTTGATCATGATGTTTAAAGATGTGCCTGCTTGCTTATTCAAATTCTTTATACTTGAAAAATAGGAACTTCGCAGATTCATATAATCTTATAGATTGATCATGTGCTAGCTTATTCAGATTCTTACATGTATATAGTTTGATCATGATGTTTAAAGATGTGCCTGCTTGCTTACTCAAATTATTTATGCTTGAAGCATAGGAACTTCGCAGATTCTTATAATCTTATAGATTGATCACGTGCTGGCTTATTCAGATTCTTTATACTTGAAACATAGGAACTGGATTCTTACTTGTATATAGTTTGATCATGATGTTTATAGGGTGTCAAAAAATATACAACTTTTAAAATGCTTCGTTTGATCCTAAAAAAGCAGTAATTTTGTCGCCAATGTTTCATTTCTTGTTGCATAGATCCTGAAGTTTATTTTGATACCAAGCAAGCGCCAGAAAAATGCCAAGACTGACTCTACAACAACGGACGAAAATTGTTGAACTTTGGCACCAGACGAAAAGTGTCATACAGGTGCAACATCTTTACTCAAGACATTTCGGTATCCACTTGCGCCATGCACCAAACTTTCGGACAATAAAGTGCACCATCGCAAAGTTTACCAATGTGGGAACAATCAGTGACCTTCACAAGGGTCACAGTGGTCGGAAGAGGACAGGTCGTAGTGAAGAAAATGTGGAAATGGTGAGACAGGCGGTCGTTCAGAGTCCAAAAAAATCGATTTGACGACTTTCTGCCGAGACAAACATTCATAAGAGCACCGTTCAGAGGATCCTTCGCCAAGACATTCATGCCTTTCCATACAAAATTCAAACGGAAACAGTGCTTACTGATCAATAGAAACGCAAACGACTAGACTTTGCAAATTGGTTCTCAGGAAAGTTGGAGGAAGATGCAGACTTCCTCAAAAAACTTCACATGATGGACGAATGCCATGCTCACTTGTCCGGGGAGGTAAACAAGCAAAACTTTCGGTACTGGGGAACTGAAAATCCTGATAATGCATCAACTGAACTGGTGCCTCGATCTGTTCTCAAAGTCACCATGTGGGTGGCGGTTGGTTGGTATGGGATAATTGGTCCATACTTCTTTGAAGATGACCAGGGACGCACTTGCACGGTAAACCAGAGGAACTATCGCAAAATGATTCAGGACTTCTATCTGCCTGAGCTACGTACTCAGGCCCGTAGGAGAAACAACCTGATCCAGATGAGAACCCAGTGGTTCCAGCAGGATGGGGCACCGCCCCATACAGCCAGGGAAACAAGGCGTTTTCTCAACCAACATTTTGAGGGCCGCTTTATCTACCTCTACGAAGACATTGAGTGGCCACCGTATTCCCCTGACCTTACTCCTCCAGACTTCTTGTTGTGGGGGTATCTCAAGGACAGGATCTTTGGAAACCCTAGGCCTCAGACTCTTGATCAGCTGAAGAAAAACATCCACTGAAAAATCCAGAACATTCCTCAGGAAACGTTTCCCAAAGTGATGGAGAACATGACAACGCGTTTGCAGGCAGTGATCGGACAACATGGAGCCTACGTCGCACATGTGGTCTAAAAGAAAACTACGATTCTATACCAAAATTTAAATTTTGGTGGCAATTTTGACATTGGTACAATAAACTTCAACCTTTCAGCTTTCTATCCAGCCATATATCTTTTTTTAAAATATAAGTTATGACCATCCTCTTTGCAGATGAAAAGTTGTATATTTTTTTGGAACACCCTGTAAATATGTGCCTGCTTGCTTATTCAAATTCTTTATGCTTGAAACATATGAACTCGATTCTTATAATCTTATAGATTGATCATGTGCTAGCTTATTCAGATTCTTTATACTTGAAACATAGGAACTAGATTTTTACATGTATATAGATTGATCATGATGTTTATAGATGAAAAGTTTTATTCAGATTCTTTGTTCTTGAAAAAAATATACTTTATGGATGACTGTAAATAGGTCTTGTCACCTTTTTAGTATTCTAAGGTAGGGTGGGCCTCCACTTCTCAAGGCTGTCCAGGGGCCACCACATGTCTAAATCCGACCCTGTGTCGGACCTGAATCATGAATACGAGGGGCCACAGGTGAACTCTGTGGTGGGAGAGAGAGAAATGGGGCTGGAGTTATAAAAAGAGATACGAGCAACCATCGTTGATCACGTACTCAATCACGGACTGAGCATGAGAGAGGCTGTTCTGGCCAGCGAGTGAAACCCAATGTCATGAGATCAACAGTTTCTTCAGTCATTCATGTCATCAGTCAATGAGATTTGGTACCATAAGTGATCTTTGGAAATTGTCCACCTTTGCACTGTCTGTACTCTGTGGTGTAGTGCACTGTACTGCAAGCGATAGAGAAGAAGTATATTTGTTTCGCTTTCGTTCAATTGCATATTGTATTCCCATCCGTCAAAATTCCATCATTTGTGGACACGGTCATCGTCGTCCGTCGGAAAGTCATTCGGAGAAGGATCATTCAGGACGGCGATACATTTCCAAATATTACCCGTATCGCTGGATTTGCTTGGCAACTCTGTTCACCTGTCCGAAAGATAAACCAATTTTCCGTGAAACAAATGTACAGGGTGCCAAATATGATTATATGAGAGGAACACGAGCAGCCATGATGCATTGTTTTCGGGAAACGATTTATTTACGACATTCATGTGCGTGTGTTTGTATATAAGTCCTGTGAAACCCCTGAGACCCTTATCTACTCCAAATGGACGGTGTGTTTGTGTGTGTGTGTGTGTGTGTGTGTGTGTGTGTGTGTGTGTGTGTGTGTGTGTGTGTGTGTGTGTGTGTGTGTGTGTGTGTGTGCGTGTATGTGTGTGTGTGTGTGTACACGCGTGTAAGCTACTTTCCGATCGACCCAGCATGCATGCTCTCATGGGTGTACAAACATGGCGGATAATGCGCTCATGGGTGTACAAACATGGCGGATAATGGCTTCAAAAAATGAGCGTCCCCTCCTATCCAATTAGCAGAGAGGTCAGCACTGTCCACCGAACCCGCGTCATCACAAACGAAAAAACCGAGGGCTATATATAGGTCGCTGTAGATCTGAGAACAAGGAAAACGCAACAAAGAAGGAAATAAACATCATATCCCGTTGTTTTTCTCTAAATTAACATGTGGTGACGCAATATGAAGTTAATTTCTTTGTTGTTTTTTGTTTTTTTCCAACGTAAATGCTTATCGATGTCACATGATTTGAAAGTCACGTGATCAGCATGGTTGCTCTCAGGCTGTTGGCGTGGTGAAGCGTCGGGTACAGTTTGTACTTTGAATAACAATCTTATGATTGTGTACAGTATACGGGAAGTAAACATCTCGATGCAGAGTCGAGGGTAGACCAGGATTTTGAGTAACTGGCGTGTTGTCCGCTGGAAACGTCGTTGTGAGGCCCGTGATTCGCCAGATTTCCGCGATGGGCCCAAAATCTTCGGCTTCGGGGAAGAAGGGTCGGAAAGGAGGGTCGGAGTTGTCCGACCGTGGGTTCGTTCGAGCTAAGGGTCTTCCTGAAAAAACCGTCTCGAATGTTCCAGAAAAGTCGAAACTCGGGAAGAAAACGGATGAGTGGGAAAGACAATTGGATGGGGGGGCATTTCTACCCCGTAAAAGCAAGACGACTCGTCGATCAAAGACGTCTTCTGGATCGGCACAGGCACCATTAAAAAAGGCCGCTCTTCGTGCTCGTGGAAGCAAGTTGGAACGAGTTCGGGATTCCTCGGGATCCAAAAGGAAAACTTCCGAAGTGTTCGTGCTCTTCGTGGGAAACCTGCCGTTTGACGTGACGAAGAAGCAAATCGTGGCCCATTTCGGCCCTTTGGGTGGGTTAACTCACGCACGGCCCGTTCACCGTGCAATGTAGAAGGTTACCATGTTACAGGAACACGAAACTGCACATCGAGCAACAAAGGAGGAAAGTTCTGATGCAATAACTTTTGGACCTTTTAATGGCATTTATATACAACAGGTTAACATGATAACCACACACGGTAACATTTATATACAGCAAGTTAACATGATAACCACACGGTAACATTTATATACAGCAGGTTAACATGATAACCACACACGATAATATTTATATACAGCAGGTTAACATGATAACCACACGGTAACATTTGTATACAGCAGGTTAACATAACCACACACGATAATATTTATATACAGCAGATCAATATGATAACCACACATAATATTTATATACAGCAGATTAATATGATAACCACACATGGTAATATTTATATACAGCAGGTTAACATGATAACCACACACGATAATATTTATATACAGCAGGTTAACATGATAACCACACGGTAACATTTATATACAGCAGGTTAACATGATAACCACACACGATAATATTTATATACAGCAGGTTAACATGATAACCACACGGTAACATTTGTATACAGCAGGTTAACATAACCACACACGATAATATTTATATACAGCAGATCAATATGATAACCACACAATATTTATATACAGCAGATTAATATGATAACCACACATGGTAATATTTATATACAGCAGGTTAACATGATAACCACACACGATAATATTTATATACAGCAGATCAATATGATAACCACACATGATAATATTTATATACAGCAGATTAATATGATAACCACACACTGTAACATTTATATACAGCAGGTTAACATGATAACCACACACGATAATATTTATATACAGCAGATTAATATGATAACCACACATGATAATATTTATATACAGCAGATTAATATGATAACCACACACGGTAACATTTATATACAGCAGGTTAACATGATAACCACACACGGAAACATTTATATACAGCAGGTTAACACGATAACATTTATATACAGCAGGTTAACATGATAACCACACACGATAACATTTATATACAGCAGATCAATATGATAACCACACATGATATTTATATACAGCAGATTAATATGATAACCACACACGGTAACATTTATATACAGCAGGTTAACACGATAACATTTATATACAGCAGGTTAACATGATAACCACACGATAATATTTATATACAGCAGATCAATATGATAACCACACATGATAATATTTATATACAGCAGGTTAACATGATAACCACACACGGTAACATTTATATACAGCAGGTTAACACGATAACATTTATATACAGCAGGTTAACATGATAACCACACGATAATATTTATATACAGCAGATCAATATGATAACCACACATGATAATATTTATATACAGCAGATTAATATGATAACCACACACTGTAACATTTATATACAGCAGGTTAACATGATAACCACACACGATAATATTTATATACAGCAGAACAATATGATAACCACACATGATAATATTTATATACAGCAGATTAATATGATAACCACACACTGTAACATTTATATACAGCAGGTTAACATGATAACCACACACGGAAACATTTATATACAGCAGGTTAACACGATAACATTTATATACAGCAGGTTAACATGATAACCACACACGATAACATTTATATACAGCAGGTTAACATTATAACCACACATGGTAACATTTATATACAACAGGTTAACATGATAACCACACGGTAATATTTATATACAGCAGGTTAACATGATAACCACACACGGTAACATTTATATACAACAGGTTAACATGATAACCACACACGATAATATTTATATACAGCAGATCAATATGATAACCACACATGATAATATTTATATACAGCAGATTAATATGATAACCACACACGATAATATTTATATACAGCAGATTAATATGGTAACCACACACGATAATATTTATATACAGCAGTTTAATATGATAACCACACATGATAATATTTATATACAGCAGATTAATATGATAACCACTGCGATAATATTTATATACAGCAGGTTAACATGATAACCACACATGATAATATTTATCTACAGCAGATTAATATGATAACCACACACAATAATATTTATATACAGCAGATTAATATGATAACCACACATGATAATATTTATATACAGCAGATTAATATGATAACCACACACTATAATATTTATATACAGCAGGTTAACATGATAACCACACACAAAAACATTTATATGCAGCAGGTCAACATGACTAGTAGACTACCCGTCCCATGGACGGGTAGCAGAGGTGGTGGTGATCTCTTCTGTGGTAGGCACGTGACAGCACTGGACCAATCATGTTCAGTGATGTACCTCGGGCTGCATAAGCTAATACTCGGTAGCCTCGGCTTCACTTTTTAACCCCCCTAATTTTTGCTCATTCGATGCCTGGTGTTGGCGCAGTGGTTAGGGCAGCGGCTTGGGATCCAAGAGGTCCTGAGTTCAAGCCCCATTGGGCCACTGAATTAATACACCAGGGGGTTGACTCAGCCTGTCATCCTTCCGAGGTCGGCGAAATGAGTACCAGTATACTGGGCCGGTGTTTACCCCGGTTAAAATAGGTGTACCATATCCCTGTGTCGTAAGAGGCAACCAGGGTTGCGTCAGGAAGGGCATCCGGCGTAAAACATGTGCCAAATCACGATGCGGATCATACGGATGATCCGCTGTGGCGACCCCTAACGGGAGCAGCCGAAAGAGGAAGAAGAATTTTTGCTCATTCGCTCGTGATAGCAAGCTAAAACGTTTAGGGATGCAGAGTTATGTATACTATCTATCTATATATTACTAAAACTCTCATCATGTATGTATGTATGTATGTATGTATGTATGTATGTATTGTTGCGGATTCGCGCCCGCCGGCGTGCGAACGGAGACGTAACTCGAATCGCGGCACGTCGCCCACCGGACGGACAATCCAGTCGTGACCCTCTCGGACTAACGCCGGGAACTAGTCACGGGTGGACCTTTCGGTCTCACCACGATCGTGCCAATCGGCCCCCGCGTGGGATAGGGTTGCTCGCCAAATTCGACCTACCTAAGTACCCACACGGAGGGTAGACCGGGCGATCGCACCTCGCCGCAGGTCGACTTCGGACACGGGCCACTTTAAGCGACCCGTTCCGTACTATCGGGATAACCGAGCGGTGTTATTCGTCGGCCTCGACGGTTCGATTAATTATCGGGTGTTTTAGCCCACGACCAACCCTTTACGTGAAGCAAGATGGAGATTCAATGAAAGAAAAGACGAAGCGAAGCGGGAAAACAGTTCAACATAATTCACATTTATTTCGCGATGAACGGGAAGCACACATATACAATTACACCAAAAGCACATGTAAAAGAAGAAGAAACACAATATTACACAAAAAGCAAATATAAAAGAGAAACACAATGCAGAGCTATCCGACTACCGAGCACACGGCAACACTTATACAATTTTACTTCACAGACGGCGCGACAACACAGATACCCAAAGCAAAAGAAAAAGAACCACCCTCCAGGATGAGGGGGGTAGGCGGCCTGGGGCCGAGACCGTGTCGGGCCTACCCGTCTGATGATGAGACGCAAAGTGGCGGTGGCTCCTCAACTCCGCGGGCCTCGCGGACAGTGTCTGGTAGGGGGTGGGAAAGGGGCCCCCTTGTCGCACTATCTCAGCGCGGGGGGAAACAGGAGGGGGTTGTTGATGCTCGGGGGGGGGAGGAGGATATCACCCTGTCTCGGGTCCCGCGACGAGCGTCTCCACCTCGACCTCGGTCGCGCCGCCGACCTCTCCCTCCGCCGCTCCCCGACTCCGACGCGAGCACCCCCTCGATCGCCTTCGCCGCCGCCACCTCTCCACAGCTCCGTCCTCTTCTCTCCGACTACTACCACTTCTTCCCAGCTCCACCAACAACTCCCAACCGCGAACTCCAACTCTCCCCTCCGAACTGAACTGTTTGGCGAGCGCGGCCGTTTATATCCCCCGTGGCCTCGCTCCCCCACCTTGACCCTTTACCTCCGACCCTTCACCTCTAACTGGCTCCCCATTGGACCGACGAAAAGTGGGCGTGAATGCTTTTTGATCCATGAATTTGCATATAGCGACCTCACTCCAACGCCCTGGAGGCGGGGCCAAATCGCCCCACGCTCTCCGATAGGACGGAACAGAAGTGGGCGTGAGTCGTTTTTGATCCGTTTTCTTCGGAAAGTCTGTGATGTTTCTGAACACGCTGCTCGGTGCGCGCCCTGCACGAGTCCAGTATCGGTGCCCACAAGTGGCGCAAGAATGGTGGTGATGCGATGGTGGCGAGTTGTGACGGTAAAGGTCGTGGCTGTTGTTGTGAAGCGGCGTTGTGGTTGGTGGTTGTTGTTTGATGGCTGTTGAGACGTGGTTGGTGGTTGTAGTAATGGCGGCTGGTCCAAAATAAAGATAGTAAAAGAAAAACGGCTATCTAAAAGGGTCGCAGCCCGCATGAATGACATTTATTCCCTCGAAACAACGGGTTTGGGCCTAACTACACATATACTTACAGAGATATCTCACCTAAGGGACCTGAATGGTGGTTTGTGAATTTCGTCAACCACAACAGCATGTATGTATGTATGCATGTTCCAGAAATACAGCCAAAAACGGTACACGATAGCACAAATTTTTTCGTGCCACCTTACTCACCCATTCACCTGCGGTGTGCAGTATCAAGTTTCGTTCAAATCGGGCGATGGAAAAATTATTAAACAAGTGGTGCCAGGCACAACAAATCCCGCCCATTGAAAGCAAACGTTATTATTTGCTCAACACAAATATTAAATAGCAAATAAATGAAAACGTTCTGATCGAAAAACGATTTTGACTCAAGACTTTCATTGCCCACCTGTGAATAAAATTTGACAGTGTTTGAGCCAGCCGTTTTCCCGTAAAGTTGTATTTTCGTAACCATGTTTTAGTTGAAATGGCAAATTTGTAATTTTGACCGATGACCATGACCCCCAAAGCTTCGGACCCTACCAATCTTCACAAATATGCATTTTTAATTATAGGAAGGGGTAGGATTATAAGTGACAAATAGAATAAGGTTCACTATAAGCTTGGTTTGAAGTAAATCAGATCATTTTTGACGAGGTTATGAGCAAAAAACGATTTTGATCTTTTTGTGACCTTGACCTTTGATCCAATTGGACCCAAAAGCTAATGGGGTCGTCCAAGGTTCATTGCCCACCTGTGGATTAAATTTGATAGTGTTTGCTAAAGCCGTTTTTCCGTAAAGTTGCTAACAGACAGACAGACAAACAAACCGGACGATTACAATATCCCGCTCCCTCCCTCCGGGGGGCGGGATAAAAATCAATTCCCAATTCAACGAAGTACTCTTCGGGAGAATTTGATCAATGCAAACAACCTCAGCGGTACAGACTGTGGAGACGGTGTGTCGTGGCATACGTTCGTCATCTAAAGTGGTTGCCATGGCAACCAGGATGCTGTTTTCCATCCGTCCCTGTCCGTACTCTCAAAGTTTTCAACTTTCACATTTCATATTTGGTACATAGGCACAGACTGTGGAGACGGTGTGTCGCGACATACGTTCGTCATCGAAAGTGGTTGCCATGGCAACCAAGATGCTGTTTTCCACGTAGGAGCACAATTCTGTATATACCTTCTTGTTCGGGCGTATGTTGTGCTCACTTGCACTCTTGTTACTGATTGCAATATACAAATACATATATTGCTTAGAAATTATTTGGATCAGACTTCACCGCAATGCTTTATAAAAAAATATTAATCATTAGACGAGTCTTTTAAAAACGATAAATGTATAAACAGGCGAGCATTGGGTGACTTTGACACCAACTCTGGTTTGTCTCTTTGTATCGTGGTATTTTTACCATGGGCTTCTGCTAGTCTTTCACTATAATGGAGCAAACAGATGTGAAAGTCACCAAAACTCCAAAATTGACACGGCGGAAATAGCACCACCTTTAGTGGTAGTCGGTATTACAACTAATCTTCCTATATATTGTGATATGGAGTAGTGGACCGAGAAGGGTACTCCCACCCCTAGGGAGGGAATGCCCACAAGTCATCTGAATTATTTAACCTGTGCATTTAACCATTTCATTATTAGGTGATATAATGATAACTATTAAATGCTAACTCACAGAAAATGTACCGATTTGAATTTGTTTTGATGCACAAACAGCGGTGTCATAACAGTGCACGATGCTTGCTCACGGTCATATATTTGCACTGTGAACGGCTTCGATGTTCTAATTTGCGATGCCCCTTATCACCGCAGCCAAAGTGAAAACGGTGCGGTTGATGACGAACAAAGAGACTGGGAAACTCCGTGGCTTCGCTTATATTGAACTTGTGAACAAGAGGGCATACAAGGTATTTTACTTCCTCTTCTTAAGAAAAAAACAAAAAGTATATATTTTTTTACTGTTCAATTTTACATCAGAATCGGTGGGTGTAATGGTTAGCGCATTCGCTCTGATTCTGGTTGGTCGTTGGTTCACTCTCAGGCTGTGTCACACCAAAGTCTTCAAAAATGGTACGCGTTGCTTCCTTGCTTGACGTTCAGCATTTAAGATGTTAAGCGCATGGACCATCCCATAGGTTGGCATCATGAGTATGAGGTAATTCCCCAGTGAGTGCGGGGAGCAAATGCGGTGCCATTGTTGTGATGTCGCTGATATCCAGAGTGCCCCGAAAAGTGACGACATTGCCTCCAAGCTCAGTGGCTGCGTTTGTCTCGTCTGACAGTCCAATGTTGTCTATGCATGTGTGTGGTAGCACTACTCCCAGCCTTAATTCATGTTTAAAAAAATTTAAATAAAAAAATTTATTTTTAAATGTTGAACTCGTGAAAGAGGTTCTATTATCAACAGCCTCGTTTTTGTGATTGCATGTCCTCTTCTTTGGGTTCAAAGCACCCCATAGTCGTCGACATTTTGTTTTGAAGTTGCACGAACATAGCATAACAATTGTAAGTAGAAAAGGATGAAAAAGATAAACCCAAATACATTTGACACAGTCTTCATTTTTTTTAATTTTGAATTCCATCGACTAAGCCTTTAAACTTTCAAGACAGTGTGGAAAAGATTTATTTTCCTCACGTTGCATTTTCACAATTGAACAAATCTGATTGTTAGTTTTACTGAACTGCCTTATTTTCAGGAGCGAAAGCAAATGCAGCAATAAATAGACAATAATTTAAAGGTCATCTGAGACCTCTTCATGTGCCTGTGCATGGCATGGGAAAATGGAACACCAACGACAATAATGGACACAAGCATAAATACCATAATCACCTGTGTATAATCTGCTTTTAGGGAACTTTTCTGCTAAAATTCTCAAGAAATACCAGTTTATATGTATAATCCACACCCCAAAACTTACCAGAAATGATCTCCAGCTCATGACTGGAAATTAATTTAACTCAAAAGCAGTGTTTTGTTGATCTATGGAGAAAGCCATTATGGATGGTGTTTAATTCGGAATAACGGATGACTTCAAACTTGTATGAAACACAATATGATGAACGATGTAGCATGTTGAATGTACCTCACAATTCTTACTGAGTGATGTGTGACATCTATCAGATTAGCAGTCAGATCTCGTAACTTTCAAATCTTTCGTGAGTCATTAACTTACAGTAATTCCGAAGTGGTCATTTGTGTGACAATACACGTGTGTTGATCCCCGAGCTTATTTTGCTGCTCTGGTGGTGCATTTTTTTAAAGGTTTTGAAAGCAAACGAAGAAATACATGCCATTATATTTCTCTTTCTATCTCTCTCTCACCCTCCTCTCTCTCTGTATCTCTCTCTCTCTGTCTCTGTCTCTGTCTCTGTCTCTGTCTCTGTCTCTCTCTGTCTCTCTGACTCTCTTTCTGTGACTTTGTATTGCCTCCACTGATGAAGTCACCGGAGGCATTGTTTTCAGGTTGTCCGTCCGTACATACATATGTCTGTCCATGCTAATTACCTCCTCCACCGAAGGTGGAAGGAGGTTAAGCCAAAAAAAACAAAAAAACATTTGTTTCCTATTGCATGGCCAGTACAAGAACCGAAATACGCCAATCGGCAGATCACGTGGGGTAGGGTCGATTGCCAATCTTCAATGTACCTAAATACCCACGTGATCCAACTACCGCGGTATTCCACCCTCGACGGATCTCGTACGGAATAAACCTCCGAGGCGAGCTTGTCCGTGCGCGATTCCGAGCGGTGTAATCACCGAGAACCGTCGGTCCAAATGTCCCCCTATTACGGCAAACCAACGGCTTTCTAACTCCCAACACACGGAATGTTCAGTCAATGAGGGAATGGACGCAACGAGCAGGTTTACATTCACACAAGGACATTTATTATAATGAAACACGTATGCAATTAAATAAGGCAAAACACGTATGCAATTATACAAGCAACAAAAGCACGACAAAAGAACTACAACCGTCCACTTATTATGCACAGTCATTTACACTTAACAGCAGTTCCTACTTATTAGACGGGCCCACGGACACACGTACGCACGCGCACGTACGCACGCGCGCGCGCACACACACACACACACACACGAAACGGTGGCTGAGGCCTTTAATCACAAGCTCCAGCTCGGAGGACAGGTAAGCTGAAACTCAGAGCTTGACTGGAACCTTTCCACCTCGTGTGATCTTCAACTTGTCCGGACCCGCGCTCCAGCGAGAGCGAGCTGGATCCAATCGCCGCGATCCTTCCCGAGCTCCCGCGAATCCTCCCGCGCTTCTCAACACGTGCCGGTGAGACGAGGCGCCGATCCTTCCTGTCGATCGTCGCTTCCCCGAGGATCTAACTCCAAGAAGAGGCCGATGCGTCACACCAAGCCGGGAAACAAAATGGAGAACGTAAAGCTTCACGAACCAAGAGGAAGAGAAAGAAGAGGAAGAAGCCTCCTCTCGCAGCTCGAGCCGAAGAACTGGCTCAAGTTCCTTCCAAAACAAAGCAGCAGCCGAAGCTCACTGAGCCAGCCGAAGCAAAAAGCTTCCGAAGGCCTCAAGCCAAGCAAGCCAAGCAGGACCCGATGGCCTGCTGAACGACTGCTCTCTCCGAAGCAAAAAAGCTTACTCCTCCCACGGGACTCAGCACACTAACTCAGCTCTACCACGGGACTCCCCCTGGGACTCTTCATGAACTTTACCACGGGACTCCCACGAACTCTTTTTGAACAAAGAAAAGATGTCCTCTTTATCCTTTGCACCCCCTCCCCTGCACCCGGCGTGACTCATGCCCTCGTGATCCACCCCCGCTCAACCACGGGTGGGAGGGAGTTGTTGACGTCACGGGATGGCAGGATTCTTCTTCCTCTTCGCAGAAGAGGGGGAGGGACGTCTCCATTGTTCGCTCCATTACTATTAAATCGATCCGCAGCGCATCTAATCGATTTCAAAACATTTAAACAATGGAAAGTGAGCTATCTCGGGAACATGCACTTATCGACATAGCTGATTAAGGGAACCTGTATGTTGTGTGCAATTGAATTCCAAATTCGTAACACTGTCTTAAATTTCTCTACATACTTAACAGTGCATGCATGCTGAAAATATGCATTGTTTATTAATATATATATATATATATATATATATATATATATATATATATATATATATATATATATATATATATATATATATATATATATATATATATATATATATATATATATAGTTGTAGATTTCCCGCCCGTCGGTGTGCGAATGACCGCGTCTAACCAATAGCGGTCGCTTCGCCCACCGAACGTACAATCCAGTTGTGACTTTCTGGAACAACGCCAGAAACCAGTCACGGGTGGGCTTTTAATCCCACCACGGCCCAGTCCGTATTCTACCCGCGCGAAATAGGGTCAATCGCCGAATATCGATATACTGAAGTACCCGCGTGGGTAACCTACCGAGGGACCGTACCTCGGCGAAGGCCTGCTTGGACACGAACCGCTTAAGCGGTCCGTTCCGTTCTGGGATAACCGAGCGGCTGTTATCGCCAGACCTCGCCGGACCCGATTCTATTTATCGGCTATTTAAAAACCAACTATATTCCGAGTGCAAGATGGGGCAGTTCAATGAGGGAATGGACGCAATGAACAGGTTTACATTCACACAAGGACATTTATTATAATAAAACACGTATGCAATTAAACAAGGCAAAACACGTAAGTAATTATACAAGCAACAAAAGCACGACAAAAGAACTACAACCGTCTACTTATTATGTACAGTCACTTGCACTTAACAGCAGTTCCTACTTATTAGACGGGTCCACGAAAACACGTATGCATGTTGAGACCATGGTAGCGTGCTGATTGAGATCGAGCGCTGTCCACACGTATGGTCTTGGTAGAGAAGAGCTTTAATTCACACCAAACATGTATACCTGGAGAGATATAGAGATACACAGAATACCCACAGTAGTCCAGCTCAATCTAACTCTGCCAGCTTGGCACTCTGGCTTGCCTTATATACAATTTGTCCTGCCCCTTGTGGGACCATCTGGTTTCAAGATTGGCCCAGCTCCCATCACTGTTTTCTATTGAGACTTTGTTTTTCAAAAGATCAATTTCCTCCAAGGGGTAAAAGCCTGGTGCTGATTTCCTCCCTTTGGGCTCTAAAAGCCATCTTGTTTGGTCATTATCTGGCCAGGGAGTCAGGAAAACGGCTTACTTTTTAAGAGCGTTTACCTTCCTTTCCTTATTCCACTATTTGGAAAGTGGAAGCAGCTGTTTTGCTGTGTCAAATGGCACTGATTTACGATCGAGCTTCCTTCGGCTTGAGGCTTGTTTATGACCGAGCTTCCTTGGCTCAAGGTTGATTTACGATCGGGCTTCTCTTGGCTCAAGGTTTCACAAGGGCAATAAAAAGCCAGTTGCTCAGCTGTGTCACAAAGAAAGAGACTACATGCTTTGGCTTTTAACACAGCCAAGAACTGCAGCTGTTAAGAGTACTCTATAATGAATGCTTTTGGCTCTTTCTTTTACTTTTGATTTTTTGAATGTAATTCTGCTAGCAAATGGCTATTCTCAGCTTGGGAGATATACAATCTCTCCACAATCGCTCCTCTTGTTACTTTGGAACATTTGTGTAAAAGAAACAAACAGTTACATAATAAATTTGAGAGATGGAGCATCCATGGACCGGTAGGACGGCAGGCAGGATTCTTTTCTACAGGTGGTCCACTCTTATGGTCAGCTCTAAGTGGCCCATGACGTCACGGAAGCTCCTCCTGCACCTTCTAACCTTATAGAAAAGCCCCCTCTCCACCCCTCTAACCGGCCCACCAACACCCCACCCCTCTGTAGAACAGTGGATACGTTTCAACGATTATGACTTAGGCATAGGTCCTGAGGAAGCAAAGTTTCTTTCCAAAAGCGGCTCTCACAAAGTTACTTTATGCACAAAAGGACATATATGTATATATTTAACTAACATGGGTTCGTTATGAACAAGTAAGAATATTTTGGCTAACTATTGTTCTTTATGAACAACAAGTAAGAATATATTTGGTTAACTGCAAGCCAGAGTACAAAATTCCAGAGTAAAATAGGAAAGTACAAAATCCCAGAGTAAAATAAGAGAGTACAAAATCCCAGAGTAAAATAAGAAAGTACAAAATTCCAGAGTATTTGCCAACAAGGCAGTGGTTATATAGTATTTCTTCCCTTGCCCTCCATTGGCGCAAACAATTCGAGGCACTCATCCAATGTGAGATTGAGCAGTGGGTCAACAGTCCCATTATGTTCACAGTATATTTCAGGTTCTATGGGTTGGGGAGAGAGAGAGAAGCGAATTATCGGGGAGGGTAGAGACGGTGGAGGTGCTGCCAGTGGCTCGACCACGGCAATCACAGCAGGCCTTCCCAGGTCCGTCTTCGTTTTTGTTGTCTTCTTTGCTGCGGAGGAACATCGTCTCACGCACTCCCTGATTAGACTTTTAATACAAGTGATGACAACGATCACAGCTATGAAGATCATGAGCCCAATGAACAACCAATGGATTATCCAGGCTCCCCAGCTGCCAAATATTCCCATCAACCAAGATCCCATTGACCATCCCTTGTTAAAATTATGATATTTTGTACCTTCGGCCTTTATTTTGTTGGCCAAATTGTCCATTTCTTCTGAATTATCTGGGATGTATGTGCAGCACTCTGCCCCTATGACCGAACAAGTCCCTCCCTTTTCTGCCAGCAGCATATCCAGGGCGATACGGTTTTGCATAACGGTTGTCCGTATAGCTACCAGCTCGGCACTTGTTTTGTGAAATCCTTCGCTAGTGGTGTTAGCCAGTTTCTCCAATGATGCTGCCAAATTAATAATTTCCCTTGCACTTTTGCCAGCTCCATAAAAAGGGAATGCAATCATAAAAAACCTCAACTTCTGAAATGGCTCTTTACGATCTGGCCTGTGGCATAAATGGCAATTGGTCAGTGATCCGAATCCGGGGTAGTACAAATCCCAAATAGCACGACCCTGTCCATCCCACCGGTAGCCATGAGTACGCCTTATATCCACACACAAAATATGTACCATTCAGGGGTGCCTGTGGTTCGACGAAGTTATTTTCTTCTATATTTACAGGTATGGTTGTCCCATTTATTCGTCCTTCAGTGGTGACCGCCTCATTACCATGTCTAGCATAATGTTGGCATGTTGATTCTCCTAAGTAGGGTCCGCTGCCCTGTCTTCCAACGAGGCAAATTAGTCCAACTTGTTTGTGCATGAGTTGAAAATGTGGAGGGTACTTTTCTAATCCTTCCCCCTTCTTCAATCCGTAAAACTTTGTTATTTTTATTGCTCTCGCCGGGCCCTGTATCGCGACTCTCCGTTCAATAGTTCTGTACTTAGGGTAATACCAATGCTCAAAGCTCGTACAATTGTATCCCCCCTCTTCCCAGTTACTCCTTATTTCCGCTATTCTTTCTTTCACTGATGCTGGTGTCTTCTCTACTTTAGTTAAAATTGGCCTATCTTGCCTACGGACTAAGTACCCACACATGTCCTCCCCCTGGAGTGGAACTGCATACAAGGGTAATCCATGTTTTGAGGAGTGTGGGAGGTGGGAGCATACCCAACATTCCCTTTTGTTCATTGTCCGAGCGTAATGTAGGGATAGTGCCAAGTAGGTGTTCAGTGGATGGTCGGTCAATTCTTTATGTAGGGTTATTCCTCGTCTCTTTCTTTTACCACCCCTTAAGTCTCCCTGATCTAATCCCTTACTCCCTTTTCCCATTATTGTAGTTCTCACATTATTAGTGATTCCTTCATAATCACGTTTACAGTCGGCATTGCGAATTACCCATATGCAAACTAGTGCACAAAGAATCGTGGTCGTGGTGAGATAGGTGTTGTTCATGTTGTCCCTGTCTCTGCTGGTATTGCAAGCTTACAATGTGTGGCGTGTATCCAGGCTGTCTTACCTTCGCACTTTACCGCAGTCGGAGTGGTCAGCAGTACCTGAAATGGTCCTTTCCACCGAGGTTCCAAGGCTGTTTTCCTTGTGAAGTGTTTTATCAGTTCGTAGTCTCCTGGCTGGAAGGCGTGGTACTGCTCGTCCACTGGTTCGGGTAGGGCCTCTTTTACCCTTGTGTGTATCGCCCTTGCGATCCTGCAGAGCTGTTTAAAAAATGTCAGCAAGTTCTCGTCCATCATTGTAATATTCAGCTTATCCATGTTTGTGGGGGCAGTCACGGGCAGCCGCATCGGCCTTCCCATTAGTATTTCATGAGGGGATAACCCTGTTTTCCGGTTTACTGTTGATCGCATGCTCATTAGTGCCAAGGGTAATGCATCTGGCCATTTCAACCCCGTTTCCGTTATTATTTTTGCCAATTTGTTCTTTAGATTCCGTTCTGCCGTTCTACAGCACCTGCTGAATGTGGGTGGTAAACACAATGAAATGCTTGTTTAATTCCCAGTGCTTTACATGCTGCCTGTGTCACTTCCCCCGTGAAGTGTCCCCCCGATCGTGGGACACCTTATAAGGGATGCCAAATCGGCAGAAAAAGTTTTTTAGCAGGTGCTTTACCACGGTAGCGGCATCAGCCTTTGCACATGCGTATGCCTCTACCCACTTGGTGAACATGTCTACCACTACCAAAACATTGCTGAACCCACATGATGGAGGCATTTTTATGAAATCCATTTGTAGGTGCACGAACGGTCCCCAAGGGGCTGGGTGGGCTCCCAGCACTCTTGTTTTTCCCTCTTTCTGTTGGTTATGCTGTTGACATACCTGGCAGCTTTTACAAACCCCTTCTGCTATTTTCCCAATTCCTGGTGCATACCAGGATTCTTGTAACTGTCTCACAGTCCCCCTCTTGCATACACGTTCATTCAGATGGGCCATGCGTGCAAGCCATGGTAGGATCTCAGTAGGCGCTATGACCTTCCCTTTGTTTGACCATAGTCCGTCTTCATCCACTGTTCCTCCTGCAACTTGCCATTTGTTACGATCATTTAGCGATGCTGCAGTTTGAATTGCAATAATATCTGGCAAGCTATACTGATGCAGCTTAATTTGTTCCATTGCTAGTCGCGCTGGCATTACCGATGGGATAGGCAGGCCAGCCGCCTCCTTTGCAGCTTTATCCGCCTTGTCATTTCCTTTGTCTATATCCGTAGTCAGTTTCTGGTGTGCGCGGCATTTAATAACCGCAACTTCCGCTGGCGCCGAAATACTTTTTAACAGCTCAGAAACTAACTCACCATTTTTTATGGGTGTTCCAGCAGAGGTGAGAAACCCTCGCATTTTCCATATCGCACCTTTGTCATGTACTACACCAAAAGCATAATTAGAGTCAGTGTATATATTTACCGAGATATCGGCAGATAATTCACATGCCTTTATAAGGGCACACAACTCTGCCTGCTTTGCAGAAAAATGTGAAGGCAGGCGTATCGCTTCAATAACTTCACTGTCAGTGCACACGGCGTATCCTGCATGCCCCGAGCCCTCTTGGCCTCGATAGGCCAAACCATCGACAAACAAGGTGAGGTCCGGGTGTTCTAAGGGTTGATCCTTTAGATCCGGGCGCACGGTGGATACTTCTTGTATTGCCTCTGTGCAATCGTGAGGATCGCCGTCTTCTTCCGTTGGCAGCAAAGAAGCAGGATTAAGAACGTTGCATCTCTCAACCTGCAGGTTCGGCTGGTGTAGGAGAGTCGTCTCATACTGCATCAGGCGCGTGTTGGTTAAATGTTGTGTTTTCTTTTGGGTTAATAAAGCCGCAATGCAGTGAGGTACCTTTAGAGTAAGAGGGTGACCCATTACGATCTCTGCCGTGCGCTGAACTGCGTAGCTGGCTGCGGCCACTGCTTGCAAACAAAGGGGTAGGCCGCATTCGACTGGCTCCAGCCTTCGGCTGAAATATGCAATTGGTCGCTGGCGGTCGCCGTGGGATTGTGTCAGCACAGCCTGCGCAAATCCTTTAGTTTCGTGAGAATAAAGAAAAAATGGTTTATCATAGTCTGGTAGGCCCAAGGCTGGCGCCGTTGAGAGTGCTGTTTTTAGTTGGGTAAAACATTCCCCCATCTTCTCAGTCCACTCGATTATGTTGGGCTGGTTTTTGCCCACGACAACATACAGTTCCTTAGTCAGGATTGCATAATCGATGACCCACTGTCTACAGTAGGTTTCCATACCTAGGAATCGCATCATCGCTTTCTTTGTGCGAGGGCGGAGCACTTCCGCAATTGAAGTTATCCTCTCCTTGTCCAAGTTCCTCTTTCCGTGTGAAATGTGGTGCCCCAGATACTTAACCCTTTCCTGCACTAATTGCAGCTTCTCCTTATTTACCTTGTGGCCTTTTCTTGCCAATGCATGTAGCAGCTGCAGCGTATCTGTTTCACACGCTGCTTTGTTGGGGGAGCAAATTAGCAAGTCATCCACATATTGTAGCAGCACTGATTTACCCTCGAGGACAATATCTTCCAAATCTTTATGCAAAGCACGTGAAAACAATGTGGGACTATCAGCAAACCCTTGTGGCAACACCGTCCATGTATATTGACGGTCCTTGTATGTGAAGGCAAACAAAAACTGCGATTCCTTATCAATGGGCACGGAGAAAAATGCAGAACATAAATCAATGACAGTAAAATGGGTGGAGCTTGCAGGTATAGACGTTATCAACCCCTCTGCACTTGGTACCACGGGGTGGATACTTTGAATCACCTCATTTACTTCCCGTAAGTCCTGAACAAATCTCCACTTATTCTTCTGTGGCTTTTTCACTGGCAGTATAGGCATGTTACATGGGCTTGAAACTCCGACAATTATACCTTGTTCCCTCAAGGATTCAATTACTGGTGCTATCCCGGCCTCAGCCTCTTTCCGGAGAGGGTATTGACGCACATTCGGCCAAGGGATTCCAGATTTGAGTTTAACCACTGGGGGGCGTTGCCCCAATGATACGGCCCACATCATTGTCATGTCGGGTCCACAGTTCTTGTGGGACTTTTTCTATCAAACTTTCTTTTTTTCCCGTTTCATTTGCCATTTCCATCATCATCTCGCGCTTAGGTGGTAGATTAACCTCCTCCACCAATCCTCGTAACATCTGTTCCTGAAAATCACAAATCCACCCTTCATCATTCGCTAGCTTATGCACTTGCCAATGCAACACTGTTGTGCAGGTCACTACTGCCTCCTGCAGGCGATAAACCATAAAACCCAAGTCCTTCGGGTGATACCCCCTTGCCGTAGTTATTGTCACATGCGAGGTCGCTCCCGACGGGTATTTTATCAATTGCCTTTGGGTTTCCGTGAGCTTAACCTCCATTGCAACACCTTCCTTACCAATCATCAAACGGCAAATCAGTAAATCATTGTGTGTTTCCAGACGCAGAGCAATTTTCTCCGCAAATTCAACATCATTTCCATTCGCATCATAATAGATTGTACAATGTGGGGGATCATAGTAGGTGTGTGTCATTACTTGTGCATTGTCTAGCCACATTTGCATTTCCTTACTTTCGGCTAAGATTGCATTTAAACATATCAAAACATCACTAATCGGCTGTCTTGGCAGCCTCCACCAATAGGCAACTGGGTGCGGTGTCATCAAAATCATCATTGCTGAATGTGTTTTATCCCGGGGAATATCGACAAAAACCCTTTGTTTGTGCATGCTATTGTACATCCCAACTTGCACAACAAGTCTCTGCCGAATAGATTCACCGGTGTAGTGGTTGTGAGAAGGAAAGCGTGTTTTTCCTGCAAAGGTCCACATCTTACTGGTAATTGTGTCGTTGCACTTAATGTCTGTATCTTGCCCCCTAACCCTACTACTTGTACATTAGCATTGGATTTTTCAACCCCTGGCAGCTCTTTGGCTGCAATAGTAGAGTGAGTGGCTCCTGTGTCAACTAAAAAGGAAAGTTTCTTACCTGAGACATCCAGAATGTAGGTCGGCTCTTCTGTTGGTGTTAATGTCAGCATCGCTCCTTGCACCACGAGGCCACCCACGGTCTGTCAATATGACCTACCATCCTGCGGTTCGTTTGATCCTCCTTCCTGCTGGAACCCCGATCGTCTTCTTTGGGGGCAAACCCTTTTCCAATGTCCAGGTTGTCCGCACTGGAAACATACTTGCGGCGCTGTTGGTTGTACCTGCCCTTGGCCTGCTGCAGTTCTTGAGCGGGTCTGTGGTGGCGCTTGTGTCCAATTTTTGTTTCTTCCACTCCCTCTCTTGGGCCGTTCGTCCTGTGCTGCTGGTGGGGGTCTTTGCAGAACTCTCCTTAGCCGTCCACATTGTCTGGCCGCATCCTCTTCCGAGTCTGTGTCATCTTCCTCCAGTTCCCACTTTCTCCAATCCTTATTTCTTTTTTCTGCTGCTTTGTCGAACAACACCATCTGCAACACTTCGTCTTTAATTTTCGTCTTTGCGTTCTCCCTTTCTTCCGCTCGGTCCAAACATTGATCAGCCGCTATACAAATCTCACCTGCCTCTTTGCCCTGCCAACCTAACATTACATACTTTAATTGCTTCCTAATTTGAGGCCTGAGCCCTTCCATTACGAAGTTTGTCAGTGTTCGCTGCGGTATATCTCCCTCAACTTGAAAACCCCCATATTGTAAGAGTGCCTGCATTAATCTATCCATGAATTCAGATGCCTGTTCCCCTTGACGTTGCTTTGTTTCATAAATCTTATCCCAATCTAGTGCTGGCGGTCGCAACGCTGTTTCAATCTCACCATACAGGCGCCGTCGCTTATTTTGCCGATCTGCGTCGGTGCATTCTGCTGGTTCGTCCACTGTCCATTCAGCACCTTCCCGAGCTTTCTTCCACACATATGGAGACAATACGGCTTGACATAACACCCCAATGTCGTTATGCGTGCAGCGGTGTGCCTCAACCCACTGCGATATTAATTCCTTTATTGCTCCTGCATTTCTTCCCAGATCTAACACTCTTTCCTTCATTGATCTTAATTCGCTTTCTTTAAACGGCCGGTACACTGACTGAGCTGGCAGTAATCCTGGCACCTCCAGAGTTACCTCTTGAACTGGGAAAGCAGAGGCTGTGGCCATCAACCCCGTACCTTCCAGGTTCGGATACAAACTTGGTGTGTTATTAACATATGCAGATGGATTACTTGCATTACTTCCCTGAGCTTCCCGCCCTTGTACCACCATTTCAGAGGCAGTTACAGGGGCGGGAGTAATCTCAATCCCTTGTTGTGGCAATCCTTTAACCTGTGTTTCTAATTCCAACAGTTTCCGCTTTACCAAATTTCTAGCCACTTCACTTACTTGGAGGACCTCTTCCTCCCATAATTTGCAAGCTTCAAGGTCTGGCTCTAGTTCCAACTTATCACTTGTCCGTTGTTCTAATCGGCATGACAAGTTATCCATAATTTCTGCTCTTAAGGAACCCCATCTCGGGATTTGTTAGGTGTGCGTCCTGTTTTGTCCACTTATACCACAATGCCAATTGAGTACATGACTTAACTCCATATTTTTCATACATCATTCCCGCCACGGTATTCGTGGGCGGTGCATTTTTATCCGACTTTGGTTTCACAAACTTATTCCCCATTTCCCTTGGTCCTTCCTTGAGTATTTCTTGGGTCGGAACAGTGTTTCCCGCCTGGGGGTGATCTTGGGCTGGGTCGGGCGTCTTTCACCTTTCCACGGACCCTCACACTCCCTGGCACACCTCCCGCACCCTCAATCTCCCAACTGAATCTCCCGTTTGGACCCTGTCCCCGAGGTGTTCTTGGGTTGCCCCTTCCTGGGTTTCCCTCAACCTCGCAATGGACCCTTAACCTTCCCAGGGGTACCCCCTTTTGATGTGTAAAAAAGCTCCTTCTCCCCCTTGTTCTTTTAAGATAAGGACAGATCACAAAAAGCAGCGAACTTGTATGCCCTGGTGCGAGAAAAGAGGCAGTTCTTCTTACCTTATCTTTCAGCCGGCCGGCTTCTGTCCTCCTTTGGCTCACCAGGGCACTCTCGCTTTCCTCCTTGGTCCGTCTTATCCTGCCGACTACGCCAAATGTTGAGACCACGGTAGCGTGCTGATTGAGATCGAGCGCTGTCCACACGTATGGTCTTGGTAGAGAAGAGCTTTAATTCACACCAAACATGTATACCTGGATAGATATAGAGAGACACAGAATACCCACAGTAGTCCAGCTCAATCTAACTCTGCTAGCTTGGCACTCTGGCTTGCCTTATATACAATTTGTCCTGCTCCTTGTGGGACCATCTGGTTTCAAGATTGGCCTAGCTCCCATCACTGTTTTCTATTGAGACTTTGTTTCCCAAAATATCAATTTCTTCCAAGGGGTAAAAGCCTGATGCTGATTTCCTCCCTTTGGGCTCTAAAAGCCATCTGGTTTGGTCATTATCCGACCAGGGAGTCAGGAAGACGGCTTACTTTTTAAGAGCCTTTACCTTCCTTTCCTTATTCCACTCTTTGGAAAGTGGCAGCAGCTGTTGTGCTATGTCAAATGGCACTGATTTACGATCGAGCTTCCTTCGGCTCGAGGCTTGTTTATGACCAAGCTTCCTTGGCTCAAGGTTGATTTACGATCGGGCTTCTCTTGGCTCAAGGTTTTACAAGGGCAATAAAAAGCCAGTTGCTCAGCTGTGTCACAAAGAAAGAGACTACATGCTTTGGCTTTTTACACAGCCAAGAACTGCAGCTGTTAAGAGTACTCTATAATGAATGCTTTTGGCTCTTTCTTTTACTTTTGATTTTTTAAATGTAATTCTGCTAACAAATGGCTATTCTCAGCTTGGGAGATATACAGTCTCTCCACACACACACACAACACACCCAAGAAATGGTGGCAGAGGCCTTTAATAACGGGCTCCAGCTCGGAGGACAGGTGAGCTGAAACCCAGAACATATCTCGAACCTCTCCACCTCGTGTGGTATTCAAGTTGTTCGGACCCGGGCTCCCGCGAGAGCGAGCTGGATCCAATCGCCGAGCTGCGATCCTTCCCGAGCTCCCGCAAATCCTCCCACGCTTCTCAACACGTGCTGGTGAGACGAGGCGCCGATCCTTCCCGTCGAAGCCTCGCTTCCCCGAGGAACCACCTCCCACGCTTCTCAACACGTGCTGGTGAGACGAGGAGCCGAACCTTCCCGTCGATGCGTCGCTTCCCCGAGGAACGACCTCCCGCGCTTCTCAACACATGCTGGTGAGACGAGGCGCCAAACGTTCCTGTCGATGCGTCGCTTCCCCGAGGAAGCACCTCCACGAAGAGGTCTATGAGTCGCACCAAGCCCGGAACCAAAATGGAGAACAAAGATCTCCACGAACCAAGAAGAAGAAGCCACCACTCGCAGCTCGAGCCGAGCGACCGGCTTATCTTCCTTCCAAACAGGGCAGCTTGAAGCACAAAGCTCTCCCGAGCCAAGCAGAAGCCGAAACTCACGGAACCGTCAAAGCAAAGAGCCTCCAAAAAGCCTCCTCCCGAGCCAGGCCTCAGCCGAAGCTCACTGAGCCAGCTGAAGCAAAAAGCTTCCGAAGACCTCAACCCTAAACCAAGCCAAGCAGGACCCGACGGTCTGCTGATCGACTACTCTCAACTCCTTCTCCAACTCTGCCCCTCCAACTCTGCCCCTGAACAAAAGAAAAAGATTTACTCTTATCCTTCTCCGCCCCCCCCCACCTCCTCCACGCCCGGCGTGACTCGTGATCCATCCCCCCGCTCAACCACGGGTGGGAGGGAGTTGTTGACATCATGAGTCACGGGATGGCAGGGTTCTTCCTCTTTGCAGAAGAGGTGGAGGGATGTCTCCATTGTTCGTTCCCTAACTTTCAAATCGATCCGCAGCGCATCTAATCGATTTCTGAACATTTAAACAATGAAAGGTAAGCTATCTAGGGAACAAGCACTTATCGACATAGCTGACGAAAGGAACCTGTATGTTGTGTGCAATCGAATTCCCAAATTCGTAACAATATATACTAGCATATACCCGTGCTTCACACGGAGTTGAATGGGTGGCAAAAGGTGGATGAGGCATAATCGTTGATGTTATGGGAAGCTGGGGAGGGTGTCATTCAGGATGTGATGCACTATGGTTACCTGTCCTTAGTTTTCTAAAAACCTCCCTGTAGATGACATTTTGGGTGAGTGTCTTGTTGCTGAATAGTCCTTGTGAGGAATTATTGGCCACTTTGATAGATATATAGGAGTAACCTCTTGCACGTGAAAATGCAACATATAGTTGGCCATGGCAGAACACGGGCTGGGAGGTATATTCCGAGTTTCTCAAATGTTTGGCCCTGGCATTTGTTTATGGTCATCGAGTATGTGAGTCTGACTGGAAATTGCATCCTCTGCAGTGTGACTGGAAGGTTGGCGTCTGATGGGGAAAGTTTAACATGATATAGGCCGAGCCCTAGACTGAACAGGAGCAGTGGAGGGTGACCGAGAATCAGAATGCAAATTTCAATGAATGGCACTTCTTGGCGCACATCCGACGATCGAACACCGCTTGGACGCTTTAATTTGAAGATCACACACGCAAGACACAACACAGGTAAAGATGGCGGTTGATATTGACAATTAATGTAATGAGCGGCAGTTGTTTGGGTGCATCTGACAATCGAACACCTCTTTAATTTGAACAGTTAACACGCACGCATTCCAGGTACAGAATCTATTGTCGGACACCGCACTTTCGAAGAACAAAGAAAAGAAGAGAATCCGGGCAATGAAGGGATGACCTCATACCCGTTCCCTGGTTCCCCCTACCTTCAGATTATAGCCTTTGATGTTATCTGGACGTTGGCCTATTGCAACTTATTTTCGGGTGTTTTTAATATGTACGTTGGATTTCAGACACAAATTGAAAGTCTAAGAGGGCGTGTTCAGTCCGGGAAAGAGCCAATCGGGTACATCATGTTGGCAGAGCTCTGGCGCTCATTGTTCCCCTCCTTCCGCACTGATTTTTAAAACATGACAACCATTGCTGATGTTCTGAGCTATACTATTTGTTATCAGTTGTGTTTATGATCAGTGTTTGATGCAATGAGTACTCCCTTACTTGAGTTCATATTTTTTGGATAGACGGCAGCACTTAACGGACAGCAGTTCAACGATGGCGGCTGAACGGGAATAAATGCGGCTGTCGATGGGTTGAAAATCTTGTTGAATCCATGTTGTCATCCAATTCCAGCTTAGAAATTTAGTGCATCATCTTCGTCACATTAAGAAACCCCAGTATATGGGAAATGAGCACATTCCTGCCAGCGGTTTCAGAGGAGAAACGTCAAAATACGCTCAGACGTTAACAGAAATAATATTTTTTTTAAATAAATCTTTACTTTAAATACAATGTTTCTTGTTACATTTTTTGTGTCAAATTCACCTTCTGAGGAAGTTAGCATGTGCAGAAGAGGGTTTTATATTGCAGACGCTGTTTCCGAGGAGTGGCATTATGCCTCTCGGCGGTGACGGTCTGTCGACGACAGATGTAATTACGTCAGCGAATGGCTGATGATGTCATGACGGAATTACGCCTCTCAGCGGTGACTCACACGTCGCCATGCAAACGAATGTAAAAATTAGAAAATCACCCAAAATTCCCAAACCTGTCCGTCTGGCACGATCTCACATAGCCCATGCTGTTCATTAGACCACAGAGCACCCGCATGCCGAAGTTGGCGACAATCCGTCCGGCAGTTTTGGAGGAGATATGTCAAATTACACGCAGACGTAAACAGAAATAATATATATATATATATATATATTTGCATATATATATATATATATATATATATATATATATATGTATATATATATATATATATATATATATATATATATATATATATATATATATATATATATATATATATATATAGTTTAACAGCAAGTCTTGTGCATTTTTGCAAGTCTATTGCACCACCACTACCACAACCACCACCACCACCACACCACTACCACCACTACCTCCACCACACCACTCTCACCCACCACCAAATCACCACCGTCACCATCAACAGTCACCATTATCACCACCATCACCACCACAATAGGTGAAACTAACCGTGAAAAGACTGATCCACAAAGCAGTCCTCGTGCGCGTTTGACTCGGGCGCCGCCATTTTGAAACTCTCACAGACGTAACACGCGGGATTCAAAATTGCGGTGCCCGAGTCAAACGCGCCCGAGTCCAAATTGTCAACAAAAATCGTAGGGTCGCATATAAAAGCAATGGGTTGGTCGGAAACCGGAAACAAACTCCTTTTTTTTTTGTTTGGCCCTATGTTTTCACCCCTCTTGTCTGTCTGTGTGCAGGATTTCTGAAAAAGTCGGACGGATCCGAAATAAATTTTGTGGGTGGGTTGGGTGTGTGACAAGGACGAACTGATTAGATTTTGGTGAAGATCCGGATCCGGATCTGACTACTAGATTTTTTTGAATGATTCCTCACAATTGAGAGATAGGGCTAAAGCAATATAAAACACGATATATCAAAAAGTTGGGAACGGATTCGGATGAAACTTGGTGGACAAGTTGGGTGTGTGACCACGATGACTTGATTAAATTTTGGTGAAGATCCAGATTTGGATCCGACGACTAGAATTTTTTAAGTGATTCTTCACCATTGATAGATAGGGCTCAAAAACGAGATATATATATATATATATATATATATATATATATATATATATATATATATATATATATATATATATATATATATATATATATATATATATATATATATATATATGTCACGATATCTCAAAAATGTATTGGGCCGGATCTGTTCTCGTGGATCAGGCATTATCAGCACAGGTATGCGCTCCACCGAGTGCCCTTCTAGTTAACCTCCGCCATTGAAGATGGACGGAGGTTACTGTTTTCACCCCTGTCTGTTTGTTACTTGACAAAAATCTACGATTTTATATATATATATATATATATATATATATATATATATATATATATATATATATATATATGTATATATATATATATATATATATATATATGTATATATGTATCGATGTATGTATATATGTGTATATATGTATGTATGTATGTATGTATATATATGTATATGTATGTATGTATATATATATATATATATATATATATATATATATATATATATATATATATATATGTATATATATTGTTGTGGTTACCAAATTCGCAAACCACCATTCAGGTCCCTTAGGTGAGGTATCTCGGTAAGTACATGTGTAGTTAGGTCCAAACCCGTTGTCTAGTGGGAATACATGTCATTTATGCGAGCTGCGACTCTTCAGGATAGCCGTTTTTCTTTCACTATCTTTATTTTGGACCAACCGCCATGATTACCACCACAACCACAACATCAACCACCAACCACAACGCCGCTTCACCACAACCGCCACGACCTTCACGTCACACCTCGCAACCGTAGCATCGCCACCGTTCTTGCCCCGCTGTGGGTACCGGTGTTGGACTCGTGCAGGGCGCACGTTGAACAGCGTGTACAAAATCACGGATTTTGTGCTTCAAAAACGGATCAAAAACGACACACGCCCACTTTTGCCGTCCAATCGGTGAGCGAGGGGCGATTTGGCCCCGCCTCCAGAACGATCGATATATGCAAATTTGTGGATCAAAGGCCTTCACGCCCACTTTTTCTCGGGCCAATGGGGAGCGAGGTGAAAGGTCGAAGGGAGGGGGTCAAAGGCGAAGCTACGGGGGGATAAAAGGACGGTGTTCGTCAGTCAGAGCAGTGTGGAAGTCTGGAGCCCGAAGCCTGCAGTAGCTGGAGAAGCTGAAGAGAGTCGAACGAGGAGAGCCCAAAGAAGAGTCCAGGGTGGAGAGTCCAGAGGCGGAGAGGCGGCAGCGGCGAAGGCAGACGAGGGGGTGCTCGCGACGGTGCCGGGAGCTGCACGCCCGAGGAAGGCCGGCAGCGCGACCTGGCCGAGGTGGAGACGCACACCAGGGATAATAAAGATCCTCTATACCCCGAGCATCAGCAACCCCTCCTGTTTCCCCCCGCGCTGAGATAGTGCGACCAAGGGGGCCCCTTTTCCCACCCCCTGCCAGGCACTGTCCGCGAGGCCCGCGGAGTGCGGCGCCATCGCCGCTCCGCGTCTCATCACCAGACGGGTAGGCGCGACCCGGTCTCGGCCTCAGGCCTGCCTCATTCTTGGGGGATTTCTTTTCCTTGGTTTTGGGTATGTGTTGTCGGCGCCGTCTGTGAAGTAGAATTGTATAAGTGTTGCCGTGTGCTCGGTAGTCGGTATTAGCTCTGCACTGTGTCTTCGCTTTTATATTTGCTTTTTGTGTAAATGGAATTGTGTTTTCTTTTTTTGTGTGCTTTTGGTGGAATTGTATTTGTGTGCTTCCCGTGTGCCGCGAATAAATGTGCTTTATTGTTGAACTGTTCTCCCGCTTCGCTTCGTCTTTTCCCCCATTGAACCCTCATCTTGCTTCACGTAAAGGGTTGGTAGTGGGCTGAATACGCCCGATAATTAATCGAACCGTCGAGGTCGACGATAACACCGCTCGGTTATTCTGATAGTACGGAACGGGTCGCTTAAGTGGCCCGTGTCCGAAGTCGACCTGCGGCGAGGTGCGATCGCCCGGTCTACCCTCCGCGTGGGTACTTAGGTAGGTCGAATTTGGCGAGCAACCCTATCCCACGCGGGGGCTGATTGGCTCGATCGCGGTGAGACCGAAAGGTCCACCCGTGACTGGTTCCCGGCGTTAGTCCGAGAGGGTCACGACTGGATTGTCCGTCCGGTGGGCGACGTGCCGCGATTCGAGTTACGTGGCCGTTCGCACGCCGGCGGGCGCGAAATCCGCAACACTGGTGTCAGGTCGTGCGATACAAATTCATCGCCCTCCTCGCGGCACTGGTATCGGAGAACAGGAAAACGGGCTCTCCTGTCTCCGGCTAAATTCACGGGAATCGGTCCAGGGGTGAGAGAAGCGACCCCCGATTCCCTCCAAATTACGAGCGAGCGAAATTAACCCTTTAAGAGAAGCAAGATGGCGTCTCAAGGCGAGCGGGAGCCGGGGGTATTAGAAATGTATATGTGTAATGATGTAGAGTCCATGGTCCAGGATGGAATCCCCGTGCAGGAAATGTTGATTGTGCAGGAACACGGACTCGCCCAACTGAACCCAGGGCCCGAGGTGGGTGCGGCAGCAGCCGCGGTGTATGACACCTCCCCCCCCCTCTCCACCAAGACCCTTCCCCAACCCCTGCCGAAACGGCTCACTCAAGCGCACCCGACATGGCCCAGCTATGCGCCATGCTGGAGGCAATGACAAATGAAATGAAAAACGAAATGAAAGACATGAACAAGCAAATGAATGAAGTGAAAACGAAGATGGATGCGAATAGACAGCAAATAAACGGAATGGAAGCAAACATGAAGGAGGAAATGAAAGAGCTCCGGGGTGAGACGCAGAACATGGGCCGATGCCTGCAGGCGGGCATGAAGGCCGTGAGCAGGGAGCTCAAAATGGCGACTCCACGTGTGGGAGCAAACGAGCTGGAAGGGGGTGCAGCGGCTGACAGGCCCGCGGTGGAGGCGGGTAAGAAAATAATTCGGGAGACAAGAGACGAGGTGAAAGTAATTGGGAGGGAGAGAAAAGAACAATTAATACGGAAAGCAAGGATGAGGTACGCGGAGATCGTGAAAGAGCAAGGAGTGAAAAACAGGGAAGGACGGGAGCGACTTAAAGAGAAAGCAAGGTTGACCTACATAAAGATAATGGAAAGACGCCAGAAAGAAGCAGAGACCAATAAACACGATGAAGACGGGGTAAGTGACGCGCACACACACACGGAGGTAGTGGAGGACAATGGGGGTGAGCTCGCGGAGCGTGTGGGGACCCAGTGCGAGCACCTGGATGGCCTCCTCCAGGAACGAGGGGAGGGAGTATGCCCCCTTGAGGTGAGTCACGACCAGGTGAGTTCGGTCGTGCTTCGCGAGGTTGAGGGGACGGGTGCTGTGGACGGGTGCACGGAGAGCTTTGGGGGTGTAGAGGCCCCGGAGACCCTTGTGGGGACACAAATCCCCAGTGTGGTTGTCCCTGTGTGTGTGGTGCAAGGTGTGAGTGCGTCCCCGTGTGTGGAAGCGACCCCGTGTGTGGAAGCGACCCCGTGTGTGAGTGGTGTGGTGGCGAGTGTGCCGGAGTGTGTGCTTCCCAGCACACCGAGTGTGGATGAGGCACCGCGGGTGAGTGCCCCCGCGTGTGTGAGTGAGGCACGGAGTATGGATGAGACACCGCGGGTGTGTGCCCCCGCGTGTGTGAGTGAGGCACGGTGTGTGGATGAGGCACAGCGGTTGAGTTCCCCCGCGTGTATGAGTGAGGCACGGAGTGTGGATGAGGCACCGCGGGTTAGTGCCCCCGCGTGTGTGGATGAGGCACGGAGTGCGAGTGAGGCACCGCGGGTGAGTGCCCCCGCACGCGTGAGTGAACGGCCGTGTGCAAGGTCGCTGTGTGCAAGGGAGACCGTGTGTGTGAGAGAGCGGTATGTGAGGGAGATGTCGGTTGGCATGCGGGAGCACGCAGCCGCGTCTCCCGGTGTGAGTTTAATGGTGTGGACTGTGTGCGTCGTAACACGCAGGTATGCGTGTGTGGAATGGCGACGACGGCGACATGTAAAGAAAGAAAGCCGAGTAACGGCTGTAGCTATTTCGGGGACCGTGCCGGGTTCACCCAGCAGTGAGCACGCGGTTCGTGCTGTGCAACGCACGAGACCACCACGTGCTCACTTGCGAGAGTGAAGTCCCGGTCCGGAAACGCACGCGGTGGATTTGCCGATCCCGCGGACGGACAAAGTTTAGGCAGGTAAATGGATTTGGACCGGACGGGTTCTCCACGCGATCGTGTGTGTTAAGCTCCAACGGGCAAAGCACATGTGTTCGCATGGGGAACCCCTCGAGACGTGGGGCTTGTGTTTTTTTTATGCGCACGGTGACGTCATGGCTGCACGTGGGGTTGGAATCCGGCAGGAGGGGTATCTCTGCCGGATGGTACCGTCCAAGGAGGGACGAGGTGCACGTGCAGCTGCATGACGTCACGGGCAGGTGCAAAGTGCGCGAGCTCTGAGTTGCCGCGCAGGTGCTGCGCATGTAAAGAGAAAAAAAGGAAAACAGCAAGCCTCACTTTCAGGTGCACAGGATTCCTGGGCAAGGGGTGGAAGACCCCCTTACCTGGGCACAGGATGAAAACTAGTTAGGGGGAAGGGTTAGCTTAGCTAGACCGACTTCATGGGGCAGGGGTAAGTCCTCATGGAGTCCGTGGAATGGATTAGTTAGAGGGATTGTAGCCAGATTTAGGTTGGGAAATAAAATTATTGATTTGGAGACAGAGACAGACTTTGGATGTGTAGAGTTGACGTAGCTTAGCTACGTAGTGTTAAAAGGAACGTGCTACTAGTTTAAGGGACGACGTGGAAGCACGAGTTAGTTAGGGGATGTAGTTAGGAGGATGGCAGAGTTCAGCGGTGAGTGTGTTGAAGAGTTGTGGGTTGTGAGGTGAGTACATGGTGAGTGAGTGAGGCCAGCGGGTCTGTGTGTATGGAGTGAATGGGGAATGCATGGTGCGATGAGTGATTGGGGGGAGGAGTGACTCCCGCCCAAGGGACCCCGGGGTCAGAGTAAAGTGAGTTAGGGGGTTAGTCAAATTGAAAAATGGAGGTCGTTTTGTTGTTGGTGGGAAAGTAGGCTCGAGACCCATTTGGAGGGGTGCAGGAGCCCTGTTGACGGGCTTGGGAGCGTGGCTGCGAAAGGTGAGTATCGCTGAGTGGGTACCCCGGGCACCAGGCTAGTCGGCCGCGGTAGGCCATGGGCCCATGGGGGGCCGGGATAGAGTAGTGGGCACGGGTGCGCCTGCTTGGTGCGGGGGCCCGGGGCGCCATTAGCCGCGTGGGCAGTGTTGTGGGCACGGGTGACCCTCGGAAAGGGGCCCGGGAGGCCGGCCTGCCACGTGTGCGTTTCAGGGGAGGTGCCATGGGGGGCACTCCCCGGTGTTAGGGAGCTGGTAGGCTCGGAGGCAGTGTAGTGCCCGGGGGTGCCATAGCGGGAGATTCGGCAGAGGGTCGTGCCTGCCAAAGAGAGCCACGTGTCCCAGCCAGGAGACCGTGTGAGGGCACGGAGAGAAAATTGGGGGGCGAGGCCCGAAATTGTGAGGACACCAACACAGGCGATGGGAATCTGGGTTGTTAGAACCAATAGTTTAAGCGAGAGGCGCTTGTTGAAAGCCCCGGGGTAGTTTAACAGTTAAATGGTTAGGGTAGATTAGGAGATGTACCCCTCCGCACCATCCATCCCCTCGCTGTCGTTGTGGGCCGCTGGACCCACTTTGGTTATAGATCGCTGAACTCTGGGGAGGCCATCCTGAGGCTTCGTTGGGCCTCAGCACAGGACGTTAGCTCTCCCTTATTCCCCTCCGGGAAGGGAACGTAGGGGTTGGGAGTAGGCTAGGTGACAGGATAGGTTAGCCGAACAAAGACGATAAAGGGGGTTAGGGGACGATTTATAGTGGGGAAGAAAAAAAAAATTAAGTTGGGGCTAAATTGGGGTTTGACAAATTAAGGGAGTGGGTATGTACATTGACAGGCAAAGGCGATAGGTTGGGAGGGAGACAGGTAGGTAGGTCCGAGCCCGCCTTCCAGGTGGCCAGCACCACCGCACTCCCTCCACCAACCTCCACTGAACGGCAAAGGCTGGCCAACTTCATCGGCTGGCCGTGTTTTGCTTCAAGGCGGAGGCCGGCCAACTTCATCGGCAGCTGTGTGCTGCAAGGCCTGTGCCGGCCAGTTCATCTGCTGGCTGTTTTTCTTCGAGGCCTGTGCCGGCCAGTTCATCTGCCGGCTGTGTTTGCCTGCAGCGGCCTTCTTCTGCGGGCTGTGTTTGCCTGCTGCATTTGCCATGCCATGCCCACTGCCCACGTTCACCAGCCCCGTTCAATTTTTGCTTTGCCCCCCCCTGTTCATTTCCATGTGCGCCAGGATCCGCAAGGCAACAGTTTGCAAGCTGCAAGAACTGCCCTGTTGGCAGCTACAACACGGGCCTGCAGTGGCGGCCCGTGCACCGTGTTTGTGTCCATGCATCCATTCGTTGTGCTCATTGCGTGTGCCACTTGAGCTGGCACGGAGACTGCGTTTGTGCAGCCCATGCACCGTTGTGGTTCACTGCATTCAGTTCAAACCGTTCATGCATCCATTCGTTGTGCTCATTGCGTGTGCCACTTGAGCTGGCACGGAGACTGCGTTTGTGCAGCCCATGCACCGTTGTGGTTCACTGCGTTCAGTTCAAAAGGGAAGGCCTTGGACTGCGTGTGAGCAGCCAGCCACGTTCCCTGTCACCTGCATTGTTTGAGCCAGAGACTGCAAGCGGGCAGCCTGGCTCCCTGCTAACTGCTTTCTTTTTGCAGAGTTCATTGATCCTGGGCCATGGTTTAGTGTAAAATTTGTAAGTTAAGGTTAAGATGTACTGTACATATGAGTGCGCCCCCGGCATGTATGTCTTAGCGCCGGCAATTTTATTTAAGTCGTCCGTGTGAGTGAGTTTGTTTAGATAGTTACGCAGCCCTCAGGTTATTTATTTTGGGGACACGAATACCATGAATGTCGCACTCAGGGATCCGTAGGTAAAATGTACTAGGGGAAAACTACACATGATGGCACACGAAAATTTGACGACTCGGGACGAGTCTGTAAAAAGGGAAGGGGGTAGTGTTGTGGTTACCAAATTCGCAAACCACCATTCAGGTCCCTTAGGTGAGGTATCTCGGTAAGTACATGTGTAGTTAGGTCCAAACCCGTTGTCTAGTGGGAATACATGTCATTTATGCGAGCTGCGACTCTTCAGGATAGCCGTTTTTCTTTCACTATCTTTATTTTGGACCAACCGCCATGATTACCACCACAACCACAACATCAACCACCAACCACAACGCCGCTTCACCACAACCGCCACGACCTTCACGTCACACCTCGCAACCGTAGCATCGCCACCGTTCTTGCCCCGCTGTGGGTACCGGTGTTGGACTCGTGCAGGGCGCACGTTGAACAGCGTGTACAAAATCACGGATTTTGTGCTTCAAAAACGGATCAAAAACGACACACGCCCACTTTTTGCCGTCGAATCGGTGAGCGAGGGGCGATTTGGCCCCGCCTCCAGAACGATCGATATATGCAAATTTGTGGATCAAAAAGCCTTCACGCCCACTTTTTCTCGGGCCAATGGGGAGCGAGGTGAAAGGTCGAAGGGAGGGGGTCAAAGGCGAAGCTACGGGGGGATAAAAGGACGGTGTTCGTCAGTCAGAGCAGTGTGGAAGTCTGGAGCCCGAAGCCTGCAGTAGCTGGAGAAGCTGAAGAGAGTCGAACGAGGAGAGCCCAAAGAAGAGTCCAGGGTGGAGAGTCCAGAGGCGGAGAGGCGGCAGCGGCGAAGGCAGACGAGGGGGTGCTCGCGACGGTGCTGGGAGCTGCACGCCCGAGGAAGGCCGGCAGCGCGACCTGGCCGAGGTGGAGACGCACACCAGGGATAATAAAGATCCTCTATACCCCGAGCATCAGCAACCCCCTCCTGTTTCCCCCCGCGCTGAGATAGTGCGACCAAGGGGGCCCCTTTTCCCACCCCCTGCCAGGCACTGTCCGCGAGGCCCGCGGAGTGCGGCGCCATCGCCGCTCCGCGTCTCATCACCAGACGGGTAGGCGCGACCCGGTCTCGGCCTATGGCCTGCCTCATTCTTGGGGGATTTCTTTTCCTTGGTTTTGGGTATGTGTTGTCGGCGCCGTCTGTGAAGTAGAATTGTATAAGTGTTGCCGTGTGCTCGGTAGTCGGTATTAGCTCTGCACTGTGTCTTCGCTTTTATATTTGCTTTTTGTGTAAATGGAATTGTGTTTTCTTTTTTTTGTGTGCTTTTGGTGGAATTGTATTTGTGTGCTTCCCGTGTGCCGCGAATAAATGTGCTTTATTGTTGAACTGTTCTCCCGCTTCGCTTCGTCTTTTCCCCCATTGAACCCTCATCTTGCTTCACGTAAAGGGTTGGTAGTGGGCTGAATACGCCCGATAATTAATCGAACCGTCGAGGTCGACGATAACACCGCTCGGTTATTCTGATAGTACGGAACGGGTCGCTTAAGTGGCCCGTGTCCGAAGTCGACCTGCGGCGAGGTGCGATCGCCCGGTCTACCCTCCGCGTGGGTACTTAGGTAGGTCGAATTTGGCGAGCAACCCTATCCCACGCGGGGGCTGATTGGCTCGATCGCAGTGAGACCGAAAGGTCCACCCGTGACTGGTTCCCGGCGTTAGTCCGAGAGGGTCACGACTGGATTGTCCGTCCGGTGGGCGACGTGCCGCGATTCGAGTTACGTGGCCGTTCGCACGCCGGCGGGCGCGAAATCCGCAACAATATGTATATATCTGTATATATGTATATATTGTTGTGGTTGACGAAATTCGCAAACCACCATTCAGGTCCCTTAGGTGAGATATCTCTGTAAGTATATGTGTAGTTAGGCCCAAACCCGTTGTTTCGAGGGAATAAATGTCATTCATTCGGGCTGCGACCCTTCTAGATAGCCGTTTTTCTTTTACTATCTTTATTTTGGACCAGCCGCCATTACTACCACCACCAACCACGTCTCAACAGCCATCACACAACAACCACCAACCGCAACGCCGCTTCACAATCACCGCCATTCCCGCGCCGCTTGTGGGCGCCGATCCTGGACTCGTGCATCTGTTCCGTCCTATCGGCGAGCGTGGGGCGATTTGGCCCCGCCTCCAGGTGCGTCGGAGTATAATCGCTATATGCAGATTCGTGGATCAAAAAGCATTCACGCCCACTTTTCCTCTGTCCAATGGGGAGCCAGCCAGAGGTAAAGGGTCGAAGGTGAAGGAGCGAAGCCACGGGGTCTATAAAGGGCCGCGTTCGCTCTCCAAAAAGGCAGTGGAGTTGGGAAGAGTCAGTCAAGGAGAGTGGAGAAGAGAAGAGTCGGAGAAAGCAGTTGGACGGAGCTGTGGAGAGTGGGAGAGTTGGAGAGGTGGCGGCGGCGAAGGCAGTCGAGAGGGCGCTCGTGTCAGAGTCGGGGAGCTGTGGAGAGGGGAGGCCGATAACGCGACCGAGGTCGCGGTGGAGACGCTCGTCGCGGGACCCGAGCCAGCGAGTTATCCTCATCCCCCCCGAGCATCAACAACCCCCTCCTGTTTCCCCCCGCGCTGAGATAGTGTGAGAAGGGGGCCCCGTTCCCACCCCATTCCAGACACTGTCCGCGAGGCCCGCGGAGTCGGGGCGCCACCGCCATTTTTGCGGCTCATCACCAGACGGGTAGGCTCGACGCGGTCTCGGCCCCAGGCCCGTCTGCCCCCTCATAGTGGAGGGTGGTCCCTTTTTCTTTTGCTTTGAGTATATGTGTTGTCGGCGCCGTCTGTGAAGTAAAACTGTATAAGTGTTGCCGTGTGCTCGGTAGTCGGTGGTAGATCTGCATTGTGTTTCACTTTTACATTTGCTTTTTGTGCATTATTGTGGTGTTTCTTCTTTTACATTTGCTTTTGGTGTATAATTGTATATGTGTGCTATCCGTGTGCCATCGCGAAATAAATGTGCTTTATGTTGAACTGTTTTTCCCGTTTCGCTTCGTCTTTTCCTTTATTGAATCTCCATCTTACTTCACGTAAAGGGTTGGTCATGGGCTAAAACGCCCGATAATTAATCGAACCGTCGGGGTTGACGATAACACCGCTCGGTTATCCCGATAGTACGGAACGGGTCGCTTAAAGTGGCCCGTGTCTGAAGTCGACCTGCGGCGAGGTGCGATCGCCCGGTCTACCCTCCGTGTGGGTACTTAGGCAGGTCGAATTTGGCGAGCAACCCTATCCCACGCGGGGGGCCGATTGGCACGATCGTGGTGAGGCCGAAAGGCCCACCCGTGACTAGTTCCCGGAGTTAGTCCGGGAGGGTCACGACGGGATTGTCCGTCCGGTGGGTGACGTGCCGCGATTCGAGTTACGTGGCCGCTCCCACGCCGGCGGGCGCGAATCCGCAACAATATGTATGTATATATATATATATATATGTGTATATATATATATATGTGTGTATATATATATATATATATATATATATATATATATATATATATATATATATATATGTATATGTATATGTATGTATATGTATATGTATATATATATGTATATATACATGTATATATATGTATATATACATGTATATGTATATATATATATATATATATATATATATATATATACCGTATTTTCACGACTATAAGGCGCATATAAACGTCTTAGATTTTTGTCAAAATGTGCGACGCGCCCTATAGTGCAGTGCGCCCTTTGTGTGTATAAAAGAACAGGTATGTGCGGTATGCAGAACATTGCTGTTTTAACAACCCCGAAAATGGCAAAGAGACACGCTTATGAAGCTCAGTTTAAACTGAAGGCGATCAGCTATGCGGAGGAACATGGGAATCGAGCCGCGGCGAGGAATTTCCAGATCAACGAGTCGATGGTTCGAAAGTGGAGGAAGCTGGAAAACGAGCTGCGACAGGTGAAGAAGACGCAGCTGAGTTTCCGTGGAAACAAGGCGAGGTGGCCAGAGTTGGAGGAAAGACTTGAGCAGTGGATCGTTGAGCAAAGAGCAAGTGGGAGGAGCGTTTCGACGGTCACGATCCGACTGAAGGCAGTATCGATAGCGGAGGAAATGAAAATCGAACATTTCCACGGAGGTCCGTCTTGGTGCTTTCGCTTCATGAAACGGTGCCATTTTTCCATCCGGACCAGGACTACGATAGCGCAGCAACGTCCGGCGGATTATCAAGAAATGATGGAAAACTTCCGCTCCTACTGCAGCAAGCACATCTGCGACAAACGGATCCAGCCGAGCCATCGGCGTGAACCGGCCGTTCAAAGTGAGGCTGCGAGCGGCGTGGGAGCGGTGGATGACCGAAGGAGAGCACAGCTTCACAAAGGGTGGAAGGCAGTGCCGGGCGAGTTACGCCACAGTTTGCCACTGGATTGTTGATGCCTGGGCTAACGTGTCTGCTGGCACTGTTGTCCGAGCTTTCGCTAAAGCCGGCATCATTTCGGAGGAGCCGCACGGTGCAGAAAGTGACTCTGACGGCGAGGAAGGTGGACCTGCTAGGTTGGGTTTAGCGCAGTTCGATTCCGAAACAGAGGATGAGGATTTCGATGGATTTGATTAAAGACTATTACCGGTATTTGATTGTTTTAGTATTTTTGTAACTAATACTTTAATAAAGCACAACCAAACTCAATTTTGCTCCCGATCTATTTTTAAATACGCACACTTGTGTGCTTGTGTGAGTGTGTTGTTGTACGGCGGACGTACGTAGTAGAGGATATTCATATAAAACCCGCGCCCTATCGTGAGGAGCGCCTTATGTGTGTGTCAAATACAGGAACGGCACACACAACTTAGACTGCGCCTTTTGGCACGGTGCGCCTTTTGGTCGTGAAAATACGGTATATATATATATATATATATATATGTCAAGTACTCATGGGAAACAAGTGATTTTTTTATTTATTATTTATTTATGACATTGTCATTGAATATGTTGAATGCTTTATCCATCAGTATGAGTTTTCGAGGGTCATGTTGGGCTAAATTGTATGGGGGGGGGTGGGAATTGATGTCATTGGTCACGTGGTTCGGCAGCCATATTTGTTTAAACATAAAAACCTTCTGAAATCTTCTCCGAAATGGCTGATCAGATCAAGGTGAAACTTTACAGGTATGATTTCCTCTCCATGAGGAACAAAAAATTATCTACCTATGACATCCTCGGTCACATGGTTTGGCAGCTGTGAATTTTTTTGAAGAATAAACCTTTAAAAATCCACTCCAGAATGGCATGACAGATTGAGGGGAAACTTCACCCACATGCTCCCCCCAAAATTATTTCTCTTGAACCGCTTCATCAATTGATGTGAAACATCACAATTATGATCTAGTAGTGATGTGGAATATATATTTTAAATTTCAACTTGATCAGATGCATGGTCTGGCAGGCAGAAGTATTTAATATTTTGAATCTGGATTCAGGGATTTATCTATGTAAATGTGTATCGTGCAGCACCACCTGGTGGTGGCAGAATTTCAATTTGCGAAGGTGTGGCAGAAGTTTTCAAAATGAAACATTTTCATCAGAGGGATGACCAATTGTGTTTGTGTGCGGGATTCATTTTATTTACGGTATTCTTTTATTTTGTCCTTCAGAATGCCTTTCAGTTGCATCAGTCCACAATGAGTGGGAGGAAGATCAATGTGGAATACACGAGTCCAGGTAAACCAACTACTGCTAAGAGAGAGAGACTGCAAGCGAAAAACAAGCAGAGGCTCCAGATTGAAGCACAGCTCAAAAGAAAGGGAAGACTTGCTGCTCAAAATAGAACTTGAAGCACAGCTCATTTGGGCAGAAATAATAGCTCGCTTTGTGTGGGGGTCTAATCAACATCTGATTTGTCATCCTATGTCATACAATCTGGATTCATGGTGGTTTTTCCACTTTTTGTTAAACTGAGTTAGACTGTCCCATTCACTTTGTCTTGTTTTTCACTGAGATTTGTTCAAGTCACATCGCTGAATGTTTCAATACAAATTAATATGAATGGTGTTGCATTTTTGCCACTTTCACAACATTAGTTGTTTTATAATAACTCGCAACATCCACTCCCTCATGTGAGCTGGCAAGGAGGGGAGGGAGCGGGGTCATGTGTCTGTGCATACCATTCAGTCCAACCAACAGGTGGGACTCACATGCACACAAGGCTCCTTTTATCATACAGAAGATTTTTCATTACTCATCCAGATATCTCCTAGTGCCTGCGAGACTCAAACGGTACTCCAAGACAAAATATTGTTGTGTGTCGATGTCAGCTTTGTTGTAAAGGAATACATTAACTTTCTGCACTGTCCAATCAAGAACCAGCAAGTCTGAAAAAATTATTAAAATCACCCAAACTGTGCACCTCTACCTTTTCAAACATAAAGTCTGGAAACATGGGCGCATATACATTATATATGGTTTATTGACAATACATGATATGTTCAATGACATTACATGATGTTCAATGTCTGGTGAGTTGACTTCTTCAGGTTGGGTATTACCGTCGCTATGACAGTTTCTTTCACCTCGTTGGATACAGATGGTCGTCCAGAACGGAGTTTATCCAACACTTTGCTTATATCCTTGAATTTTTGAATCAGCTTCCCCACTGTGCGATGGGAGATGGCAGCTCTTCCGGGATGACATGCGTTGAAGTGCTCTGCTATCCGTCGATTTGACCAGGCCTCGCATCCACTCCGCAGTATCACCTCAACGTGTTCGTCTTTCGTCAAGGACATCTTCAAACTGAAACAAAATGACATCTACATTTCCAGACTTTATGGCCACCCTATAGTTTGCCATAAACAAAAAAAATAGGATAAATAGCATCTCATGATTCGAGCATGAAATAGTGGGAGGGGGGAGGTGTCTTCATCGAGTGTTACGTAAAATTTTAGAGGGTGTCTTGTAGCATTACAAAAGTTGGGGGTGTCAGATTTGGCCAAAAAATATACGTCATGTAATTTTGAATGGCATCTGACAGGTTTCTGTGAAATCGGTGAAAGCATGATAGGGGAGCAGAAAACGTTACATGTTTCAAAAATGTCTTTTTTTGAGCGGGAGGGTGAGAGGAAAGGTTGGGGGGGGGGGTGCTTGAAGACCTTCAGTGAGAGGGGGTTATGGGGGTTTTGACGGCTTGAGTGTGGGGGGGGATGGATACTTTCAGGTTGGGAGGGTAAGATGAAGATGGGGTTGGAAGGGAAGGGTGAAGTTTTTTGACAGTCATTATTGCATGTGTAAGTTTACTCAGTAAAAATGTGTGTGTGTTACTGTGGGATTGAGGGGGTGGGGTTTACACAATCAACCTTCAGGTCATGTGCTGGTGAAAAATGGGTGACACGATTCAAAAGTAGAAGTCAGACAATAATTATTGCAGTTTCTAACTGAGAGTCCCTTTCGCCATCGAACATGTATCGTCATGCTGCACTGCCCAGTGTTTCTCTAGCCCTGCATGTTTGTACCCGTCGTGCCTGCATACCCACCCACACCAGCCTGGCAGAGCATGTTTCCGCAAATAACAAGCATTACAATGTGAAACTTGTTTGTTGCTGTCAAACTATACACTATGGTCACAGAGAGTAAACATCATTTCATAATTACCTCCACCACCAACGGTGAAGGAGGTTGTTTTCACCCCTTCCTGTTTGTTTGTGTACAGGATATCTCAAAAGTTGTGGACGGATTCAGATGAAACTTGGTGAACATGTTGGGTGTGTGATAGTCCAGCAGCGTAGTCTGATATTTCAGATCAATTGTTCAAATTTACATCAAAGCACCAAAATTGGTACACATGTAGAATAATGTATTCCGAACAATTCCAGATATTATGGAGCCACCTGAGATTGTGCCTTGGTCAGCCAAAGCTGACCTGTGTACCTGACCTCCAAAGCTGACCTGAGACGGAATACATTATTCTACATGTGTACCAATTTTGGTGCTTTTATGCAAATTTGAACAATTGGTTTGCTATGCTGCAGTACGATAAGGAAGAATTAATTCGATTTTGGTGAAGATCTAGACCTGGATCGGTCTATTAGAATTTTTTTAAGCGATTCTTCACCATTGAGAAACGGCTAAAAATGATACACAGCACGATATTTCAAAAAGTTGTGGATGGATTCGGACGAAACTTGGTGGAGAGGTTGGGTGTATTGCAAGGACGAATTGATTCAATTTTGGTGAAGATCTGGATCCAAGAATTATTTGATTTCTAAAAGTGATTATTGACCATTGATAAGGCCACAAACTATATAGTACTGTATTGCATGATATTTCAAAAATGCAATTGATATGTTCTCATGGATCAGGCATTATGTGGCAGAGGTATGCACTCCACCAAGTGCCCATGTAGTTCTGTCTGTTTCTGCAGATCTATCTATTTGGCATATAGAAGCGACACATATTACTATTTGCCCTGCTTATGGCTGTACCTGTACGTATGTCTGATATGTAATGCAGAAAGTTACTGATCGTTTACTAAAGTGGTGGCGATCATGGTCGATGCTAAATAGAAATGTGAAAAAAAACAAAAACAACTTACCCTCAGGTTCTGACACTTTTCCACACCAATTGTCCATTTTCTTCTTCTCCATAAGATTTGAATTATCTTCATGGGGGGGCACATTGGCTTTCAATTGCATCAATTTACTCATCCCCAACTGTGGATTCAGGCTGGTTTCGTACGAATTCTTTTCAAAATGGGTGCTGGAAATGACGCTCGAGGTAGTTGGGCCATGCCACTTTACCCTTGTCTGTTTTACTTTGGCTGTCCATATTTTCCTTAGACCTGGATCTTTTGGGACACCCTGTACACTCACAATACATCAAGCTGGCATTCTGAGTTCAGATATGTACATCACACCGAAACACAAGTCCCCCCAGCAAAAGTATTCGAGACAAGGCGGGTCACGTGATATGACGTAATCACATCGCCATTGTTTGAGGGAGGCGGAGCCAATCCAGCACAAAAGGACACCAAAATCTTCCTTCAAAGATATTTATTCAAGAAAAACAATGATGAAGTGTTGAGTGAAGCCATATCTATTCATTAAACCAAAAATGATTTTCCAATTACTTGGACCTTTAAAGCCACTTGAGCTGGGCGTGGCTTCAAAGGAGCAAACGTCATGCGAGCATCTTGCTCATTAGTGCACAAGTGAGATGTCCTTTGTACGGCATGGCGCATGGAAGTGTTGTACTGAGACACAAATGTGTTAATGCAGGAGGGCAATCTGATTGGCGCAAAGGATTAATCGTCTCTAATAAGGGATGAATGAACACAGACGGACTGAATGTGTCCAACAAAATAATGCGTGGATGAAGTGGTAATGGAAAGGGATACAGATGGACTGAGGGACAACTAACCAACTGCAGGGTTGAAGGCAAGACTGATGGGGGGTGGGGGGAAAGGAGAGGTTGTTGGATTTAGATTTAAAAGTGGGAGAGAAGAGGAATATCACACGAGGGATACACAGACAAACAATGCATACCCTGCACCCCTCAGGACAAAGGTCTACCGAACACATAAACTAATGAAATGACTCATTCTGGGTAATCATACGTGTACATTTCCAAAACAGCAACAATGCTTTTTAGAAAATGGAATTTGGATCTCCCCTGAGGTATTACAAGTACTAAGACATATACAAGCGCTAAGAAATTGAATGACTAAATAAACAAGAAAAATAGCAATCAGAGATTGCAAACCCTCGCCAGGACTTCTTTTGAGTGGTGTATTTTTTTATAGGTTTTAGGGCAAATCCGATATGGCTGCCAAGCCATGTGATCTATGACATGTGTGACCGTTTTGTTCATGGATATGAGGTCATATGTGCAGTTTTGCCTTGATCTTTTCAAAGCAGATTGAGGGTTTAAAAAATGTTTTTAAACAATATGGCTGCCGAATCAGGTGACCGACGAGTTTTTTTTTTTCTGTTGACCATTTTATCTCGAGATGACGTTAAATTTTCATTCTGATCAGATGTGGCGTTCCACATATGTAATTATGTCATAACAATCACATTCCCATGAGGAGGACTTACGATTTGCCAAGTTTCAATTTTTTCCTTGGTGTGGTTTGAGATAGAGGTCAAAAGTTTTCCAAAAATGGCCCACAGCACGTAACCGAAGATGTCATAATTACCATAAAAACACATTCTACATGAGTAGTCACTCCAATGGTGAAAATTGTCTCAATCCGACAAGCAGTTGGAGAAAAATACAAAAGTTCTGTGCAAACAGGCAAAGTCTGTACTGCAGTAAGTAATCACACAGACTCCAATATGCCAATATCGGCCAAGCACTAATCGTGTGCGTTTCATGAAACATAACATTTTCTCTGCCAGCTCCATTTCCCCCACCTAAAACAGAGCAGCACCCTCCCATAATCTCTCTCTCCGACCATGTCTGGGCTGTTTATAGTATGACCAGTAGAAAATGGATTTCAGACAATTTGGTTTCCATCTCCACTGTTATTCTATGCAGAATCATTTTGACGAGTCTGAATCATAGTTAACACCCCTTCCTTCTCCTTCTCCCACCCCTCTTCAGTATTCCCAGCAAGGCCACAGGTGGTAGTTGCTGGTACAAAATTGCAATCTCGAATTGACCCTCAATGAGAGAATTCAGATAACACAATAATCCACACAATGTTCACATCGATACAGTACAATACTTGAATTTTAATTATCGTGATTTTAAAGATTATTTAAAAACAAACAAACAAAAAAAAAAACACAAGAAGTTCAGCACCACTGAAGCAGTCTTATCCACCACCCGAATTCACTGGAATAAGATGTGTTTCGATGGAGGCTAAATCAGGATAAATCACACAGCCACATCAGGAGTTTCTTCACCCTAACACAATACAGCATGACTATTATTATGAAGGCAATTTTAGTTCTAGTGTTCAAGTTTATACTTCTTCAAAAAGGATACTTGAAGCATTTTCCATGTGATTGCAACCACCTCAATTAGTGCACCAGAAGCACAAAGTTCACCTTAAAACAAGATTTTCAAAGCTTTAAATTAAAATCAACTGTTGTACTTTTTAGTCGTTGAAGCTATGGCAAACATCCCAATACAAAAGGGTACACAATTTAGATGCAGGAGGAAACAATTTGCCCCAACAAACCTGCACTACATTTACACCACATCGATTCAACATAACAGGACAAACACTCTCAGGGAGGGGATGTGAGGGTGGAAGAATGGGGATGAGAACAGTGGGGCAAGCAGACGTCACCAAGGTATTTATGATTACACCAGAGGGGCAGGGTCAAGAACAAAAATCAACATGGCCCCCCTGGGTGGAAAAACAGAGACGGGAAAATAAAATCATGATGTGGGTGCTGCAAATAGGCCCATCATACAATAGAGGCAAGGGGCTTAAAGGGACTTTGCAAAGAAGAGTTTCAGATGGGACAAAAATGGTACACTAGTGGAAACTCATGGCATCAGAAGGGCCTCCCAGAATCCTGTGCTCTGTGCATCTCCAGTCTCAAAATGGCAAAGGATACAAGATATTCAGATGAGGGGAGCCCCCCCTCCACTCTCCCTCCTGGTGTGACTTCATGGGTCTGGGCCGCCAGCTTTCTGGCAGCAAGCCTGTGGGAACACAAACTCCAATGGTACACTGCAGAACGATGAATGAAACCCATAAAGAGGTGGCATTAGTCATTTGGGAGCTCCAAGCAAAAAACAATAATGGACCAGTACCCCACACCCCCCCCCTCCCACATGAGCGTCCATCTGTCTGACGTCATTCTACAAGTCGTTACTTTACAATCTCAACCAACTAAATGTGCCAAGGGAACTCGGGATCATATGGCAAAAAGGTGGTGATTTCATTTCCACCCCCACCTCACTCAGAGTTCTGAAGGTGGGGTAACGCAAATCATCTTCGTAAATGTTTAAGGGATATAACGGCTTCCAATGGTGTTGGGAGAGGGTATTACAAATGATGCTTCAGAGCTTTCAAAATCGCTCAAGAAATGGCTGACATATGACCGGTTTGGTTTCTTGCCCGATGGGCAACTTTTGGGGCAAGTTGGGCAAAATCTAGAGATTGAGTGAGAACCCAATTTTTTTTTTTTAAAGCCGAGGACCTATACTACCATACAAAAGTGGGTTTTCCCTATACATATAAATGCATACAGCTCTGTCCCAGCCCCAGGATTACTCATCACACCCAACGTGTACACAAACAGACTGGGGTGAAAAAAACACCTCATCCACCTTCAGTGGGCAGAGATAAAAACGTTCAATTACAAACTCCTCCACTTAGAAGTTCAACATTTTAGCACAACACGAATGTTGAATTAAAGCTCGAGAAGAAGCACTTGTATTAGTACACTCTCAAACTGAAATTCCTTTCTTTCCCTCCTTTTCTTACATGCTTTGTTACATGAAAACCAAGCATGTCTTCGTCGGAGGAAATAAAACAGCCTTTTCGCCACTTGCACACACACAAAGCACTGCAGTTTCACATCGGCACCAACCGCCAGCCAAACCAAGCAGGGCAACCTGCTTTTATCAGTTTTATATAGATTAGAAAAACGATAGAGAAGTCAGCTTCCAGATGGTTAACAAAAAATATATATATATATAATAATAATAAATAAATAAATAAAAGTACATTTATCCAACACCCTCCACCTGCAGTTTGCATATCACCTTCTCATGGAGATGCACCTGACATTTGGCACATTGTCCATAGTCCCTTCACTTCTCTGGCTCCAGTTCAGGTCATGGCTCTGCTGTTATTCAATCAAATTCCTGCAAATACAAGTAATACAAGGACGTCAAAACCCAGCTCAACATCTATCCCTCCACCTATCCCCACAAGCTCACATTTGCTTGGTCAACATTTTTGAATTGCTATTGCATGCAATTTCCCCCCTCCCCCAGAATTGGTCATCATGCGAGAATATTATCACGCCAAAGTGTAAATTTAAGTGTGAATATATTTGCCTTAAGAGAAATTAGAGCATCAGATCACACAAAGAATGCACATGCCTTACACACAGTGACCAGCCACCATAGTGAGTTGCAAGCAATGCGCTTGGCCAGCAAATGCAACGACATATTGTACTTCAGGGTCCATAATTCAATGCAATATACACGTGCACAGGCAAGAAGTTACCAATTTCCCACCCATAGTTTGAGAGTGATGGCAGATCTAGCTTTGGCACCACGTTGCTCCCAAAACCATTAATTGGTAATGTGCTCTGCCGATCATGCAAGAGAGCAGTCCTCTGGTTGGAGGAAGCTTCTCTTTATGCAGAACAGCAACAATTTTGAAGAGTTCTGTGCATCATGAATGTAAAATATTAACCCTCCATGTGGAAGCACAATGAACTCTACTTGGATCAATGCAGTGCCGACAAGCACCACAACACTGTCTTGAAAGTTCAACCTTTTAATAATGAAGTACATCGTGATGGCAGTTTCGCACTTCTGGTTACATTGAAGGTTATTTTCTCCCGATACAAACGTTCACCGAGGTTTCACGTGGTTAACATCAGTCGTGGGTCTTGTGCCGTTCAGTGGAATTAAAAAACACGAACACCTTTTCATGTGGCTGAGAGAAAATTCCCACTTCTACGATATTATACAAAACATTTTGTTGACTCGGCAAGATTCATGACCATAAATTGATGAACGAAATTACATGCCGACCCATTGAGTGAAAAATTGCAATTTTAAACAAATCGCTGTTTGAGATACATTTTACATCTCAGCTTGGCAATTTCCACAGGGGATATCATCACGGCTTGAACTCAAACACACCCTCCATCAGATTCAGGGTGTTATAAAGGGGGAGAGGATCCGGTACAGAAATGAAAATGCTAAACAAACAGTTTTGAGTGCATTGTCTGGAGTATTACCAAGTTTAAAAAAAAAGTCAAGCCTGGGTTTGATTACTGACCCAATGACAAACTGTCACCCTCATCCCCATCCAATATTCACTCGTGAACTCCAACAGCTTTTAAGGTAAGCCACAAAACAAAGTCAATATACCAAGGAACAAATTAAACTGAAAACACAAAGTAAACTGGAGGGGGAGCACTCTGTAGAGTGCAAAACCTCCGCCACCAATACTGCTGGGTCACTTAAATGAACCTGATATCCTATCCATTGTAGGTCAAAACGGATCAGACTCTACTAAACCACAATTGAATAAACTAAACGAGATCGACACGCATGTCGACGCGACCAAAAAAAAATAAAAAAACGAAATTTTTTTGAAAAAAAAAAGTTGCAAAATGTTTTTTTTTCTCTAACATGTTTTTTAGGTTGGAAATCACTTAAAACGTGTATGAATGCAAAATTTTTTTTTCAAAATGCCCACCATAGTGGCCATATTGGACTTTGGACAAAGTCCAAAATCTAATGGCATGATCCTTGGACCAGACCTAACCCCCCGCCCCCCACCAAGTTTCGTCGAAATCTGTCGAGGAGTTTTTCCGTAATACTGTTCACAAACAAAGGCAAACAAACAGAAGTGAAAACAGTAACCTCAGTCCATCTTCGATGGCGGAGGTTAACTCGAAGGGCACTCGGTAAAGCACGTACCTCCGCCATGCAATGCTTGATCCACAATAACACATCAGGCCCAAAACATTTTTGAAGAATCATTCTATAGATTGTTTTTGGCACTCTCAATGGCGAAGAATCACTTCAAAAATCAAATAAATCTCATATCCAGATTTGAATCTCCACCAAAATGAAATCAATTAGTCCTTGCCACACCCAACCTCTCCACCAAGTTTCATCCGAATCTTCACAACTTTGAGATAATATATATATATATATATATATATATATATATATATAGTTTTTCACTCCATCTCAATGGTGAAGAATCACTCAAATCAGATCTTCACCAAAATTGAACCAATTCACCCTTGTCACACACCCAACCTGTCCACAAGATTTCAGCTGGATCCATCCACAACTTTGAGATATCTTGCAGACAAACAAAAGGGTGAAACAACCTTCACCTTCAGCGGCAGAGATTAAAAAAAAAGCAAGTAAAAACTGGAAGGGCACAGAACAGATACCTCCACCTGGATTCCAATCTTCACGAAAGTCGAATCAATCAGTCCTCGTCACACACCCAAACACGTCTACAACTTTAACACATCGTGATGTATTGCTTTTGCCCCTCCCCCCCTCCCCCCCATCTCAATGGTGAAGAATCACTTGAAAAATTATAGTATCTGGATCTGCAGCAGATCTTCATCAAAATGTAATCAGTTTGTCCTCATCACACCCAACCTGAACACAGACTGGGGTGAAAACCACCTCATCCACCTTCAGTGGGCAGAGATAAAAACGTTCAATTACAAACCCCTCCACTTAGAAGTTTAACATTTTAGCACAACACGAATGTTGGATTAAAGCTCAAGAGAAAGCACTTGTATTAGTACACTCTCAAACTGAAATTCCTTTCTTTCCCTCCTTTTCTTACATGCTTTGTTACATGAAAACCAAGCATGTCTTCGTCGGAGGAAATAAAACAGCCTTTTCGCCACTTGCACACACACAAGCCACTGCAGTTTCACATCAGTACCAACCGCAAGCCAAACCAAGCAGGGCAAGCCGCTTTGACCAGTTTTTATATGCATTAGAAAAACGAGATAGACAAGTCAGCTTCCAGATGGTCAACAAAAAAAATAATTAAAAAAAAACTTTAAAGTCTGTTGTGAAAATATTTGGAGGCACAGCTGAAAATAAAAAACGGTAACCAAGTCGAACCGACAATTACATTGGCAAATGTGCAAGGATATCTAACCTCCACCCCTCAGTCCAAAACACCCTTCGCAAGGTTCAGGACTTCAAGCTTCAAGAACGTGACAAGTAATACGAGATAGTTCAGAGAACACCTGACCCAGCACACCGTGCAAAAAAAAAGGACACCAGTCGGGGATTTTAAACTCTACGTTTGCATTTGAGCACAATCGACAGTTCCTCTGAGCTGCAATCATTTTAATCTCAATATTCCCAAACGCTAATGGTGAACAGCAACTTCGGTCAACATGGCATAATATTTTGTCCAAGTCCTCCTAACTTGGGTATTTGGACATGGCAAGGTGATTTTTGTTTGAGTGTGCAAAATATATTTATTGTACAACTAATGAGTTAAATTGCACAAGTTCTCATTTAGAATAAAATGAGGGTTTTAAAGGCAAGGCAAATCGCACACCACACACCACACACACCTCGGCCCAGTGACTGTCAAACAGACCAATATTGGTCAACATCAAATGGAGCCACCTATCTGGATTTCAGGCTTGTTTGCCCTCAGGACAGCATTCCGACAAATATCCAACAAATGACCACATTCGTCATTTAAATCAGACACCACCTGACTTGTGGTGAGCACCACCACAGATTTTGCCTCATGGTAAAACCGAGTGTTCCACAAAGAACAACCGTCTGCCACCCAGACAATTGTTCCAGGATTTGAAGTGACACTTTGGTGTCGGATGATGTCCAATGGAGATCAGGAGAGTGCTCACACACATTTCGATTTTCCCACCGATTACATCACGTGCTTTCTGGTTGAACGATTTTTCATTAGCAGGAACAATAGTCTGGGTGGCAGACGGACGGTTTTGTGGATTATGCGGTTTTTACCATCTGAAACAATCCACGGCGATGCTCACCATCAGTCAGGAGGTGCATCTGATACATAAACGACAAATGTAGTAATCATTGGTTAGATATTTAATCGGTATACCATGATGAGGGCAAATAAGTCTGAAATCTGGATATGCGGCTTCGTTTGACGTTTAACCGATCTTGACCATGTAATCTTCGACAGTTGCCGGGCCGAGGCTTCTGGGTTGGAGGTGACACGCTTTGGTGTAGGACGATGTGCAATGGAGATTGGGGCGAGCGCTCACACGACACGTTTTGATTTACCCGCCGATTGAATCATGTGCCTTCTGGTTGAATCGTTTGCATTCACGGATACAATCGTCTGGGTAGCAGACGGACAGTTGATCTTTGCGGATTATGCGGTTTTACCATTAGACATAATCCGTGGGGATGCTCAAGCCAGGAGGTGCATCTGATGTGTGCAATATATATTATACATATTACTAAAAATAATAAACAAACATACATGGAAGTTAACCGCTGTTTATGCGTAGTCCTTCACCACCTTAAATTTGTTATTCACACCTGTTAATGTAATTTATACGTCATCCTTAAAAACAGCAAGTTTCATGTTTGGAATGATTTCCAATTTTGTTTCACTGCTTGACATGTCGATGCGCAAAAACGAGAGAAGCCCTTGAATTTCCGTCCAGGTGGTGAAATAATTAACTTGAAATGTAAATCGAGTGAAGATCAAACAATGGATGAACCAAGCACAGCAGTTTGTTCTTTGCTGACAACGATCAAGCAGCGAGGTGAGATAGATCAAACCCCTCATCTCTGGCCAAGCAGTTTAACGTATAAATTTCACGCCACTAACTAGGGTATACTTTTTTGTTGTTGTTCAATGGAACACGCTGAAGAATGCAATCTGGTTCGTATTACACAAATGTTTGCCACAAAATGAATAAACTTAATTTGCAATGTGCAGGCATGAATCATTTTTTCCTCTTCATGGATTTCACGTTTTGCCATATTAAGCCGATTATGGACGAGAGCAATACAATCGATTCTGTTCATGTGATCAAAATTCAGTCTGCCACGTCAACATTGTATGCTCGCCAAATATTTTTAGGCAAATGTTCAAAGTATTTGGGATCGGTATATCCTCATGAATTCCGATACCAAATATCCTCGGTTAGACATTTTTGTTTGGCATTTGATAAAACCAAAATTATATAAATTATTATGGCACTCAGAAATCTGACTTTATTCTTTGCCACTAATTACAAATGAGAAGCCACGATACAAGGCTAGCACTGTTCGTGCAATCATTTCAAAGAAAACCATAACCCCTTGCATAATTTAAAGGCAAAGCAAATCACAATCTCTTCAGCCACCTGAGAAATACCTGGATACAAGCTTCAGTGTTGGGGGGAGTTGAAGAATGTCAAAAATAAAGGTCACGTGAAACATCCATACCAAAGATGAATACAGAAAGCACCAGCCATGTCCCGGGAAAACAAACATTTTAAAGAACCTTTGAACAACAATGCACAAGTCGAAGAGGAAGCCCGCTGGTGATGTCATATTGTTCCTCTGTCTTGCAACAAGGAAACTTCAGCAATGAGATGGCAATCCACCTGCAGGAATGAAAATGTACCCACAATGAGCATCACATTCAAGAGCAAAAAAAAAAAAAAAAAAAATCAAACCGAAACAGCTTCATGTCCAATCCCTCCAGCTCTTAGAAGCAAAGCAGAACTCAGTCCAGTTAGCGTTTGAAAGGGAGACGTCTATGGAATGTTGTGCATTCAAGAGCAATGCACAGTGACCTCAAGTCGGTTCAGAGTTGAAACAGACAAACTGGTTTTCGGTTCACCAGCAGCAAGGGGCACGGCAGCACTGAATTTAGCTTTTCAAGATCAGATGTCAAGGTGTCTTTCAAAGAGATGGTCAATGTCTCTCCAAGATAAATTCAGTGACTGGGATGTCAAATTAGGTCAATTTTTTTTTTTTTTTTTAAACATCTTAAACCAATTTAAACAATTTTATGACTCGTTTTGTGCAGGCATGGGATAGGGTCAAGAATATCGATAAAATCGGTTAAGGTCAGAAAAAAGCAGTGCATGGTGTGTACACAATTTTAAAACGTTTTCCAGAATCAGAAATGACCGATGAAACATTTCAGGAAAAACTAAAAGGCTGACCATGGATTTTTTTTTTTGAGCAGTTTTTATATTTTAAATGGCTACGAAATGATATCAACCCACAAGAGGTCACGGGGGGGGGGGGGGGTTATTTTTTTTGAGAGACAAAGCATCAGAAAGTCAAAGTCGATGTGAACACTTTCTCACATAAAACAATGCACCGTGGGACTTGGTGAATCGTGTACTGGGTATTGTGATTAATTAAAGGATGTGACGCGTGATCACGTGTCGCGCGGATCGCACACGGGACGGATAAAACTGCGTGGTCGGGGGGATTGTCCCCGGGGCATTGTCATTTACGGCGGTGGTTCACTTGGTGCTCGTTGAATGGTGAGAATTGAGAGTATACCGGACTCCGTGCTTATGCTGGGTAATTGCTGATTAATTTTGTGGTGATATACTGCACGTGTATTCCTTGCTGCACGTGTATTCCTTTATGTGTCGGTAGAATCGGCTTCAATCAAGTGAAATAAAGCCCACACCGAAGGTTTTTCCCTCGCATTCATTTCAGGTATAGCAATATGGCGGCGTGTGCGTCGAGAAGCTGTGCGATGGGCCGAGCAATATCGCGGCGTGTGCGGAGAGAAGGGACTGTGCGATAGGCAGAGCAATATGGCGGCGCGTGCGGAGAGAAGGGACTGTGCGATGGGCCGAGCAATATGGCGGCGTGTGCGGAGAGAAGGGACTGTGCGATGGGCCGAGCAATATGGCGGCGCGTGCGTTCAGGAGCTGTGCGATGGGCCGAGCAATATAGCGGCGTGTGCGGAGAGAAGGGACTGTGCGATAGGCAGAGCAATATGGCGGCGTGTGCGTTCAGGAGCTGTGCGATGGGCCGAGCAATATAGCGGCGTGTGCGGAGAGAAGGGACTGTGCGATGGGCCGAGCAATATGGCGGCGCGTGCGTTCAGGAGCTGTGCGATGGGCCGAGCAATATAGCGGCGTGTGCGGAGAGAAGGGACTGTGCGATAGGCAGAGCAATATGGTGGCGTGTGCGGAGAGAAGGGACTGTGCGATAGGCAGAGCAATATGGCGGCGTGTGCGGAGAGAAGGGACTGTGCGATAGGCAGAGCAATATGGCGGCGTGTGCGGAGAGAAGGGACTGTGCGATTGGCAGAGCAATATGGCGGCGTGTGCGGAGAGAAGGGACTGTGCGATTGGCAGAGCAATATGGCGGCGTGTGCGGAGAGAAGGGACTGTGCGATTGGCAGAGCAATATGGCGGCGTGTGCGGAGAGAAGGGACTGTGCGATAGGCAGAGCAATATGGCGGCGTGTGCGGAGAGGAGCTGTGCGATGGGCCGAGCAATATGGCGGCGTGTGCGGAGAGAAGGGACTGTGCGATTGGCAGAGCAATATGGCGGCGTGTGCGGAGAGAAGGGACTGTGCGATTGGCAGAGCAATATGGCGGCGTGTGCGGAGAGAAGGGACTGTGCGATAGGCAGAGCAATATGGCGGCGTGTGCGGAGAGAAGGGACTGTGCGATGGTGACACATGGTGCGTGCATCGTGAATACCAATAATGCTACCAGTCCAACATACAATTCAATGATTCTGGACTGAATTCCATAATGTTACAACGTCTCTGTTACGCATGTCGAACGATGAAACAAAACAAACACGCATGTGACGATGCAAGGACAGAAGCGTTTCATATGTTGAAGATTAAAAAAAAAAAAACATTCGGTAAAACAGCGACACATGAAGCGATTTGATGATCAGCACGTACCACGAGCTTGCGGTCGTACGTTGGTCGTCACGTGGTGGAAGATGCCGCCAGATGATCATCGTCATTCAGCAAACGAAATAAAACTCTTAAGAGAAAAAGGAAGTCAGAAATCTTGCTTAAATACCAGAAAATGCGTCATGACGTTGAACGTCATGACGTGCTTTAAATAAAAAAAATATATATATATATACTGTACATATATTTTTTTTTATACACCTCATATCGACGAATAATCTCATCGGATTCCTACGTTACCGAACAATCAAATCATAGCCACGTGTTTGCTATAAATTTCATTTTTCACGTTTGTCGTAATTAATAAACGTGCTTACGTCACGACGCGACGTATCACGTAACTGCGTAATGACGTCACACAGTCGATATTCGTGAAATCTCGTCCTCAATCAAAAACAACACTCACTTTAACTTAATTTTGGAAAACATTTGAAACGCGAAGAATCGTTTCTGTTCGGAATTCAAGCGAAGCAAAACAATTCGAACCGCCCAACGTTTTACGGCATTTAAACCGGAAGTAGTTTTTTTATTTTAAATATATATTTTTTCAAACATTCTATTTACTTCGAAATGAAACGCACAATTAAAAGAGAACAAGATCCGATGCATGTAATGGAGGGTGAAAGTAATTTTTTGACGGGACCGTGTGAAGGCCGCGGTGATAAAAGCGGCCGGAAGTGGGGCCCACGAGACGCACATGCACCTGGAGGGAGCCGGTGACATGTCGGTCGTGTTCAAGCTGGAGGGAGAAAACATCAAGAAGGTTCTTTTTCGCTCACGTTCGCCGGCGGGATCGAGGTTTATCGAATTTATGTGTGCCGCGCGAGTCGGCTTCATCATGATGACGATGTATTAAAGAAGAAGAAAAAAAAAAAAAAGATTATCCACCATCGAAGTCGCTGTTGTTGTCTTCGTCTTTTTACCCGTTTTGTCACAACCCAATGTTTTCTCCACGAACCGAGTGTCCAATTCCACGAGGATTTGTGTGTTAAAGTGCGATCGAAGCTTTTCGTAGATTATGTTTGATTTATATAATAACGGCCTGAGGAAGGGGAGGAGGGTTTGGGGGGGTCGAAGTGAGGGGCTTTGGGCCTAGACAAAGCACCTCGTTTTTGTCCATTCGATCTCCTTACAACGTTACTCTCCCTCTCTCCCTCTCCCTCTCTCTCCTTCCACCGTGTAGATCGAAATGTTCCGAGAAAGGATCAGTAAAGAGGTAACGACCGTCATTCGGACTTTGAATCGTTGTGTTTGTCACTTGAGCCGGGCCTGCTGGTTGTTGACCTGTCCTTGTGCCGGTTTACAGGCCGAAGAGCTGGTGGCCAAGTTGTTTCCCAAGAAGCTTGTCGACTTGGACGCTTTTCTGCAGGTTCATGCTGAGCATCTATTTTTTTTTTTTTCTCTCTCTCTTCAACCACAAACTTACCGTCTGCTGTGAAGAGGGCAGCACCGAGAAGAAGGGTTTTTAGGAAACGTTATTCCTTAAACTACAAACCTAACAGTAGCAGCTTTTAGGGTGATGCATCGTTTAAAATGTGAACTGCAAAAATAATGTCATATATTTATTTTTTGTTGATGCTTTTATTTTTCTCAACAAAAAAAAAAAAAAACTTTCATTTGAAACTTTGAGTAAAGATAACTTTTATTTTAAACATTTCTCATGGATATGTTGCTCTCAGAATTGCAAGTGTTGGTGATTATTTTTGGCCATTCTTCTTGGCCATTCCAATATGTGCATGTCACTTTGTGCCGGGCATTTAACACGGCTTGGACACCACCTTGGCACACTTTCTAAACACTTCTTTGCCACTTGAACGTTCTTGCACATAATCTCCACCCCACTGTGAACGAGAACATGTCCAATTTCCCCAAAAGGCACACAACATACTTGTAAATACATGTGAGCCACTGGGGAAATTGGACGTTGTATGTCATGGGCCGCTGGGGGAAATTGGACGTTGTATGTCATGGGCCGCTGGGGGAAATTGGACGTTGCAAGTCGTGAGCCATGGGAGGAAATTGGACGCTGCATCTCGTGAGCCACTGGTGGAAATTGGATGTTGCATGTCGTAAGCCATTGTGGGAAATTGGACGTTGCAAGTCGTGATCCACTGGGGGAAATTGGACGTTCATGTCGTGAGCCACTGGGGGAAATTGGACGTTGCAAGTCGTGATCCACTGGGGGAAATTGGACGTTCATGTCGTGATCCACTGGGGGGAAATTGGACGTTCATGTCGTGAGCCACTGTGGGAAATTGGACGTTCATGTCGTGATCCACTGTGGGAAATTGGACGTTCATGTCGTGAGCCACTGTGGGAAATTGGACGTTGCAAGTCGTGAGCCACTGGGGGAAATTGGACGTTCATGTCGTGATCCACTGGGGGAAATTGGACGTTGCAAGTCATGAGCCACTGGGGGAAATTGGACGTTCATGTCGTGATCCACTGTGGGAAATTGGACGTTCATGTCGTGATCCACTGTGGGAAATTGGACGTTCATGTCGTGATCCACTGTGGGAAATTGGACGTTCATGTCGTGAGCCACTGTGGGAAATTGGACGTTCATGTCGTGATCCACTGTGGGAAATTGGACGTTCATGTCGTGATCCACTGTGGGAAATTGGACGTTCATGTCGTGATCCACTGTGGGAAATTGGACGTTCATGTCGTGAGCCACTGGGGGAAATTGGACGTTCATGTCGTGATCCACTGTGGGAAATTGGACGTTCATGTCGTGATCCACTGTGGGAAATTGGACGTTCATGTCGTGATCCACTGTGGGAAATTGGACGTTCATGTCGTGATCCACTGTGGGAAATTGGACGTTCATGTCGTGAGCCACTGGGGGAAATTGGACGTTGCAAGTCATGAGCCACTGGGGGAAATTGGACGTTCATGTCGTGATCCACTGGGGGAAATTGGACGTTCATGTCGTGATCCACTGTGGGAAATTGGATGTTCATGTCGTGATCCACTGGGGGAAATTGGATGTTCATGTCGTGAGCCACTGGGGGAAATTGGACGTTGCAAGTCATGAGCCACTGGGGGAAATTGGACGTTCATGTCGTGATCCACTGTGGGAAATTGGATGTTGCAAGTTGTGATCCACTGTGGGAAATTGGACGTTGCAAGTTGTGATCCACTGTGGGAAATTGGACGTTGCAAGTTGTGATCCACTGTGGGAAATTGGACGTTGCAAGTTGTGATCCACTGTGGGAAATTGGACGTTGCAAGTTGTGATCCACTGTGGGAAATTGGACGTTGCAAGTTGTGATCCACTGTGGGAAATTGGACGTTGCAAGTTGTGATCCACTGTGGGAAATTGGACGTTGCAAGTTGTGTGATGCCATTTTTGGTGTTTATGCTTCCTCTGTGTGTGGATCATTTAAAATGTAATTGGAAACAATTTGACGCAGCATTGATGTGTGATGACAAAAGTTAGTGTCGGTGTGTTGTCATTCCTGGTGACACGGCCTTAATTTCAAGTTTTACAAGAAATGTTTATTCAGAAGTGGCAGATCAGTCGTACCAGTGGTTTAAATATTTTTAGATGACTGTGTCATTGTGTACATTGTCTTGTGTGTACGTACAATAAGTGATAAATTTCACCTTCAATAGTGTGAGCTTCAGACAATGTCCATGAATTACAAAAGGTTTTTCATTCAGGTAATTACTTCATCATATTGCCGAGCAGCTTAAACATGAAACATTTCATTACTTTAGGAATTGCAATTATCCCTACCCTTTTTGAGAAAAAGCATGTTGTAATTGTCAAGTGTTTTTTTTTCTTTTAACACCATCGAAATACAACTGAGGGAAAGTATGTTGTTTGTATGTATCCGCCCCTCTGAGAGAATTTGACCTGTCAAGCTAAAACTGTCAGGGATTAAAGAGGACACCCTGAAGTTGTGCATGTTTTGTTTCATTCGATCAAGTTTTGAAAAAAAATTGCCCATCTTGACATTTTATTCCTCTTGGCGGAGGTTGGGTGCAATTCGAATTGTCCAAGCTATATAACCACAAATTATGATATATATATATATATATATATATATATATATATATATATATATATATATATATATATATATATACACACAAGCACACACACACACACACACACACACACACACACACACACACACACACACACACACACACACACACACACACACACACACACACACACACACACACACACACACACACACACGGCATGTATTTGCTTCATACACATAACCTGGGTTGTTTTTTTTTATTTTTGGGGGCGAGCGATCAAGTCGGTGGTCTGTTGCCTATAAATCACCCCAATAAAAGGATGTCAGTAGAACGTGTTGCACGCTTGGAACAAGATTGCCCATATGGCGGGTACTCTGCTCGTCATGTCAGCCTTCAGCCAACATGGAGTAATTTGCAATTGAATACAATTTTCAGGCAGTCACAACATGTTCCCTTGTTCTTCAGGAAGACATTCTGAATGTCAAAGACTTGGCAACGCTTCATTCAGAGCTCAATATTCCTATCCCGGATCCAATTCTCTTGAGTAACGACCATGATGGAATTGATAATGTAAGTATAATTGATTTAGAGTTCTTGCTTTGCATCAGTAAGATGGGTCACTAACATAGATATATTTGACACTGCACTCTTGTATATGAATTTTCTATGTGGCAGACATGTCATAATGTTTTATAATCAGCTTTCTTTGAAGTACACTCTGTCTTTTATATTCAGGCTATAATACCAAATTGTAATTATAAGAAATCTACATATATATATATATATATATATATATATATATATATATATATATATATATATATATATATATATATATATATATATATATATATATATATATATATATATATGTATTTTTAAATTTTTTTTATGCCAAAAATTTACCTGGAGGATTTCTTGTTTGCCAAGATCTCCACATGGCAGATAAAATTAGCATGCCTGCCATAAAGTGAGCATTGGCAATATATATATATATATACCCTACATGAGTTTGGCAGACAGATTGCCTCCTCCCTGAAGGTCATTAGTGAGCCTGTCTGGTTTTTCCTGATCCATTGTCTTCAACACGATGTCACCAAAGGTTTTGACTGTGATTATCAAAAATGTCGATTGCTAAATTATCCATGATAATTGTTTTGATCGTCCTCCTTTAGCACCAGGGAAAGAAACGGAAGTTGACAGCCGCCGATGCTGACTGTGAAGGTTCGTTCATAGCTTGTCGTCCCTCTGTTTCTTGAATGTTACAGTCGCTTTCATGTAAAGGATTTGTATAATTGTCAGTGTTCACATACCTTTGCTATTACAGGAACAAAGGTATATGCTTTTCTTAATGGGAATGTGAGGAGCAACCAGAACCTGGTGACTTTAATTGAGAGAATCAAGCCGGAAATCAGAACGCTTATGGACAAATGCAACACGGTGAGAACTTCTACTTCATCCAATGTAATTTACATTGGTGATTTTATTTATTTATTGATTTATTATTAAAGTCCAATAATTTTTATATTTTTAAAAATCATTGCATTGTCCAAGCGATGGAATGTCGTATTGTAGAGTGAATTGATTGTCCCATCTGCATTTTTGTTTGAAGCCTTCAGCTGATGTCAACTATCTGATTTTCTTTTCCCATGTACATTCAGGTGAAAATGTGGATTCAGCTGATGATTCCAAAAATTGAAGATGGAAATAATTTTGGAGTGTCGGTTCAGGTAATGAAGCATTACTTTTGTAAAAGAATATGTTGGTTTCATAAAGATGACACTGATTTTGAGAAGGACTTTGTAAAATGTACGGCATGACCCAAACTCGTCCAGATGTTTGCATTTACTCAAGTCCAAGTTCACACAAATTTGATTTCACATGCAGTGCAAACTTCTTTTTTATGCCTCCGCTGACAATGTCGCCAGAGACATTATGTTTTCAGGTTGTTCATATGTATGTATGTACGTCTGTCCGTGCTAATTTTTTCTGGTTTCTCTGCAACCGCTTATCCGATTAACACAAAATTTTCACCATATGTGCTGTTGCTCATGCAAAATATTTTAATGATATTTATGACGTCATCGGTCACATTGTGTGGCAGCCATATTGAAAAACTTTGGACCTCCATCTCTGAAACTGTACCATGAAAAAAATTGAAACTTGGCACATGGCAAGTACTCTCCATGGGAAGTAATTGTTTATTTTTTGTTGTTTTTTTTATGATTTTTATGATTTTTTTTTTTATTTTTTATTTTTTTGGCAGTTGCAGTTTTTTTGGCAAAAAAAAGGCAACCTTTTTTTTAACATAAAAACCTAAAAAAATTCTCAAACGGCTGAAGAGATCGAGGTGAAACTTCAGAATTATGATCTAGTAGTCATGGGGAATATTGTTACGAATTCTGGCGTGCGATCTGCCGCGTACCTCTAATGGCAGCCGCGTCACCCACCGGATGGACAATTCAGTCGTGACCCTCCTGGAACTATCGCCAGGAGCCAGTCACAGGTGGGGGTTTAACCTCACCACGATCGTGCCAATTGCCCACCCGCGCAGGATAGGGTTGCTCGCCAAATTCGACCTATCTAAGTATCTGCGCGAGTAGTTGACCGGGTGATCGTACCTCGCCGCAGGTTGGCCTCGGACACAAACCGCTTAAGCGGTGGGTTCCGTGCTACAGTGATAACCGAGCGGTGTTATCGCCGACCTCGACGGATAAGATTCTCTTCTTTACCCGGGTGTTCAAAACCCACTACTAATTTATTCTGCGATTCAAGATGGCACTTTCAAAAGGGAAAAAGATGACGAACGGGATACATTTCACACAAGGACATTTATTCAAGCAAGCACATATTGCACACACACAACACAAGCAAGGAATCATGCACGTATTTACAAGCAAAGCAAATTGAAATGAAACACGGATACAGGTAAGAAACCAATGAAAGCAATACCACCGACTATAATTATTAGCAATGTACAGGCACTTACACAGGTTTACTTGTCGGACACGGCGCCACCCACACACTCACACACACACACACACAAACAAAAGAAAAGACCTCCCTTTAGTGGTCGTCCAGTCTCTTCCACAACCATCAGCGTGGTCGCGCCTGGTTCCGGCCTCCCACGCGGCCGGCGAACCCTTTCCGGCACCCCTCGTCCGGACGTGCAGGTCCACCAGACAGCCGGCACTGCTGCGCCTCCTGTCCGCGTCTCTACCAACAGGCTGCTCGCCGGACCACGAGCGCAGGACAGACACAGACACAGACACAGACACAGACACAGACACAGACACAGACACAGACACAGACACAGACACAGACACAGACACAGACACAGACACAGACACAGACACAGACACAGACACAGACACAGACACAGACACAGACACAGACACAGACACAGACACAGACACAGACACAGACACAGACACAGACACAGACACAGACACAGACACAGACACAGACACAGACACAGACACAGACAGAGAGAGAGAGAGAGAGAGAGAGAGAGAGAGAGAGAGAGAGAGAGAAAGAGAGAGAGAGAGAGAGAGAGAGAGAGAGAGAGAGAGAGAGAGAGAGCGCTCGAGCGCGCGAGCGCTCCAGCGCTCCACCCTGGCCACCAAGAGAGAGGAGCACTCGACCCCGACAGAGAGAGAGCTCATGGACCAGAGAGAGAATGACGTCGACGACCCAGACAGAGAGAGCTCCTGGACCTCACGCGTGGGAAAGCAATGCTCGGCGCTTCACCCGGGCGATAGCACAGCATGGGTTTTACTCTCGAACCCACAACAGAAACACGGACACAAGCAATGAAATAAATAATGATTTCATTAAACAGAAAATCAGTAATTGTAATTAAAATGAATCTAGACGTGAGGAAACCGAAATCGAATTTTGAGGCGCCTCCGCACTCAGACGCATGCACACACACAGACAAGGGGTCATATAAAATGCAGAAAATAAAGAAATCCTTTTTCATTCCTTCACTTAGCTGAGTCGCGGCGATATTTTTGCTGAGGCAGTTGCTCGGACTGCATCGTTGCTGCATGGGGAACCGCGCCCGAAAAATGGCACCGAGCAATTTGTGAGGCAATATTCGACGTCAGGGCTCCCGAACCGCAGTGTAGCTTCGTCGACTGCGCTTGCCGATCCCGCCTGCAGAATGGTGCCGCCCCCTTCGGTGATATACACGAGGCTTCGAGGTCTGTCTCTCATGACTCAACGAAGAGCCAATGGCCAGCGTCCTGCTCCACCACGCGAGCCAATTCGCCTCAGCATGAACACGAGAATTGCGCCTTCTTCATGCGTCAAAGGAAAGCCATTTTGTCATGCTGAGAGGAAAGCAAAGCGAGATCTTCCATCCCAGCCACATTCCTCCCTTGACCGCGTGCGTCCCTCACACCGAACTCCACTCGTGCGTTCGCTTCCCGCTATGAGCTGCTTCCCCATCCTCTGACTTCCGTGGCATCCCACGTGCTGCTCTTCTTCATGCGTCTCATGTCATGTCCATCAATCTTTAGCCTCAGGGGTGTGACTTCGCCCGCCATCACCCTTGGAGGTGAGGCTTCTTGCCTACTTGGTCACGTTATAAAAACACCATTCTTCCATTGCTGCTTTGTAATACAAAAAAAAACAGAGGTAAAAGTCACAGGGGGGGCAATTGCATACTGGGGGAAATTATCCTTAATCCCTACCTAATTATCACCACCCCCCCCCCCATATTGTGACAAGTAACACTGAAGCTCACAGTTTCCCTGCTTCGTTTACATCGAGATGTCTCCTGCACGTCCACGGGCTGAGCAACTCTATATGATGATCCTATCTTTCTAATGAAATTCCTCCATCTACTCCACAAACATAACACAGCCCCCTCCCTGGAACTGTAGCTCCAACAAGGTTCAATGCAGGCATTATCATTCCAGCCTTACCACTTACCGACTCGCACCGAATTAGCCTGGTCATATGTGGATTGTGGTGTTTGTCCTTTGGAATCCCCCCAAAAAGTCATTATTTTGGATGCTTGTGTTTTGTTGCTTGATCATGCATTTTTCAAAGTTCCATCACTGTTTTTAGGAGGATACAGTTGCAGAGCTGAGGACAGTCGAGGGTGAAGCTGCATCATTTCTTGACCAGATATCACGGTAATCCTCATGCACTACCTTCTGATTACCATCACTTGTGGCTTTGATTCTTACATTTAACATGCAGCATGAAGAGCCAGTGAATCACTTTATTATTGTTATCTTTTTCCATTTCAAAAATGTGCCTTTTTCTTTTCCCCAAAAAATCAACAATCAGATTTTATATTTTAAATTTTTTTGTAGACAAAGTTGAGGCTCATGTAAGAGTTAATTCACAGAAACGTACAACAAGGCAGGAGACAAGAGGGGCACCAGAGGGAAGCACAAAATAGTGAGGAACAAAGACCATCGGATATCTGCGAAAGGAAGAGGGATGGGGCAGGGTACACGGGGTAAACTAGATGGTACTTCAGCGACTTTCAGGAAGGAAAACGGGGAAAATTAACGGGGGTGGTAAAGATCAAGATTTTGGATGGGGGAAGATATGTGATGGTGGTGAACAGCTGTTTTGAAGACCTGGAGGGAGGAGTGGGATTGAGAGTGTGGGAGTTTGTTCCAGAGGTGGGAAAAAAGAGGAATGAAAGTGTAAAGGTGAGCAATCATTCTTGATTTTGGCAATTTCACCAGAAGGGGTTTATTGGTGGACCTTGAGCACCAGGAGGAAATGTAGCGAGGACAGAGCAGAGGGGGCAAGGCTGGAGAGGAGACCGGTGGAAGACAGAAAGACCACCAACTTGCTTCCGGCGAGAGTGTGAGACCTCCAAAGACTCGACTTCATCGCGAGAGATACCGATTATCCTAAAATCCTTGGTTTCCACAGTGTGAAGTCGAGCTATGTATGAGACAGGAGCACCACCCCAGAGGAGGGAGCAGTACTCCATCAGACTGCGGATGAAAGCTTTGTGTGTGGTCAGGAGCTCAGGTGTGCCAAAGAAGGACTTTGCATGACGTAGGATGCCCTGTCAGCAACTGGCTTTGGAGGCCAGCTTGGAGATGTGGCTTTCCCAGGAAAGATCGTGGCAGATAGTGAGGCCCAAAAGTTTGAATGAAAGGACTTCTTCAAGAGGATTGTTGAGAAAGTAGATGGGGGAGGGGGGGGATTCCAGATGGTCCTTTGGGAGAGACATTGTGAGTGTGTGAGATTTGTCAGGATTGAAAGACATATTCTAAGTGTTTGACGAACTTGTGATATTATCCAGGTCTGCAGAGAGTGAAGTGGCTGCTGCTTGCCGATCAGAGGGATGAGAAATTGTATGGCAGAGGGTGGAGTCATCAGTAAAGGGATAAGGAGGGTTTTCCCTGGAATCTGAGAGATCATTGATGAAAACCAGAAAAAGCACAGGGCCAAGAATACTGCCTTGAGAATCTCCAGCCTGGACAGGAAGAGGAGATGAGGGAATTCCATGAAGAGTCACACACGCATTGACTGCGACCGGAGAGGAAATCCGCGAGCCATGAGTGAGTAGAGATTGCCTTAGATACCATAAGAAGAGAGTTTGGTGAGCAGTGTGGGATGCCAGACCATATTGAAAGCTCGTGATATGTTGAAGGAGATTGTTCTCATCTCATATTTGGCATTGATGGTCAGAAATCAAGCTATTGGAGAAGAGGAAGGATTTGATGCTGGAAGTGATAATGGATTCCTTGACCTTGCTGATGATTGAGAGAAGGCTGATTGGTCTGTCGTTGCAGGGTTCAGTTTTTGCACCTTTTTTATGTAGAGCAGTAATGTTTGCTGATTTCCCAACCAGATGGCAGATGACCTTGAGAAAATGAGAGGGTGAACAGAACAGAGAGAGGGTGAGCAAGAGCAGCAGAGCAGGTTTTTAGAACACATGGGCTGATGCCTTCTGGACTAGTTGTAGAATAAGTCAAGGTTTGACAGCAAACTCTCCACCTTGTCAGGCGAAAAGGACACAGTACAGGAACAGCTGGGTGCAACTGGGTCAGGTGGGTACAGAAAGCGATGGTTTAGAGAAAGCACAGAGTTAGGCATTCAGCCTTTTCACGCGCAGTATCAGCTGTGTGACCATTTGAGGTATGCGAGGGGATGGAGGGGGAACATACACCAGAAACGGACTTAACTCGACACCACCAGGATTTGGAGGGGGCGGGGAGAGAGGTTTGACAGTTCAGATTTGAGATTAGAAAGATGTTTCCTGGCTCTCCTCTTGGTAGACACACACATGCTCTGAGGTTTGTTGAAGGAACTGAGATTGTGTTCAATAGATTTTGCCTTCCACGAGGCGAAGGCAAGTTGTTTCAGGACAACTGCCTCGCCACATGCTTCAGTGAATCATGGGCAGCAGGAAGGTATGACAACTGAAGACGAGATTGCATAAATCTGAGAGAGACAGACAGACATAGAAAATTTATTTGAAAGAATTCCCAGGATGAGTTGATGTCGGAGAAAGTAGACATGGGAGACCAGTCTCGAAGTTTGATCGCTGCCTGAAGACCCTGCCAGTTGGCCTGAGTGAAGTGCCAGACTTGTCGGTGCTGAGGTGGTTCTCCAATAACAGCCAGAGAGATGTCCACTTTGACAAGCATGTGGTCAGATGAACCGATTGGAGCAAAAGAAAAATAGCAGACATTTTCTGGGAAATTGGTCAAAATCAAATCCAGAAGAGATGGAGTACCGTTGGCTGAGATCTGGGTCGGGAAGTTGACAGATTGAATCGGTCCCAATGAGTCGCAGAAGTCCTTTGCTGAAGTGCAATGGCAGGTGAGGGAGGTACCCATACCCAGCCAACTGCCATGATGGCAATTGAAGTCACCACATATGAGGAAAAGAGAGTTGGGATGAGAGGACAGAAGTTGGTCCATGCTTTTGGTGAGCAAGGTGTAAATGGAGTCATCACTGTTTGGTGGATTGTACAACACACATATAAACAAGAGGTCGGAGCAGAGGGAAAGCCTTAGCCAGAGGTATTCCTGGTGGTGTGGGTCAGTGAGGGCAGTGAGTGGGGAATGGAGTCTTTGTTGAAGAGAGCAACTCCTCCATCAGGACGAGGCTCAGGTCTGTCATACCGGAGGGATATGCGAGGGAGTCAGAGACCTCTTGACGGAGGAAAGTTTCTGTTCGGCAGATTGTCTCGTTTGCCAGTGGCAAACTGCATGGAAAGATCAGTCAGGTTAGAGTGAAGGCCCTGGATGTTTGAGGTCTGCACTGTCAAAGAAGAGGGAGGGAAGAGGCTTTGGGTGCAAGGGAGTGGAGGGGAATGGGATGGTGTTATTTAACAGAACGTGGGCTCAAACTCAAGACCCGAACATCTTAAACCAGCCACCTCATCATAAAGTAAACTTTTTATTTTCCTGTAATTAAGAACATAAAATGAAGTTTTATTTTCTTGAGGTATTAAAATCATGAAACCTGCTTTTAATAAGAATGATTATAAACTTGATCCAATAATGCAATGGCGATGTTTTTGATCGTGACGGTAAAGACTGGTTGATGGAGATCATGATGCTGGAGGTTTTGAGGCCCATGTTAATTTGGTGAACAAATGCAGAAAATCGTTTGCCAAACCACGTTGACCGCAGTCCACAAACATTATCTTAATAAATTAATCACAATTGAGTGAATCCACAAATGGAAAGCCCTCCTGTACTTCAATTTTCATGAAATAATGATTTTAAAGATTGTTTAAAAATCTGGAAGTTTGGTGCTCCTGAAGTAGTCTTACACAACAACCACCCTTGTACACTCTTAACACGGTGACGCTGAGTTGCGATTTAGTAGATAGAGGTTTTATTGATTTCCACTGAATGCAGTGCCAATCAGCACGGTACATCGCCATCTTGGTGGTCTCTTCTTCACCTGATATGCTCACTCTCATGTTTGACATATAACACATCAATATATGTAGCACGGTTCTTGGAAGTATGATGAAGGCGATTTGTGTTCTTGTGTTCAAGTATATAATTCGATCTAAATAAACGTTTTAAGACGTATAAATAAATTAATTCAGGGTTCGACTGCCGTTTTCTCCAGCATCTATGACCTCACGCAATCAAACGCGTGACATTCGTGCCCTTTGTATCCATTATGACGTCCTTAAAAATACTGCAGTAAGTTTCCAGTTTGGATTGTTTTTCAAATTTGTTTGATTGCCAGGCAGGCAAACAGAGTAACAATATCTCGCTCCTCTCTGCACATGTTCGGGAAAAATTCAATTTAAACTTGAGGTGCTACACTTTATAACTGCGAGCGGATCTGACTGGTTACCATGTCCCCACCACCTCCCTCCCCCCCCCTTGATGCAACCCCGCTTTGATCGGACACCTTACTCACGATGTCCTCTTTATCCAGACAAAACATTTAATTTTTCCCTTCAATACAATACAGCCACCAAACCACGTGACCTATCAAATGTTCGTCATCACCTTCCTCTCACACCCCACCTTTTCCTCCTCCAACCGGAGTTCCTCCGGCTTCCCACTCCACCCATTCCCCCTACCACCACAGTCCCTCTGCCCTCTCCAACCCCACCCCATCCCCTGCACTCTCTAACCCCACCCCTTCCCCTGCCTCCTCCAACCCCACCCCTTCCCCTGCCTCCTCCAACCCCACCTCTTCCCCTGCCTCCTCCAACCCCACCCCTTCCCCTGCCTCCTCCAACCCCACCCCTTCCCCTGCCTCCTCCAACCCCACCCCCCTGCCTCCTCCAACCCCACCCCTTCCCCTGCCTTCTCCAACCCCACCCTTCCCCTGCCTCCTCCAACCCCACCCCTTCCCCTGCCTTCTCCAACCCCACCCCTTCCCCTGCCTTCTCCAACCCCACCCCTTCCCCTGCCTTCTCCAACCCCACCCCTTCCCCTGCCTCCTCCAACCCCACCCCTTCCCCTGCCTCCTCCAACCCCACCCCTTCCCCTGCCTCCTCCAACCCCACCCCTTCCCCTGCCTCCTCCAACCCCACCCCTTCCCCTGCCTCCTCCAACCCCACCCCTTCCCCTGCCTCCTCCAACCCCACCCCTTCCCCTGCCTCCTCCAACCCCACCCCTTCCCCTGCCTCCTCCAACCCCACCCCTTCCCCTGCCTCCTCCAACCCCACCCCTTCCCCTGCCCTCTCCAACCCCACCCCTTCTCTGCCTCCATTAGTTACCAAGTGTAATTGCTTGTGTTCAGTTTCACATTTCTTGTGGAGAGCTCGCGAAGTCACTGAAGCACTCAAGCAAACACTCCATTCAAAACCGTTATGGAGCGGCTGGCTTGGCATGCGCTAGCTTGCCACTTGGTAACTGAACACACCCCTGGACATCTCAAACACATACAGTGCATACAAAATGCCAACAAGGGGACAGTTTTTTAATCGAGGATGTCAAATATTAATCATGACGATTTTTTGTTGCAATGAAAATGTGCCTTGTTCAGTTTTGACTTGTTGTTTTAGCTATTAAAATGTACTTAAACTCTGACGTGATGTGTGTACAAAAGTGTGCACGTCCAGATAAATAAATATCTCGGCAATTTCCCTGGCAGCCTCCTGACTAATTGCGGATGCAGGTATTTCATGGCGAAGCTGATGGTGATGTTTGTTCACTTCACATTAAACATGTATATTACTTAACCATCAGTTTGTTTATCAGCATTTAAAAGTCGGGCAAAAACGTAAAGTATTTTTCATTAAGGACGACAATTTTCTTTCCTCTGCATAATATGAGAATTAACGTCCCTTCATTGGGCGGTGTATATTAGATCACTGCCGTGATTGTTGCACGCAAAACATCCAAATTTTATGTCGATTGGATAAGCGGTTCCAGAGAAAACATTATTTAATATTTTCCATCAATCCAATATGGCCATGACCTCGTTTGAGTTGTAATCAAACTGTGGGTTACTTTCCTCAAAAAGTTACCTTTATTTTATGATAGATGAAGCGTTGTTTAGTTTTCAAATGTACATGAGGCCTCAAAACATACTGAGCTTTGTGAAACGAAAAATATTGTCGCAATTTCTGGGTGGCTGGAGGGAAAGGCGTGGCCTCGCTCAAGGGCGGTGCTTATGATACACACACACACACACACACACACACACACACACACACACACACACACACACACACACACACACACACACACACACACACACACACACACACACACACACACACACACACACACACACACACACACGAACAGCTGTATGCAGTATATGACATATGATTTGTTGGGTATGATAAAATAATTATTTATCTGACACCGAATAATCTATCAATACTGGACTTTGCAGTTATGATACACTACCCTTGCTGGATATATTTTATTTAACCATGACATTTTCATCAGTCATGTAGTTTGGCAGGCACATGAGTTTCACGGAAAATAAATGTTAAAAATCATATTTCAGAAACAGCTTTCGCTATCGATTTGAAACTTTGCAATTGTAATCCAATAGCATTGCTCCGTGTAATGTGATGTGACTCGTATTGATGTGTTACACTGTTTGGGAGAAAACGTTTTTCAAAGTTTTGGTTTTCAAACAAATATGGCTGCCAAACCACATGACCTATGGCATTGAAAAATTGCACTCCACCCATGATTGGGTCGAGGATCAAGTGTTTGAAGGTTCGTCTTGATTGGATTAGATTTGTTTTTCTATCCAATGTGGCTGCCACACCATGTGACCAATGACCTCATCATTTTCACAGTGTATGCAGCAATTGTGGTGTATTGTGTTTTCCAAATTTTATGCGATTGGATAAGTGGTTCCAGAGAAAACATCTATATATTACTAAAACTCTCATCTTGTGTATATACGAGGTTTGTTCAAAAAGTATCCAACCTTAATTTATCGTGCGTAAACAAATGAAGCTTGGGAGGCGTGGTTTGGTGCACGTATGTCGGCGATCCTAATTCGTATGCGTGAATTTTTCCCGCCTGCAGAAGCTGTCAGTCGCCGACAGACCGCCGATGAGTGAGGAAGTGTAAGTGAGCGCCGTCGGATTTTTGTTTTTGACAAAATGACGGAAAAACTTGAACAACGCTACTGCATCAAATTTTCTGTAAAGCTTGGCGATTCCCAAGTGGAAACGATCCGCAAGATTCAACAGGCCTTCGGGAATGAAGCAATGGGCAACACACGGATAAAAGAGTGGTACAACCGCTTCAAAGATGGTCACACATCAGTGGAAAGTGATGCACGTTCTGGTAGGCCCTCAACATCCTGAAATGAGATCGCCATTGACCAAGTGAGGACCCTGCTGATGCAGGATCGTCGAATCATGATCAGCGAACTTGCAGACGAGGTGGGCGTCAGCATTGGGATCCATTCATTCCATTGTGACTGAGGATTTGGGCTTAAGGAGAATCTCAGCAAAGTTCGTGCCAAAGCTGCAAACGATCGAGCAGAAGCAACTCCCTTTGGAGATCGCACAGGACATGCTGGAGACTGAACAGCGATCCCAACTTATTCAACACTGATCACTGGCGATGAGACCACAGTGATCCGTCATTTTGTCAAAAACGAAAATCTGACGGCACTCGCTTACACTTCCTCACTCATCGGCGGTCTGTCGGCGACTGACAGCTTCTGCAGGCCGGAAAAAGTTCACGCATACAAATTAGGATCGCCTACATACCTGCACCAAACCACGCCTCCCTCGATTCATTTGTTTACGCACGAAAAATTAAGTTTGGATACTTTTTGAACAAACCTCGTATACGTAGGTTCCCGAAATACAACCAAAACATTGCACGATAGCGCAAAATTTTAGGGCCACCTTACTCACCATTCTCATGCAGTGTGCAGTATCAAGTTTCATTCAAATCGGGCAACGAAAAAATTATTTAAAAAATCAATTCCCGATTCAGTCAAGTACTCTTGGGGAGAATTTGATCAATGCAAACAACCTCAGCAGTATAGTTCACTGGAGCTTTATATTTATTTATTTAATATTTTTTAATATATATTTTTTGAAATTATGTTTTTTTTATCAACACTGTCACAACAGGAACCTAACGGGTTCACAGGTCGTCTCGTTATTTAATATTTTTCGTCAATCCAATATGGCCACCGAACCACGTGACCTATCAATTATTCTTTATCACCCCAGTATCACCAAGTCATGAGGACCTTTTCTGTGACATTTCCCCTCAATGTGTTTCGCCATTCTGGAGAAGATTTTTTAAGGTTTTAGGGTAAATGGCTGCCAGACCACATGACATGACATGACATAGTTGTCAAACTTTTTTCAGCATGTCTCGATCATTTGTGGGCAGTTTCACTTTGATCTCTAAAGCTGCTCTGGAGAAGAAGTATGTTTGCTTTATTTGAAAAAAACAATATGGCTGCCAAACCATGTGATGGATAATGTCATGTCTTTAAGCGCTTCATCGACATTGGGGCATAGATTATATTGTTACGAATTTGGAAGCATAGTGCACACAGACATTCAGGTCCCCATAGCTCAGTTATTTCGATAAGTAAATGTGGATAGATGGCTCCCTTTCCCTTGGTTAATGACCTGTTCATGTCCTGTAAAATTATTTTGATAGGATTTTTTAACTACAACAATACGCCTTCACCTCGCTTCCTCCCACCATCCGACACCGACACCATTGCCTAAGTGCATGTCAGCATGTACGTGGGCGGAGTTCACGAGGACCTTACGTCGCTCTCGCCCAATCATAAAGATGCGAGCGAGTTTCCCGACGGTCGACAAATAGGCACAGGCCACGCACGAGCGAACCACCCCTGAGAAGATGACGAGGGAACAGGGAACAAACAATCTGCGCCCCATCTTCTCGAGCGCGTGTTCTGGTTCGCTACACATCTCGTCCTGTCGCCGGTGTCTGCACACATCTCTTCCTGTCGCCGGCGTCTGCTCTGATCTCATCGCTGGCATCTGGTCTCATCCTACTGCTGGTCTGGTCTGAGCTCGTCGCTGGCTCTGGTCTCGTCGCGTGCCGGAGGAGCATGCTGGAGCCTGGCGCTGCCTCCGTACCCGGTGTTTGCAGCGGCATCGAGCTGTGGGTTCAAGTCCCGCCAAATCGGATCGACAAGGGCCGCACGAGGCGGCAAGGTCCATTTTTCTTTTGGGGTATTTGTGTGTGCGTGTGTGTGTCTGGGGCCCTGTCTTTAAGTAGCAATTGTTTAGTGCTCTTTTTGCCTTGTACATACTTGCATTTCTATTAGTCGTGATAACTCGCCCTTGCGTGCGTCCCTCATTCCCCCGATATACTCAGTAGTTCGCCACGTGGGCCTCTAGGTATTTTGAAGTTTGGCAAATAACCCTGTGCCCACGCGGTTGGTTTATTGACGATTCACGGTCCTGTAAGGGACCCGTATGTTTCGGAGGTTTCCGAAAGGTACGATCTAGATTCCGGGTGTTCGGTGGTCGACCCAACTGCTCCACCTAGCGGTCGTGCTCTCCGCTGATACCCGGCCCACAACAATATGTCGAAGCTTCAGATTTTTTTAGGACAAGGATTTATGTTTATGCATTTATGGCCATGCCTGGTGTTTGCTGAATGCTTAGGGTGGTGGGATTAGGATCCCAGGATCCTGAGTTTAAATCCCACTCAGCTGTTGAATTAATACCAGGTGGGTTTGACTCAGCCTGTCATCCTTCCGAGGTCGGTAAAATGAGTGCCAGCATGCTGGTATCCTGTGTTGAAGTGGCGACCCGTCCAGGATTGTGCCCAAGAGCCAAGGAGACTGCGAAGGCAGCAACAACGCTCTGCACAGAGTATGGTCCAATGGATGGATGGATGGATTTATGGCTGGCCTACCACTTCACCTATGACATCATCATTACAAGAACCTTATTCCCCATTAGGAATAGAATGTCATGGGCTACAATTCAGATTTTTCCGTTCAGTGGTTTCAGAGATTTAATTTTTTGGGGGGTTAATCCAAGATGGCAGCCATACCACATGACCTATGACGTCACAATTATCATTTTAAAATTCTACAATAAAAGACATGCTATGGTGAAAATTGTGTCAATCGGACAACTTGAAAATTTTCTCGGCAACTTGAAAATTCTCAAGAAAAAAAAAAATTTGCAAAAATAATCGAGCAAAAAAAAAAAAAAAGGCCCAACATGGGACAAAAAATAATATCAGATATCAAATGATCTGTAGAGAAACAATAGGGTACTCCAGCCTGTAAGGTCAGTGGTACCCTAACAAGTTCCTTGATCATAAGCTGATCAGACAGCCAAGAACAGACATGAACCAATTGCTTAACCCACTTTTCGCTTTGCATTTGCGGGGTAATAAGGATATCAATTCTTAGAGCTCAATATTTACTTATTTTTTTTCCAGCCTGGAATTGGGATAGTAACTTACTGCATTTTATATAGCTATGTTCTATATTCTGCTGTAAATGTTATAAAGATATTTACTGCATTCCACTGTCAATGGGATACGTAGGTTTTAGATTTTACCTGTCCCATCAACCATTTCAGCTGTTCAAATATTCATACTGTGAACGTGCGGAGACACCATTGTGTTTCTTTGACGTTCTCGCAGGTGTGCAGGATTGGTCAGGTCTAAAAACAATCTTGTCGTCACTACTAATCACTGTGGCTTCCACTCTAAAAAGACCAACTACCTTTGAGGTCAAGATCTGTCACATTTATCAAACTTCCGCGTGGTAAATTTACCTTTCTTTCATACAGGTTTATTGAGGTTTTCACTTGTCTAACGGGCAAAATTTAATCAGTCGGACAACCGTTAATACAGAGCCCTGTTTCTTGGCATAATATTCACTGCAGTGGAAACAGTATCATGGCAGTGAGTTGCACCCAGTGGATTGCCGTTACCTTCCGAGGTGAGTCGAGATTTTAACTCTTACAATCTTCAGATCACAACACAGAAGCTCAGCACATTGAACCAATGCAGAACCCCAACTTCAATAAAATGTCGCAAAAAATTTTTTTTTAAAAGATTTGTGCATGTGTGTCAGTTATAACAATGGCATTGTGCAAACGGGCCATCCATCAATGGAGTGCTGAATAGAGAAGGATTAAATTGAAGGGGAGGGGTGTGGGGAATAGAGTATGGGAGTTGTATGATGGAGAGAAGGGAAGGGGTGTGCAAAAAGCTTGTGGTAGTTGGAGCGGGTGGTGTGTGGGAGTGATCAAAGTCCGACCACATTTACACAATTAATAAATAAAAGGTTCCCACTGTTGATGAATCGCAAAATTAGTCAAATAATAATAATAACGATGTATGAAGTGTGGCATCCCATCAGTACTGCAGCTAATTAATATTCCAAATAATGTCATTGGGAGGATGAATAATTTTGGATTGCCTCGTTACATTGGAGCAGTTCACCATCATTGATCTGATTGACAACTTCAAATTAAAGATTCCGACAATGTTGACGCCAGCTTGCATTTTGATCACCGCCAGTTAACTATACACCACAAACTTGCACTGAATGAACTTCAAACTGTTTAAAGAAACCTCGAAATGAGCATGAAATACTCAAAGATAAAATGTTGGTGCAGTGTCGGACACAATCTCCAGTCTGTGTTGCCCGTTTTAGTAACTCCTGGCTCTGGCTCCCAATCTCAAAAATGTGAGCGAGGTCACATTCTAACTCAAATTGTCAATCATGTCTCTCAACCGTCACGCCACCAATTTCACGTATTGATCACAACTGCACCGCTTTTGATCATTTCTTATGTAGAACAAAAAATTATAAGTGATATAATGAGTCACTACTCAAAAGCCATCTTTTTTTTGTGTCACATTCCCTCTTCATTTCATTTGTCATAACACGAGACCAAATTTTACACTTTGCATTATCGGATGAATGATCGTTTGACATTTGTTTGGTGGAAAAAATTTGGTTTCAGTCGGTGTATCTGACAGTGCCGCTTAAATAATCCGTGCATCACTTACAGGCCTCTATCTGTCATGCCAAATTGTCAAGGAGCACAAACAGAAGTTCATCTTCACCTGAAAACTGTTCAATTAACTTTTCTTCTGATGGCGTCTGTCAGAGACGGGTTTCATGTCTCATCTCTCAGCGTGTCACACATCTCAATGATTACTCTCCGTGTGAAGCACAAAGCGGAGTTGAGCAGTTGGTTCACTCTGTCTGTCTGTCTGTTTGTCTTCAGACATCGGTCTGTGATGGAGGAACTGCTTGATTTCAATTTAATTTCGTATTTTAAATGCTGCGCAACGTCAATCGGGACTCAAACCGGCAGTTCTTATAATGGGTCACCGGTGCCCTGAAGTCCGAAAATTGTACGGATCTCGCCTCAAGCGCGCATGCACAGAGGAGTGAGATAATTTTTAAGTGGTGAAGCCGCTTCAATATCTGGTTGTCCGTCCTTCCATCTGTCTGTCAAAATGAAGAAGAAGAACCTTTCTGACCCACCGTGCTTGATCCCACGGCATTCTTGAGGGTAATCCGAGAGGGTGTCGTTTGTGTCTCGGTTTTGCCTATTTCATATTAAAAATGCCAAACTGAACTGCTTCCTTCAGACACAGGTGTGATGTTTTTTTATTTATTTATTTTAAAATCCTCTTCCTGTTTGGCAATCAGACAACTTTCTGCCTTTCCAGCCTTTTTTTTTTCTTCTGCAGTCTTTTAAATAATTTTTAGCCGCGTCTCGTTTGTGTCTCGCTTGCAAGACGTGGCTCCAAGAGAGCTTGGCGTTGTTCTTCTTCTTGTGAAGACAAAACCTTTAGGACTCGGCTCTTTTATATACAGGATCTGGATCTCCTTAAATACTAAACACCTGCACACATCCTCGCATTGACTGTACCTTTTGAGAGCATCTATCATGAACTTTTAAATATATTCGGACATTTGCTTTTAAGTTTCGAAAAGTTCACGTTACTATTTAAAGATTATTCCATTTAATATATTGTAATTTCTTAAATACACTATTTTCTCGTCATGAACGACGATCGTCCAGGACGGGTCTCGCTATTGGCTCCGTCAAGGCACATGCCGAAATATCGGAAGTTGTTGTTGTTTTTTTGTTGTTGGTGTTTTTTTATTTTTATTCTTCTTCCTCTTGTTCTTCTTCTGGTGAAGACAAAACCTTTAGGACGTGGCTCTTGGACACATTTGTCCTTGTTATTTCAATAGTACACTTGAACACTGCAGAACACAAATCACCTTCTTGTCACTTCCAAAAACCTCCAGCTTAGCAGTATTTGGACAATATGTTATGCCCTCTTGACTAATCAAATTTGTCGCTCGTGCTCTCAGCTTTGTGGAATATCGAGATTTAGATAAAATGGTGGCTCGTAGGAAATATAGATCGTACTCGGAAACGCAAAGCAAGAGTTTAAATGACCCTTCCCATGTCCTTTTTTCTCAATACTGCGTGCGGCAAAGTGTTTTTTGAACTCTAGTTTTCCATTCCTTTGTTTGTTTGTTTTTCTGCTCAGCACAGTTGAAAATATATCTTTGACAAAGCTTGTTGGATGACTTCGTGCCATTATGGTGGCGGCGCGTCAAGCCCAATCGCCATGATTGCTCTTTTTCTTTTCTTTTATATTCGTCCCAAGATTATTTTTTTGGCTCTTCCATCCTATCAATTGCCATTTCTTCCTCTCACCCATCCTCGATGGGTACATCCGCTAGTTTATAGTCAGAAAGCCAATGATGCTCCAACGATGGGTCACAGTGCCCTGAAAATCGACTTAAAAGCAACTGAACAAAAATTGTTTTCCAGGTACTACGTTTCGAGGGCAAAGCTCGTGGCCAAAGTCGCCAGATATCCACACGTGGTAAGTTTTTGAAATGAATCTTCTGTTGTACTTTTTTGGGAGAACGTCATGCTGTCTGTGTGCTTTCACGCATGAATGATTCACTCTTTTTTTTTTTTTTTTTTTACTCAACAGGAAGATTATCGACGAACTGTGGATGAATTGGATGAAAAGGAGTACCTTAGCCTCCGCATCATTGTGTCAGAACTCAGGAACCATTACGTATGTCTTTCTTTCAGTCCTGATCATCAATCGTTAATTTGTGCTTTATCCTCGTCTCTTTACTCTTGTTGGCTTTGATGCTCATGATGCGTCATGACCATTCAGTTGGATGGACAGTCCCTCTGAGACTCCGTTCAATATATCGGACGCACAGCTTCCCCTCTGCCTCTCCGTCCGAACCTTTATTCCTCAAAAGACCTTGCAGTTCTGATCTCTTATCTTATCGCTTCCTGGCCTGAAATTTCGACTTGAATTGTTTCATCATGAATTAACCATTTCATCTTGGTGAAGAGGTTTTGGCTCTTAAGCAGTTGCACGAGACTGGTTATCGATTTAAATTTGTACCATTCCACTTACCAGCTGCGCACCTAACATTTTAATGGAAACAGACGCGTAAGGTACATCGTTGGGTTTATGCTTTTGGAAAAATATACTTGGCCAACATTTATCCTCAAATTTTTACCAGTCTTTGGTTTTAACGATTGGTATCACTGCAAAAGATTACGAAAACCAGACTATGAATGGTTCCCGTACGAGCTCCTTCGTTAACTACAACATCCTGTTTTAGTAAGATGTAATGTGGAAATGTGAACACAACAACTAACGTCGTGACGATGTAAGTGTACATTGGAGCTACGTTGTCCGCACTGGATTTGTCGGGTTTTTTTTTTTTAATATCCTGTTGCATCTTCGTCCCTATGTTGCCGTTTGTGTTTCCATCCAATTTCCCCCGTGTTAAATCGTACTGTCAAATACCTGAGATAGGTTCAGGGAGACTTCGTTGACCTCTTGTTGATATTTAGGTCCTACGACTATCACTGAGAGAAGCAGCAGAATATCCATAGTTGAGGGACTGGGAAGGGATGCAAACTGATGGTCAGAGATGAGGCTGTTTGAAAAGAGGAAAGATATTACCGTAAGTCAGTGGCAATGATGGAAGGCATGACTTTGCTTGCAATTTCAAGAACACATCTCGGCCTGTAGTTGAGGATTTGTTTTTGCACCCTTCCTAATAATGGGAGTGATGTTGGAGGACTTTCATGCAGGTGGAAGGTGGTTCACAGAGGAAGGGCAAACTGAAGAGAACAGACGTAGAAGCAAGGACAGCACAGCAATATTTGAGAACCTTACAGATTGGTTGTCCAGTAATATCAAGTCAGTGTCTGTTCTTTCAATTTTCATGACAGCAATATCAGTTGGTAAGGGGTATTCTTATGTGGGATTTGTTTTGGGATTTATTCGATCCCAAAATGATTTAAATCATGATTTAAAAAAAAACAATTATGTCTTCAGATCTTCAGTTCTGGTGCTGATGTGTTTGGATGGATGGATGGATGGATGGAGTGTTGTTGTACAAAAACAGTCATGCATAATGGAATGAAGATGGCTTGCACTCAATAAAGTACACTCAAACTCTATTTCGACGCTTAAAAGCTGTGACACATCATTTGAAAACTAATGAGGTACATCATCAGCCTCGCAGCTTTTCCAAGAAATGCCAAACAATTGGCCCAATTTTTCTGCACCCGTGTTGATGAAGATTTCAAATTTCACGCCGTGACGAGCCTGTGGTAAAGGTTCACCGACCATATGACTCGACGCTGCTCCTGATGAGCGATTTCCACATCACATGACATCGATAGGAGTGACCTGGCAATAAATGGACAATCAAGAACATCGTGAATTTTACTAAAGGTGGCAGGATGGCCGAGAGGTACGCACAATCACCTTTAAGTTGTCCAGCCTGTGTTTGAATCTCAGCCCGGCTATAAACTGTTATTCCGGTGTTTCACAGGCAGGTGTGTGTGTGTGTGTGTGTGTGTGTGTGTGTGTGTGTGTGTGTGTGTGTGTGTGTGTGTGTGTGTGTGTGTGTGTGTGTGTGTGTGTGTGTGTGTGTGTGTGTGTGTGTGTGTGTGTGTGTGTGTGTGTGTGTGTGACGTTCCTCGGATGGATGTTAAACTGGACGTCCTGTCTGCCGACATTAATTGGTGGACGGTAAAGATCCTATGGTATCCTTCACGAAAAGTAGGTGAGCTATTGCCGGCAGCTTGGCCAAGTTCCAAATTCCTGCCCCAACCTTTGTCAAATGTCAAGCCTGGCCAGCCAGTTCGTGAAATTTGGTGTGTGGCATTCCTACATGATTGCCTTTTATGATACTGGTCTCCAAGGTTCAGGTCAGGTCAGGTATGGGGGCAGCATATTGCTGTGACCACCTTCCGCTCGTACTCCAGGGGCCTCAATCTGGCCATCCCTCAGGCAGATGCCTGGCCCATCCCCATCTCCTTGAGATGCTGATCAACCTGCTGCAACCATGAGGCACATGGTCGGCCCATTGGCCTCCTCCGCTCAGGAGACTCCCTCGCTGAGAGTATCTGGTTAGCAGGATCAGTGTCAGGAAAACGAGCCACATGGCCATACAGCCGCAGCTGATGCTCATGGACGATGCAGGTAACAAATCCTATTTGCGTCTCTCTCAGCACTCGCTTGTTGGGTACAAAGTCCAACCAGCGATAGCCAATGATTCTCCGAAGAGTCCTGCTTCCAAAGAAATTAAGTCTCCGTCTCAGATCCCTGGTCAGAGTCCAAGTCTCACATCCATAGAGCAAGACTTGGAAGCACATCACATTGAAGGTTCAAAGTCTCACATCCAAGGTTCAAACACCAGATACTATGTTGATTCGTTCATTATCTATTGATGTCCTTGCAAGTTTTGTTCAAAGTATTATGACGTCTCCTGAAGTCCTTGTAGTGTGTGATATGTTTTAAAGTTATTCCATAATCGGTCGAGATTAAAAAAATTAATTGGTTTGAGGTTTTATGAGGCTACCAATGCTTCAGCTTCCAAGCGTTCCTTTACCAATCACGTAGCAACTGATTATGAAACTCTGCTTCCTGACACTGAACTAAAAGGTAAAATGTCACATCCCATGTGTACATTGCATATGTGGAACCTGCCCGTCACCATCTCCATTGCAGGTGCTGCTGCACGACGTGATCATCAAGAATATCGAGAAAATCAAGAAACCAAGAAGCGCCAACACCGATGCTCTGTACTAGTCGAACGCCGAATGGCGGCTTCACCCGGATCCACCCTGGAATTTTATCTCGAAGCTTCGTTAATTTCCTTGCATTGGCCGACCACACAACCTCACGGTGTGGTCTCTGTTTGTTTGTTTTTGTTGTTTTTTTTTCCAACTGAATGACGTTTTTGTGGTATTTTTCGTTTTGATTTGACTTCAGCATTTGTACTGTGTGCACCGTGGACCATCTTGTTTTCAGAATGAAGCTGCTATCTGATTCTGCGGTTCACATGTGCGTATGTTGGGAAAGAAATGGTGGGTGGATGGTGGAATGAATCTGTGGATTAAAAGTCGATTCCCTTAATTTTAATATTTTATTGGACATTTAGCAGCAATTTCAAATTGTAAATTGGCCACTTCAAAAGGAGAGAGAAAAAAACATTTAGTTGTTGCTCGTTTTCCCACACCTTTATTCTAACAATTTTCCTTTTACGTTGTAATGCCAGCTGGCAAAACCACCTGCGTGTTTTAAAGTTAACGCTTATATATATTTTTTTTAGGTGTTCAAAAACTCGTGCTTGGTGAAGTCAGGGGTTTGGTTATCTTCCAAATACAGTTTCACTTGTGTATGATTTGTCTGCTTTGAACCATAATAAAATGACTGGGGGAAATTGTTGAAAGTTGTTCACATTTTTCTTTAAGTGTGTGAAAATGTCGTTGGGCTGACGGATGTCGGATCGACGTTCGGCGCACGTTTCCAGGCAGGGAGACGTTTGAGAGTAATGTGCTTTTGGTCATCGGGCAATGCCGTGAGAATGTGATGGATGCATTTACACTTTTTTTGTTCATCTTTACAGATGGTGCATTTCTCGGTGTCTTAAGGTAGGTAATGTCACGTATGAAGGAAGTGTAACGAGCGTGCTCTTCGTTGTTTTAATTATAAGCTCTGACTGTGCCTGACTTGTTGATCCTCCCGTCGTCGGGCTGCTGAGACGGCTTCTTTGGCTCGGGCTTGTCCTCGTCACTCTGACGCAGTACGTTCGACTGAGGGTGCAGGAATTTGTAATTTGTTCAGGGTGCCGGCACCATCCTATTCTTTGCCAACGACGCCATGGGATCTGTACCATGCACCAACTAATGCCAGCAGATGAGACGCTTTAACATTTTCATCCAAGAGACAGCGCGGTTTGTACTGCAACTCCCTTCCTGTTAAACACCAGGATGACGGTTTATGTTTGGGTCGAGATTCAAACCCAGGCTCGACAGATCAGAAGTGAGGTCGTCGCTAAATTTGCTTTCAAAGTTTCATCAGCAAAGTTAAATAATCAATGTAAAACTTTTTCTTTTCTTTTTTTAACCCCTTAAAGTTGAAGGACACCAAAACAAGTTTACCTGCCAAGGACGGGTGGACGCAAAAGCAGAAACGAGAATGCACATGAGGGAGAGAGAGGTACCGACTCGCACTGTTCTGTTTCACTTTGATGTCATGTACATTTTGTGACGTAATCAGCCTGACGCAGGAATGTGAAGCTTAATTTGACCTATATTTATATTGACATAAACAGATAATGAACTGATGGGTTGTTATTTTTCATTGGCAATTAGCATTATTGCAGGATGTGAATTTTTTTTTGACAAGTGATGTTTAAAAAGATACCAACAAAGCCACGCAAACATTGACGGACACCCTAACCCTAACTTAGGTGTGATCTCCCCATCTTCGGAGTGGAGGGCAAATTTATTTTGTGCCCATGAAAGCAGGTTTGCACAATTGGAGTGAAATTGACCAAGCCTCCATGATTGAGAAGAGAAGCATAACGGCACAAGTCAGCACCTCCATTTGATGTGCTGTTGCTCAGCATCTGACTGCTGTGCTGAGAGAGTGTGTGTGTGTGTGTGTGTGTGTGTGTGTGTGTGTGTGTGTGTGTGTGTGTGTGTGTGTGTGTGTGTGTGTGTGTGTGTGTGTGTGTGTGTCTGCAAAGTGGCTAGAATTGCCAATATGTTGTACACGCATGCAAGTGGTCAATACTCACGTGCCAGCCGACGGTGTAAATATTCTGATTCTGATGTACCATACTGTGCTGCCAAACTACTTTCTTGGCAAGGGTTGTACTGGGTGGTTTGCCATTGCCTTCCAAGGGAGTAAATGCAGTCCTGTACTAATTTTCATCACATATTTTTCCTGTGAACTCAAACTTGAACTTGTCCGACACATTCACAATACGAAACTCTATGCCAAATTTGGTGATCCCAGTCGCTGCCCTTGTCCATTAATTCTGTCGACAAACACAAACGGGATCATTACACTACTCATAATCTCGAACTCCAGCCATGGCCTGAGTAATCGAAGTAGATCTGTTGGAAAAAAAATTGAAACGGGAAAAGAAATTATGAAAATCAGAGGAAAATTATTCAAGTAATGGTCAAAATTGTGTTTTTTGTTAATTAGGTCACAGTCCAAAAAAAGTAGGTCAAGGATATTAATTGGTATCTGGTGTACAACTTCAGTGCAGCTCCACTATTACGATGCAATAACATCTTGGAAGGCCAAGGGGTCTTTGAGATTCCACATTGGCAAAATTGAGCATTGACTTTTTATGTCATCTCTATCATCTCAGTTGAGATGACCTAATAAAGCCAGTCTCGAAGTCTGTCCACCCGTCCGTACGTCCGTCCGTCCACAATCAAACCGAGTGGAGACAAATAACCAATAGTGGAATGGATAGAGGTCGATGAGACATGCACAACGATATAACTTTCAAGATCGTCCAATGTCGAGGTCAACGTCACAAGGCTGTCAAAGTTGCGAAAATCGTCGATTTCAAATCTTATCTCCTCCCTCATTTATCAAGAGAGATCAAATGTTATTCGTGATTCAGATACTATGGACTATTATCTAGAATAACACGAGCCATTTTTTTGAAATTTGCTCCCGTTCCGATTTTATAGCCCTTCAAACTTCGCTCTGATTCTTACATGTCCGGTGCTAATTTGAAGTGGTCATCCAGAGGCCGGCACCAATCTCTGAAGATGCTCCGGGTCCTGCGCAATTTTTTGCATATTTTTGCCCCGTATGGGCCGTTCATAAAGTACATACAAAAATGATGGGGGTGGGTGGTTTAAAGCCTGCGTACGGGCTGTGTACAGGGGTGGGTGGGTGGTACGACGGCTGCATACATACTTTATGAAAGTGGTGTCGGACTACATGAAAACGTTTCAGAAGATGAAAGTGAGCCTGTCGTCATCGCGAGGGGGAAAAATATCCCCGTTCACAGGAACATTTTTGACGTGATGTTGAATCCGTGGATGTCAATAATTGTTCCATATTACTGTATTACCGTAGTTAATAATTACTGATGCATTTGAGATAAATCTCCAGTTCGTTGTAATGTTCAAGTATTGTGATGTGATATGAGATGCATATGGGGGTGGGTGGGTGGTCACGAGCCTGCATACAGAGGGGGGTTGTGTGGTTTTGGAACCCAGAAGTAGAGCGTACGTACTTTCTGAACTGCCCCTATTCCAGTGTGGCACAGAGTTACTTTTTGAACTTTTTTGAGTTAGGCAAAAATATGAGTTCTGCCGAGTTGTATTGATCATTACGATCACTGGTTATCGACTCGGATGCACACAGCATTTTGCGATGAGTGCAGACACTGTTATGCAACTCAGATGCATTAGTGTAATTATCTCATAATCGCGGAATTGCCCACCCGAAAGTCGGCTGCTGGCTCCCCGCGTGCCTTATCGTTTTAGAGAGAGTTTACAACACGGTCGATCATCATCACGTTCCAGAATTCCCATATTACCGACCATTTTGTGGAACCCCAGGTATCACAGAAATTGGCATTAAAGCACGCCTGCTATTGTCAGGATCACTTATTCAGAAAAGTGTCTCCTTCATCATTTATTTGAAGTGACCGACTGTTCTGGTGATCTGCATTCTCCGACCAGATCCATGAGCCATGGAATCGATTATAGATGCCCCTAATTTGATTTTGCTTCTGTCAACCTCTGGCAGAGATGACCGGCACTCCCACTCGGGGGTATTTTTTATTTTATTTTATCAGACCAACATTTGACCTTGACCTTTAACCTGGAGGGTATGATGCAAATTAAGCGTAAATGTGCCTTGCTCTCGACTCGAGAGGGCAATGTCGTTCCAATTTGACAAACCTTAGTCGAGCGGGGTATCAGCGTTAAAATGTCTTATTATCGGTCATGACCTTAAAATTAAGGTCGTCAAAATAAATTCTTTCCCCCTGTATAGTTTTTATTCTCATCATTGAGGCAAAATTTTATCCTCCAGCTCGGACATTGACAGGAAAGAAAAAAATAATAATACATGACTAGTGGTTTCGTATGCTGAGGGGTGTAAGAAACTCTGTGCTGCCATGAAAAGCTGGGCCCACTAATTGTACAAACGAATCCGGATCTGGATACAAAAGTTATTTAATTTTTTTAAGTGATTCTTTACCATTTAGAGATTGGGCTAAAATCGATATAGTACTGTGTGGCATAATATTTCAAACATGTTCTCGTGGATCAGGCATTACGTGGCGGAGGTGTGCACTCCACCGAGTGACCTTGTTGCTTGTGTGATCTTTTTGTGTACTTTTACAATACATTTTACTGTTGCTTTGAGAAACATTACTGCAATGTATAGTTATTTTGTGTGCTTTTATAATACATTTTACTGTTGCTTTGAGAAACATGACTGCAATGTATAGTTATTTTGTGTGATCTTTTTGTGTACTTTTATAATACATTTTACTGTTGCTTTGAGAAACATGACTGCAATGTATAGTTATTTTGTGTACTTTTACAATACATTTTACTGTTGCTTTGAGAAACATGACTGCAATGTATAGTTATTTTGTGTGATCTTTTTGTGTACTTTTATAATACATTTTACTGTTGCTTTGAGAAACATGACTGCAATGTATAGTTATTTTGTGTACTTTTACAATACATTTTACTGTTGCTTTGAGAAACATGACTGCAATGTATAGTTATTTTGTGTACTTTTATAATACATTTTACTGTTGCTTTGAGAAACATGACTGCAATGTATAGTTATTTTGTGTACTTTTATAATACATTTTACTGTTGCTTTGAGAAACATGACTGCAATGTATAGTTATTTTGTGTGATCTTTTTGTGTACTTTTATAATACATTTTACTGTTGCTTTGAGAAACATGACTGCAATGTATAGTTATTTTGTGTACTTTTACAATACATTTTACTGTTGCTTTGAGAAACATTACTGCAATGTATAGTTATTTTGTGTACTTTTACAATACATTTTACTGTTGCTTTGAGAAACATTACTGCAATGTATAGTTATTTTGTGTGATCTTTTTGTGTACTTTTATAATACATTTTACTGTTGCTTTGAGAAACATTACTGCAATGTATAGTTATTTTGTGTGATCTTTTCGTGTACTTTTATAATACATTTTACTGTTGTTTTCAGAAACATGACTGCAATGTATAGTTATTTTGTGTGCTCCTTCTGTGGCTTCATGGTTCCTGCTGTATTACAATAATGAAACTTTACTGATGGATCCGCAGCATCAAACTCCCATTCCCGCTTCTTCAATTCCAGAAAGACAGGCTTTTAAAGCAGGCATCTTTATTATTAAATGGACACTTTTTTTTTGCGAAAAAATTGGTGTTTCGCTTTCCAACGGTATAGTTTTTATTATCTTATGACGGCAGGAACCTTTGAGAAAGAAAATGCCTTAAATATCAAGTTAAGGATCAGGACTGCAGGACAAGGTGGTAGAAAAATAGGTCCAAGGATTGATGACGTCACTTGTCAGGAGGTAATGACAGTGCACCTGGCCTCGTGCAGCCGGTTGGCAGCATCTCGTGACTTGTCCACGTCGTGAATCATCGTCCACGTTTAATTTGGCCAGTTGTCGATGTAAATGACAAAACATTTTTGTCAAAATGAAAACCAAATTTGACCGTGCACTGCTTGGCTCCTTAGTGATGAATAGGGTTCCGTTTTTACACGGCGCTGATGTTTTCACCCCTGTTTGAGTTTGTGAGCACGATATCTCAAGTTATGAACAGATTCGGACGAACCTTGGAGAACAGGTTCGGTGTGTGACGAGGATGAATTTATCGAATTTTGGTGAAGATCTGAATACTATAATTTTTTTCAAGTGATTCGTCACGAGAGAAATAGAGATAAAGATAAAAACGATATCTAGCATGATATCTCAATGTGAGAATGCATCAACGGCACAGCTGCATTCCCAGCAATGATACAACCAACAACCATTGGCTGCATCCAAAAAATAAAAGTCATGTTTTGTGTGTAGCACCAATCATGCCAAAACGAATGGGCCAATGACCACCAAACTTGCCACATGGGCCACACTTGGTGAACATGGGCTACTTGGTTTCATCCATTCACAAGGGTGTGGGAGGGAAGGTGTACGAAAATGCGCGATGTAACTGTGTAACATGTTGTGCCACCTCGTGGTGGTGGTGGTGGCAGAAGGTATTACAACTCAGCTCTCTATCGATGCAGCCTGTGGTTGCTGGTTGCATCATTGGTTGGGACACGGCGATGCCGTTGATGCAGTGTCCCCCTTACCAGTGCATGTTCTCATTTTGCCGACCTCAGAAGGATGACGCTGAGTCAACCTCCTGGTGTATTGATTCAGCAGCCCAATGGGGCTTGAACTCAGGACCCGAGGATCCCAAGCCACCACCCTAACCATTAGGCCAACACCAGGCTTACAACTCAGCTGTGGAGATAACTTACATTTTTGCACTGTACATGTCCCCAGAGTGGGAAGGCCCAAAACCAATCTCCACTAATCATGGGAGGCAGCAGGGGGGGGGGAGGGGATGGAGGGGAAGGGACGAGGATGGGGAAGGGGTGGGCTACTTGGTTTCCCTGTTGCATGGGGCAACCCTGTGCCTGAAATAATAACTGTTACCCCCTGTCATATTGGTTGTACAAATCTTTGGCCATCTTCCATTCATGCCCAAAGTTCGTTTTGCAGAGCACCATCAGATGGGATCAATGATCAGCACTCTTATCTCCAACCAGAGTGGCACGTTGGAGTGCTCTTGGGTGAGGAAAATCACATTGGGGAAGCTGAGGGCTTTGCCAAGACCAACTCTAATCTGCCTCTCTGCACCCAGAGATTTCCAATGGGTGTGCCTCATTTTTGGCAATCCCTTTCCTTTAAGGTGCTCTCGCTCATTCACAAAAAGAATGTGCTGCTTCGTCAAAGGTATGGTGCCATTGGCCTCGATGCACTGCTGCTTTGCCACATCTGCTTGGTTCGAGAATTGGACTGCATCGGAGATAAGGATGACAGAGAAGAAATGTAAAAGGTATACATAAAGTGGAAGTCTGGTGTTGGCTTAGTGGTTAGAGTGGTGGCTTGGAGTGGTTAGGGTGGTGGCTTGGGATCCTTGGGTCCTCAGTTCAAGCCCCGTTCGTTGGCTACTAAATTAATACACTTGGAGGTTGAATTAATACACTCAGCCTGTCATCCTTCTGAGGTTGGTGAAATGAGTACCAGTGTACTGGTAGAGGGGCACTGCATCACCGACACAGTCACGCTTCCAATAAATGATAGCTGCCATGTGCAAGAAGAAGACAAAGTATATGACTGGTGGAGATTTTTTTTTATTTCCATCTATCTTTTTCTATGGCTTTGTCTTTTGAAGTCTGTTCCATTCTGCGTTCCTGTGTAATCTCTGTGACACAGAGACCTTTTTAACTGTCCTTTATACCCTCCTGGCTTTCACTGACAGTTTCACCTTGTTACGAACACACCCCAGGGAAGCTTGACACTCACCATCTTAAAACATCGGCTACCGGTCCCCAAATAAACATGGCACGTTTGGTCCAGATTGGCCAAAGGGAGGAGATTCAATATTACCCTTAATTTATGGTGGAAATTTTAACTCGATATAACAATTCCCAGCGAAACTTTTAGCTCATTGTTGCCCCTAAATTAATTACATTACAGGTACAAAAGAGAAGGTGGGGGGTTAAGTTGGGAACTGGGGGTGGGTGGGATAAAATCAATAAATCCTTTCACAGCAGTTGAAATAAAAATGGATTCAGCCTTTTAACCATGACTATCCCTCGTGTTTGCTGAAAGGTTCAGGTGATGGGCTTGGGATCTGACGATCGAGTTCAAAGCCTGCTTGGCTGTTGAATTAATACCAGGTGGGGTTGACTCAGCCTGGAACCCTTCTGAGGTCGGCAAAACGAGTACCAGTTTGCTGGGATGATTGAACCATTTGAGTATCCTCTGTCGGAGTGGCGACCCATCCAGGATTGTGCCCAATAGCCCAGGAGATTGCTTCGGCAGCACCAACGCTCTGCAGAGTATATGGTACTGATGGATGGATGGAACATGACTGCCTTTCATTGTTGTGAAGTTAATCCTGGTGTTGGCTTAGTGGTTAGGGTGGTGGCTTGGGATCCTTGTGTCCTGAGTTCAAGCCCCGTTAGGCTGCTGAATTAAAGAGCAGGTTTTGGGTCGCTGATAACTTCACGTGATTTGAAGGTTGTCAGCACATTAATAAACGTGGGGTATTTATTTTCTTACATTTGAAACTCAAACTATGCGAAAATTAACTTTTAAGTCAAAACTTTTCTCGGTGATGGAAAAACAGACTGGAATTTACTGAAGATGCTATGACGTCACGTTCTCCGAAAACTTTGTGAACATTCGGAAACAGCGTGTGAACAATGGCGAGATGCGAATCAGAGAGCGATTTCAGCGGCGATGAAATTGAGTGTTTTCATTCCGATATTGCCGAGGACGAGTCAGAGGATGATGGGAATTTATACGATGGAGTTTCTGGCCCTGAGCTATAGAAATTTGAGCCACTTGCAAGTGCAGAAAACGGCCTATTTCGTGTACATGTGGCAGCACTGACTGTCCGGCAGTTCACACTGACAGACTCCACCAGACACATTGGTTTGTAGATTTTCATTTTCTTGTTTGATGCATAAAATAACGTAAAGTTTGATTCGTCTGTGACTTGATATAATATATTTTTTTTAACCCTCAAGAAGCCTGGTGTTGGCGCAGTGGTTAGGATGGTGGCTTGGGATCCTCAGATCCTGAGTTCAAGCCCCGTCAGCCACTGAATTAATCCACCAGGGGGTTGACTCAGCCCATCATCCTTCTGAGGTTGGCAAAATGAGTATCAGTTCCAGTGTGTGTACTGGTTGAGGGGCACTGCATCAGAGAGTCAACACTTCAAGAAATGATAGCTATAATGGCAGCTAAGCTACCATACAACCACCATCAACCCTCAAGTCCAGCATTTCTCAACTTTTTACCCTTGAAATAGTTTTCATGTCTCAGGGAACCCATGCATAAAAATTATTATATACTATTATTAATATCTTGCTCTTTTTTTTATTTTTATCGTAGTTGTTCGTCTTTCGGCTGCTTCCGTTAGGGGTCGCTACAGCGGATCATCCGTTATGATCCGCATACTGATTTCGCACAGGTTTTACGCCGGATGCCCTTCCTGACGCAACCCTGGTCACCTCTTACGACACAGGGATAAGGATTGGTTTCACCATGATTCCAGGCTGCCCTACACCCTCTCATAGCACGGCCCAGCACAGAGCTCCCGTCCTCAAGCGATCCTCCCACCCAAGCCTCCGAGTCGCCGGATTGCAAGTGCACGCCACTATGCCCGGTATTAGTTTTATAGTAGTTCACGTGGCAAATATATTTTTTTCGGATACCTGGTTTAAGGAAAAAAATGACCCCCTTTTTGTCAAATTTATTGTCAATGAAAAAAAAAACTGCTTGTTTGAGACCTCACACCAAGGTTTTAATTCACAAAAAAAAAATCTTTTTTAAAATTAAAAAAAACACACCTCATGTAACTTGATCAACAAAACTTAAACAAACAAAGCCGAAACAATAAAGGTAAACAGAAGACCTAACCTTGAGAGAGAGAGAGAGAGAGAGACTTCACGCAAGGAAACACAGAGAAGATATAGATGGACACCGTGCATGCGTCCCGTACTTGAGTCAGTCACTCAATGATACACGAATCCGCCACGTACAGGACGTCCACTAACCAGTGAGGGCGGTTTCATACTGGCACCATATAGACATCGTTAAATACATTCCCTATGGTTGTTATAATTGTAAATAATATAGTGGTTGAAGCCTCTATTATAATAACCAAGGAGTTTCCAACAATATGCCATACGTGTCCCGTAAAATTACGAATATTAAATCAAACAAAAACTACTCAAAAATACAAAATACATTAGCCTATTTATTAGTGTTTCTCACAGAACCCCTAGCGACCTCTTGCGGAACCCTTGGGTTCCAGGGAACCCCGGTTGAGAAACACTGCTCTCGTCACTCGAGTCAGAAATAGAATGAATCAATAATGGACCCAAATATAATGGACCCTTGGTGTTGAAGTCTTTGACAACTGAGCTTGACCCCAGCGAAAGTGATGATGGCGTGGCCGATGGGGAAGAGATTCTCAGCCACGTTCCCCACTATGGGTTACAACGTACAGACTTACTCTATTCTTATAATTTCTCGATTTCTTATGCGCATTTATCGATAAACACAATGCCCCAATCCTTGAGAGGTGACACAGTGTGAGAAGATGAAGCAGGAGCCAGCTGAGGAGGGGAAGGCTGAATGGCGGGCACAGCGGCACGCTTGTTTTGAAACCGAGCTCTCATTGCGTTGCCGTCGTAATCCTCGGCTGTGAAATGGTCACCACAAATGACAATTCTATCCAAAGGGTCCTCTTTACCCGTTTTCTTTGGGGGAAAATTCGCCCATTTTGTTTGTACAAATCTTATCCACTGCCGGCAAATGTTTGATTCCTTCGGGAATCGGTGGGAGCGATTACCCCTTTTCCAGCCATTTTCGCAAAACATGACGACACACGTACGAGGCATGATGTACAAATATCCAAATAACTTTGTTCTACAATAATTCAAAATAAAAAAGGATAATATAGACAGTTGCAAACTCAAAATAAGTGAAAGAACGGCTCGCTGAACTGGACACTTCTTCAATGAGCGAGTGAGCATCCGCTTTGTTTTGGAGAACATGACGTCACCATCCATATATGGGCACGCGGCTGTTTTTTTTCAACAGCCTCGAGAAATAACAACTTCAGAGTTAAATTTCATTAATTTCCCCAATAGTTAGGCAACCACAATAGTTTGCATTGAACTATTTAATGCACATATAATCATATTGATAAATTTTCAGAACATGTTTGGTGACCCGCCACCTGCTCTTTAAATACACCAGGAGGTTGACTCAGCCTGTCATCCTTCCGAAGTTGGCAAAATGAGTACCAGTGTACTGGAAAAGGGGACACTGCATCAGTGGCATAGCCACATCCCAACCAATGATGCAACCAGCAACCACAGGCTGCACTCGATGGAGAGAGATTGCTGTAAAGTGTAAGGTGTACTTGAAATTTTGTTTACCAGAGACCAAATGGCCAGATGGTTTCAAGTTATATATCCATTTAAATAAGCCTTTGACAAAGTGCCATCCCAGGGGCTGGATCTTTTTTGTGACATGTAAAACATTCATGAACCACTTCAGGCTTTAGTATCCATTGTGCACCTGTTTTCACCTTTGACAAAGTAATTCAAAATACAGCAGATATGACACTGTGCATGCAAGAAAGAACCCGGTCTTTTGGCTTGGTCTGTTAGACGTTCTCTTCTGAGCACACAGCTGATTATGCTGGGATCACCACTTCACATCTGATACGCATTAAACTATCTCAAGCTGATAATAACTTATTAATGTCCTTAAAAGTACAACCACGTTTATCGATGTGTTTGTCCTGCATGCATCACATGCACAAGCTCTTATAAAAGCCTTTCAAAAAGGCCAGCAGGATGCCCGAGACTAAACGGGATGCAGACTGGGCCTTCGAGCCGAGGTTTGAATCTCGGGCGAGCTCGACTGTCGTCGCGTTCCACAGGTTGGGTGATTCGTCAGTGTGTGTGCCGTCCTTCGGATGGACGTTAAATAGGAATCCCGTCTGCCAGCAATTGTTGGTGGACGTTAAAGATCGCATGGTGTCCTTCGTGAAGGGTTGGTGAGCTCGCACCGGCACCATGAAAACAAATTCAAAATTCCTGCTCTCACCTCTAACCTACAAGGGGCACTGCTTCAGCGGCACGGCCATGCCCCCAAACAATGACGTGACTCGCAGCCTTGTGCTCGGACAAAGAAGAAGATGAGCCTTAGATCAATGGGCGAAGAGGTGCAAGGTGGGAATTCAACAAACACCTGAAATTTTCAAATGAGTTTGACTTTATTAAGCAGTTAAGTAAAACAATTTTAAAAAATAATAAAAAGCAAACGATTACAATCAGATTTTATCATTTTAAAACCAGTAGATTAAAACACACGGAGCTAAAAGAGCATAAATTTATTGGCCATTCCCCGAAAACACTAAGCTCCTATTCAAATCAGTTTGTACCGACTAACATGCAATGCGGCATTCGGGCATGCACATTCTCAAACACCTCTTCTTGCAAATTCCAAAAACATGCAAAGCTGAACACGACACGACACGGGAGTTAAGGAATGCCATCAGCGCACAGTTGAATTTAGTAAACTCAATATGTTGTCATCCCATCTTGCAAGAGTTCACTCGAGCTTGTATGCATGTATATACACATATATATATATATATATATATATATATATATATATATATATATATATATATATATATATATATATATATATATATATATATACACGTACACACATACATACATGTAAGCCAGAACTGCTAAACATGCAAAAACCTGGCATAGAATTAGCTGGCAGCAAGTCAAAGATGGCTTTTGGAGTTTTGTCATCATGCCAGTGGATACATGAAATATATACTAAAGAAGCAGTCTTGCTGGCGAAGGAAGGCCAGAGTCGACCTGTGCAGAATGAGGACAGGTAGAACAATGGATGGAATCAACAGGACGTTGAACGAGGTATGATAACCGCCATGGGAAGCAAGGAGAAGCCCCTCGCTTCCCACGGCAGTCGACATACCTCATTCAACGTCCTGTTGATTCCATCCATTGTGCTCGATGAAACGGCCGATCCACTGCCGTTTCTGAAATCCTCCCCCGAATTTAGAAGGCGGCGTGGTTCTCCTTCAGCTAAAACCACGTGTCGGATTCGAGGTAAAAAGATGTTCTCAGTTGCAACGACTCCCAAAGAGTCGCAGTCCAGCAAAGGAGAAAAATAAAATAAAATAAATGAAGACATCTGGGGCCAATAGAGCAAGCACAAATGTACTTGTAATTGAAAATGGATGGAAAAACAACATCGGGCTGCACATGGAATCCTCCTGTGAATGAGCCACACGTAAGCTCAACTCGGGTTCGTGTAGGTATCTGGTTTGCACGTATGGAGCAAAATCAGTTGCAAGCTAAATTTAAACGGGCCACAGAATCCCGAATCGTTGCTCTGTAAATGAACTGCAGGAGGAAAAAAATTATCAATTGAGAGAACATGTCTCAGCCATGCACAGCATGACCAGCTCAGCAAGGTCGTCATACACGTGCCGGTGGATACATCTCTCGAAGAGGAAGAGGAACAACAACAACAACAACAACAACAAGACAAGAAACGTGCATTATTTTGAGGCCTCAAAAACTTCCAAACAAAAAGTTTCGTTGGCCAAGCACACAAGCTGGTCATTTTCATCACGGTCAAGCTGACCGAGTTCGATCCTCCCTCCAAATATCAGGTGGAAATGTCATCGTAGAGCGTACACACCCTTCGTTGAAGGAGTAAATGCTTCGCCTGTACAGTTTGCCTGGATTACTTTAAAATAATTAAAAACCTTAAATGAAAATAACAAAGCATTGTCAAGCAAGCATGCAATACTTTGTGTGTGCAGGGGGGAAAATAAACAAAACAAAATATTAAGCCCAATTTTTTTGTTATAATCAAATATTCAACATTTAAGAACAGTACATCAATCAACATTTCAACAATTACAATATCTATAATAATAATAATAATAATAATAATAATAATAATGATAGGCCAAGCAAGTTTTTGAAAAATACACCGAAGAGTAAGGAGTCTTTGCACGGAGCTGCATCAGGTGTCGCCGTTTCAGCTGGTGTCAAGTAAGCCACGATTTTAAAGGTCAAATCCAAAAACTACTACAAATCGCAGGAAACAAAAACGAAAACTAACAATTTGGTCTCGATGTCACAAAACGACCACATAAATATGCCTCGTTAAGAAATACAGGTACAAATTGTTTGCATGAAAAGAGGCAAGTCTAAAATATCAGGAAAAATAATAATAAATCGAAGACGGAATAGCGTCGGAGATTATAGCAATTCATAACATGCTGGACTTTCAAAACAAACCAATTTCACCCCCTTCCCTCACCCCCCCCCAAAAAAAATCCCTCAACCACCCCCCCAAAAAAAAATAAACATCCCAAAGCTGCTTGGAATAGAAAGGAACAAATGAAATTGATCTGGGAAAGTTATCACAATTGTAACTCGAAACCGAGGAATGATGATGACAACGGTAACTTAAGTGCAATACTGTTGAAGCATCGCGATGGGGAATAGGTGGGGGAAAGGTTGGGGTGCAGAGTGAAACGCATGGGGATAAACCCAGCAATTTGGATAAACCCAATAAATGAGGAGGGGGATAAGACAGAGTGCTGAAAGCTCTTGTACCTCTTCTTGGGCGGTGCATTACATCACTTCGTAATCGTGCTTGATTCCTTTCATTAGTAAGCACGCGAATAAAATGCCGATGATCTGCGGGACGTCATGTGGACAGAAGGGTGCAATAAACGCATGTTCAAAAATACCAATAACTGGAAAAAAAAAAAACAATAAACAAACAACAATCTGAAAAATCAAATAAAAACCATTTCATGCTATCATTATCAATTACGTACCGAATCTCGATGAGACTGCGCGTCTCCCCCTCCCAGCCAAAGAAAGGGATTTCACTACAAACCGTCAAACCGGTTGGTGCATAACAGACATCACGTCACAAAGGGCGCAGATCTTTTTAGCGAGGAAGCCATGCTCGAGTACACGCTCGTGGATGTTGATATGAACAAGCCGATGAGGTCCAGTAAGTACCCTGGCTAAGTTCCAAATTACTGATGACGCTTACGGACAAAGCAATAGCAAACCACCAAGTACTATATTCGTTACATGAAGCCACTTCATTAACGGCTACTCCACTGCTCTGACATATCGAACATCAGATCTGGATTCATGGTGGGCTGTATGTTCAACACCATGTTCACGTTCTTCCCGAGGATATAAACGTCGTGATTTTAAAAGGGAAGGAGAAAAAAAATGGAATATTAAAAACCACATCGTTTGAAACACAGGACATCACAAGGCTAGTGTTATCTTGGGTGGAGATCATATTTATAGTACCACACCCAAAAGCTCGGTTGAGATTATGATATATTTATTTATTGAGAAGACAAGACGTAGTTTTGGGAATAAATAAAACTTGTGCTTTAACATAAAGTACGTAA
>NC_140962.1:30870286-30912659 GCF_056783735.1 Eptatretus burgeri
GGTGGCAACTTGTTAAGTCTGTCTCTGAATTATACTCACCTTCCAGCCGTTCCCTCTCTTCAAATGACACCAGAGCAGACTTCACTAGTGAGAAGGCTGAATGCCTCAATTCTGTGTTTCCTTCCACATATTGAGTCTCCAACCATCACTCTCGGTCACTATCTTTCCCTGTCGTATCCAACTGCTCCTGGACTCTTGTCTTTTACATCTGAGAAGGTGGAGAAAGTTTTTAACTCTCAACTCTTGACTCTGCTACTTGGATCAGATGGCATCAGCTCAGTGTTCGAGAAACCTTCCCTGCTGTTCTTGCACATCCCCTTTCTGCCCTTCCCCCCTCCCAATCATTTGCCCTAGGTTATCTTCCATCTGCTTGGAAGTCAGTCAACATCACCACATTACATTAAAAAAGGTGCAAAAACAGATCCCCTTAATTACAGATCTATCAGCTTACTTACAATCATCAGCAAGGTCATGGAATCCATAATCCCAGTTGAAATCCTTGCTTTTTTCCATAAATCTCATCCCAGATCACCAATTTGTTTCAGACTGGGTCACTCTACCTTGGACATGCTGCTTCCACTCACCCAACAATGGATGGAGGCCCTCAATGTAAGATGAGATCAGGGCCATCTCTCTGGACATAGTGTACATCGTGCTTTTGATACAGTCCAACACCCTGCCTAACTCTGCATATCGACTTCCTCTATTCTCATTGCAACATGTGGCTCTCAACAGAATCCTTTCATCAACTCTCTATGTCAAGGCTGGATTTCCCGAGGCAGTGTTCTTGGCACAGTCCTATTCCTGATCTGCATCAATGATCATGCAGACTCTGAAAAATACCCTTTATCTCTTTGCTGATGACTCCATCCTCTGCCGTGAAATCCCTCATCCTACAGACAGGCAGGATTCAGCCTCTTCCCACACTTCAGACCTTGAAAAAAAACAGAAAAAACATCACAAGCTGGTAAAACACTTGGAATATGTCTTTCAATCCTGACAAATTTCACAATCACTATATCTATCCAAAAGGACCATTTGGCAACCTCCCCTCCTCAAATCACCTCCCCCATATACTTTCTGAACAATTCTCTTGAGGAGGTTGAAGCATTCAAACTCATGGGTCTCACTAACTATCATCCATCATTTTTCTTTGGCAAACCACATTTCAAAGTTGGCCTCCAAAGTAAGTCACTGACTGGGGATCCTCCATTGTACAAAGTGCTTCCTTGGCACACCTGAACTCCTATCCACCTGCAAGGCCTTCATCCACAGCTTGATGGAGTACTGCTTTCTCTCTGAACTGGCTTCCCTGTCTCACATTTTGCTTAGCTTGACACTGTGGAAAACAAGGCCTTCAAGATTATTGGATTCTCCCACAATGAAGCTGAATCTGTGGGCCTATACTTTGCTATTACAGAAAGGTAAGTGGTATCTCTGTCTTCTACCACCTCCTTTTTGGAGTTGCACCCTCTGCGCTTCATCACCCCCAAGTTTTTGCAGGGCGCACATGGTCACGATGAACCCCCTTCTGGTGAAACTACCTAAATCCAGGAATACTGCTCATCTCCACCCATTCGTTCCTTTTTCCCACACCTGTGGAACAGAGTTCCACAACCTCTTTGATCTAATACTTCCCCCCAGTTCTTCAAGACACCAGTTTACCACCATCGCAGATCGTCTCCAATCCAGAACCATGATCTTTTCTTGCCATGTTAAAGCTCTGCTGTTGGTGTCCCCCCCCTCTCTCTGCTGTTCCTTTTGTCCTGTTTCATCGTGATCTATTCAGTGTCCGAATACTAGCTTTTCCACAAATCTCGACCATGTATACAATCAGGAGAAACAGTCAATGACATCATAAAATATCAAAAATTTGTTCACGCGCAGAATCTGGTCGCATGGTTGATTGAATGGGTTCAGGTGCGGATCCAGATACAAAACGTAAACTGTTCGGCCCGGCTGAGGTATGTGCTCTACAGAGTGCCGTTCTAGTTACAGATTGTGACAGCCAGCTGTGACAGGTCACGTTTTTGGCTGAGGGCATGGCTGTGCTGCTGATGCAACAACCCCTGTAGGTTAGGGGAGGAATTTTTAGCTCTTCGGCTTGATTTCAAACCATTAATGAGTGCAGGTTTTGATGCGGTCAATACACCGTTCGGTATCATATATGAAGGTCGTGGCCAAATTTCATCAAAATTGTGTGTTTGGTTCAAGCAATAATGATTGAAGTGTTCACTGACTGACTGACTGCTTCAGGTGAGCTTAAAAATAAACAAGTAGTGGTACATTCAAAGTACCCATGCCAAATAAATAAATACCAAATCCTCCAGTGCACAACATCGGTGCCCGGCAATACCAACTTGCAGCACATGGCGTCGGAATTGGGAGGGAGCGGTGTAAAATAATTGATTAATTGTATAATTAAAATAAATAAGTAATAATTGTAAAATAATTAATTTCCAAATCAATTGCAAAAGAGCAAACCTAAAACACCACCGTTTCATTTGAAAATAAAGTAATGAATCAAAAATGAATGAATTAATCAATAAATCAAAAATACCCTTTATAGCCAAATCACTCGGTCACTGTCATGTTAATAGATCAGCTTCCTAGCTCAAAATATGCATGACATAAAATAAATAAGTAATTAATTAATAAATCGATAAGAAATAATTAATCCATCAATTAATTGATTAATCCAAAAAAAGAAAATAACGTTTTTGCCAAAGCACATTTTCACTTTTGTCCCCAAATTTCAGCTTCCAAACTCAAAGGATGGCTGAGATATCGCTGGACAAACAAGAAAGAAAATAATTAAACGATTAATCAATAAATCAAAAATACTTCTTTATAGCCAAATCACTTGGTTACCGTCACATCCAAATATCAGTTTCCGAGCTCAAAGGATGGCTGAGCTAGCGCCAGAAAACAAACAAACAAGCAGTCATAGACTGGTACTTATGAAATCGTCAACTTGACCTCTGACCTTGTCTAATAAAAGCTGTCTCCAGAGAAGGTAGCGACGCAAACCAGAAGTTTATACGATGATTCTGCACCAAACCTCTCATAAAACATCCGATTTTTACCAGAATTTCGACAACTGAGTGTTAAGCATACTTAACCGTTACCAAAATTGAAGACAGGATTGAAATTGACTTTAAAACGAGCGTGTAATGCTGTGTGTTACAATCCCCTCATTAGCATAATCTTCAGTTAAGCCTCAGATACGACACCCGACATAAATCTCATAAAACATACGATTTTTACCAGAATTTTGACAACCGAGTATTAAGCATACTTAGCCATTACCAAAAGTGAAAACAGGATTGAAATTGACTTTAAAACGAGCGCGTAATGCCGTGTTTTACGATCCCCCTCATTAGCATAATCTTCAGTTAATCATCAGACACGACACCCGACATAAATCTCATAAAACATCCGATTTTTTACCAGAATTTTGACAACCCAGTGTTAAGCATACTTAACCGTTACCAAAAGTGAAAACAGAATTGCGATCCGAGTTAAAATGAACTCACAACGTCGACCGAAGCAAAAATCTCCATTTCTCCATGCAATTATTTAATATTATTTTATCAAAGTCACAAAACCGTAATATTCGGCCATCCACCAACAATCTTTACATAACACTGAACAACAAAAATTTTTTACTGGAGATGTGTAAAGTGATTTAGACTAATTTGGGTACGCTGATTTCAAAAATCATAACCGTTTTGCTGTATCACGTCAGGATTTTCAGTAACAGAAATATTCCCATTGCCTAGAAGTCAGGATTTCAATGAAATTTACAAAAATTCATTTATTCATTTATTTCATCATGAATGCTTCAAAATTATAGAAATTACAGAAAAACTCCACTAGAATGTAATTAAAAATGCTTTAGGGATTTGGCTTTGCGTTTGTGCTGCTCTGTGTCAGTTTCACGATGCAGGAACCAGCAGAAATCGCCCATCATGTTCGGGTTGTGCCGCCCTTGGTAACGCGTCTCCATGAGTGAAATCTCTTGGTGGAATCGCTCGCCGTGCTCGTCCGAGACTGCTCCCAAGTTGTCAGGGAAGAAGTTCAGGTGCTGGTGTAGGAAATGGATTTTCAGGGACATCCTGGACCCAAGTTTCCTGAAGGACTCCAGCAGCTGCTGCACTATTTCTTCATAGTTGTCCGCGCGCTCGTTCCCCAAGAAGTTGTCCGTCACAGCTTTGAAGCTCCTCCACGCTGCCAGCTCTTTGGGGTTTAGAGTTGTCGGAAAAGTTTCGTCCTTCATAATCTGTCGGATTTGCGGTCCAACAAAGACACCAGCCTTGATCTTGGCCTCCGACAAGGTGTTGCCAAACTTTTCCTTGAGGTATAAAACCCACGCCCATTCAGATCCATTGCCCGGTACAAAACTTTTCATCAAGCCGAGCTTTATGTGGAGTGGTGGAAGGAAAACCTTGGCTGGGTTGACAAGGGCGACATGCTTCCACGTTGTGTCGACCAGGTACATGCTCTTTTCGCTCTTCCCAATCTTTCTTCGTCCAGTGATTCTTGTCGTCTCTGCTATCCCAGAGACAAAGGAAGCACATGTATTTCGTGGTAGCCTGACTGCAGCCCTAACAACAGCGCCACCACTTTCAAGTCTCCGCAGATGTGCCAGTTGAAGTCATTGTACTTGATGGAATCAAGCAGCTGCCGCATAGTCTCATAGGTCTCTGTCATGCCGAACGCGTGAGCCAGTGGGACTGATGGTTTCTCGTTGCCATTGTGGAGCAAAACAGCCTTCAAGCTGTTCTTCCCCGAGTCGATGAAGAGGCGCCAGTCTGCAGGATCGTGATCACACCCAAGTTCTTTCAACAGACCGTTGATGTCACTGCAGAATGTCATCGTGTCTTCCATCTCAAAGAACTCAGCCATGTCTCTGTGACGTGTTCTGAACAAGGATATCTTGGTGTTAGGTTCAAGTAGATTCCACTGCTGCAGCCTTGATCCAAGCAGCTCTGCCTTCGCCTTTGACAGCGAGAGATCTCTTACAAGATCATTTAAGTCTACCTGGTTCAGAAGGTGTGATTCTTGAGTGTCGGGTTCAAAAGGTTCATCATCACCATCCTCTTCACCACTGCTTACAGCTATGTTCTGATCAGCTGGAGGTGTTGGAACGGGGTTCTCGTCATCATGAGGCACAGGTTTACGAGCAGAGACGCAGTCAGCATACTTGATGTGACCTTTATTCTTCTTGTTGAAGCCGGCGATGCTTGTGCAGCAGAAATAACAATCATCATGATGATTCTGCGGCTCACGCCATATCATGGGCACCGCAAATGGCATGCTCGCGCGCTTGCCCACCAACCACTGAGTCAAGGTTGTGTGACAGCTTGTGCAGCAGATGTGTGGTGCCCAGCTCTGTTCTTGGTCCCCCACCTTACACCCGAAGTAGTGAAAATAGGCGGCCTTCATTTTCACTGCTGTAGATATACTTCGCTGTTGATCTTTTTTGGTATACCGACCACAGACATAACAGAAGTTGTCAGGATGATTGGTACAGGAACGCCTACTCATTTTTATCTGAAAGAAAGAAATATAACACAAGTTAACAACAATTGTACGAAATAGACATGTTAAAGACATATGTAAATTTCATTGAAATCCTGACTTCTAGGCAATGGGAATATTTCTGTTCCTGAAAATCCTGACGTGATACAGCAAAGCGGTTATGATTTTTGAAATCAGCGTACCCAAATTAGTCTTAATCACTTTACACATCTCCAGTAAAAAAATTTTTTTGAAATTTGTTGTTCAGTGTAATCCGACGGCTTAGCGAGTCAGGCATGCGATGATAACCTTTATTGGGATAAAAAAAAATGACTTTTAAACACAATCTTTAATCAAAAACACCGTCAGCGTGCACATGCAAAACCTTTACGTGACTCAACGACGCGTCTGCTCGACCGCGCTGCACCACCTGACGAGCCGTGACGCGGCGAGTGAAATATTTTTTATACTATCTTAAAACGTCTCCAAAACATCCGATTTTTACCAGAATTTCGACAACCGAGTGTTAAGCGTCCGAAGCGATCGCAAAAACCGAAGATAAAATTAAAATCGAAGTTAAAACGAACTCGTAACATCGACCGAAGCAAAAAATACTCCATTTCTCCACATGAATTTATGGAATTATGTTTGACCTCACTGTGACCTCGACTTTTGACCGATTTTGACCAAAATCTAATCAGCGCGAGCCATCACCCTCCTGAATCAAGTATTGTAATTTGACATTGGTAGCTTCTTCCGTTCACGAGTTATAGTGCCTACAAACAAACACACACACACAAACATTCAAATACACAAACAGAGGACGGAAGTCATCAATATACTTACGAAATCTTTAGATTTCGTAAGTAATAAGCAGTCATAGACTGGTACTTACGAAATAGTCAACTTGACCTCTGACCTTGTTTAATAAAAGCTGTCTCTTGAGAAGGTAGCGACGCAAACCAGAAGTTTCTACGATAATTTTGTACCAAACTATCAAAAATCAAAACGTCGACCGAAGCAAAAATCTCCATTTATCCACGCAATTATTTTATATTATTTTATCAAAGTCACAAAACCGTAATATTCGGCCATCCACCAACAATCTTTACAAAATCCGACGGCTTAGCGAGTCAGGCATGCGACGATAACTTTTATTGGGATAAAAAAAATGACTTTTCAACACCATCTTTATCGAAAACACCATCAACGCGCACACGGAAAACCATTACGTGATCAACGCCACCTCTGCTCAAGTGCACTGCACCACGTGACGCAGCGAGTGAAATATTTTTTATACAATCTTAAAACGTCTCCAAAACATCCGATTTTTACCAGAATTTCGACAACCGAGTGTTAAGCGTCCTAAGCGATCGCAAAAACCGAAGACAAATTTAAAATCGAAGTTAAAACGAACTCGTAACGTCGACCGAAGCAAAAATACTCCATTTCTCCACATGAATTTACGGAATTGCACACTGCATAACGTGACGACCCGTGAAATATTTTTTATACAATCTTAAAATGTCTCCAAAACATCCGATTTTTACCAGAATTTCGACAACCGAGTTTTAAGCATCCTAAGTGATCGCAAAAACCGAAGACAAAATTAAAATCAAAGTTAAAACGAACTCGTAACGTCGACCGAAGCAAAAATACTCCATTTCTCCACGTGAATTTACGGAATTATGTTTGACCTCATTGTGACCTTGACCTTTGACCTATTTTGACCAAAATCTAATCAGCGCTAGCCATCACTTGGTGTAATTTGACATTGGTAGCTTCTTCCGTTCTCGAGTTAACGTGCCTACAAACAAACAAACAAACAAACAAACAGAAACGGAAGTCATCAAAAAACTGACGAAATCTTTACATTTTGTAAGTAACAAACAAACAGAAACGGAAGTCATCAATATACTTACGAAGTCTTTAGATTTCGTAAGTAACAAACACACAAACAGAAACGGAAGTGATGAATATACTTACGAAATCTTTAGATTTCGTAAGTAACAAGCAGTCATAGACTGGTACTTACGAAATCGTCAACTTGACCTCTGACCTTGTCTAATAAAAGCTGTCTCTGGAGAAGGTAGCAACGCAAACCAGAAGTTTCTTCGATGATTCTGTACCAAACCATCAAAAATCGAATGTTTTGGATGTTTGACCTTACCGTGACCGATTTTGACCAAAATCTAATCAGCGCTAGCAATCACCCTCCTGAATCACGTGGTGTAATTTGACATTGGTAGCTTCTTCCGTTCTCGAGTTATCATGTTTTGTATGTTTGACCTCACTGTGACCTTGAACTTTGACCGATTTTGACGAAAATCTAATCAGCGCTAGCCACCACCCTCCTGAATCACGTGGTGTAAGTTGACATTGGTAGCTTCTTCCGTTCTCGAGTTATCGTGCCTACAAACAAACACACAAACAGAGGACGGAAGTCATCAATATACTTACAAAATCTAACAAACACACAAACAAGCAGTCATAGACTGGTACTTATGAAATCGTCAACTTGACCTCTGACCTTGTCTAATAAAAGCTATCTCTAGAGAAGGTAGTGACGCAAACCAGAAGTTTCTACAATGTTTCTGTACCAAACCATCAAAAAATCGAATGTTTTTTGTCGAATCACGTCAATCTAAATCTAAAGATTTCGTAACAAGAAAGAAAATGGAGTAAAACTGAGTACTCCCTTCCTTTGGCACCTGGGGATGACGTCATGCATCGCTTATCTATCTATAATTCCAGCAATGTGTGTGCGTGTGCGCGTGTGTGTGTCCGCTGTTTCTCGCCAACCACTGGTCCGATCGAATTGAAACTTGCCAGGTTTATTGCTGGAGACCTGAGTTGGTGCCTTTTCAAGGTTTGATATTAATCAGACAAGTGATTCCCAAGTTATGGCCATTTATTTACCAAACAAATGACAGGACACATTGCTGCATATGCGTGGCCGATGGGGAAATGGCGCCTTAGTTACCGTGGCGTAGGAGTGGCAATGGTCAATGGCAACGAATGTCATGGCGAGCAAAGACAGGGAGGTAAACTTGATTTTAATTAACTGTGTGTGTCAGTATCACAGCAGTTGTTACTTCAATACAAGCGATAATTCGTGGAATGCATGTAAACAGTCCATACAGGCACGCACCACTTCCGGATAGTGATGACTTACTGTATTCTAATAATTTCTCGATTTCTTATGCACATTTATAGATAAACACAATGCCCCAATCCAGTCGTCATTTACGAGAGCGAAGGAACGGCCTGTGTGTTTGTTTGAAAGTTTTTCTTTTTTTTTTGGTTTGCATGTACCAAACGCCATGTGCTGCAAGTTGTTGTGCTGCCAGGTGGTGCAAGGGCACGCACATACAGGCACGCAAGAGCGAAGGAACGGCCTGTGTGGTTGTTGTTTCTGGCACGTGGTTTGAGTTTTTTTTTTTTTTTTTTTTTGGGGGGGGGGGGTTTGCACTACAGCCACGCACGAACAGGCATGTACTAGTACAGTAATACCTTGACATACGAATGCACTAACTTACGAGTATTCCGAGTTACGAGCCGTTGCTCAGACGATTTTTTGCTTTGTGTTACGAGTCTATATCCGAGTTACGAGTGGAGCGAGCTGGTTTTTTTGTTTTTTTGTCTTTTTTCTCCTGCCTTTTCACGCATCTCCCGCCACTCACTCGTTCAGTTCTCTTGGTTATCTCGTTGAGTAGGGTCGTACCGTAGTAATCTGCGTTGTGTTTAGCTCTTGTTTTTTCATTGGTGCAGTTATTTTGCCAAATTTCTTTGTTGCAACTCAACCATGAGTCCTAAAAAAGAAACTGCAAAGGACAGTGCTAAGAAGAAACGGATGATGTCGCTTGAAATGAAGCGTGAAATCATTGCAAAACATGAACGTGGAGTGCGTGTTGTCTAGTTGGCGAGGGAGTTTGAGCGTAGTACTTCAATAATATGTACTATTCTCAAGCAGAAGGATTCGTTGAATGCTCTAACGCCAGCCAAGGGCGTTACGATTATTTTGAAGCTGCGGTAATGGCTAATTGTAGCAATTAAGTGTAACGGCAAAGGGAATTAAAAAAAAACAAATGTAAAAAAAAATTTGAAGCAATTAAGTTTAGCGATAAAGTGAATTTAAAAAAAATAAAAATAATTTTTTTTGGGGGAGGGGGGAGGGCTGGAACTGATTTAATGGTATTTTAATTAATTTCAATTGGGAAAATTGTTTTGATATACGAGCAAACCGAGTTACGAGCTCGGTCACAGAACGAATTAAACTCGTATGTCAAGGTATTACTGTATATGGAATTGTAAAGGAGCGGTGTACAAAAATAATTATTATTATTATAATAAAAAAACAATCCGTCAAAAAAGAGGGTCGGACAACTTTGTGAACCATTCTCCAGTCAATCATTCCCACACTGATTTGACAATGGTGGATACAAAATATATTTTCTCAATTATTATTAATACAGTACAAACGTGCAGTTGGTATGCTCGAGATTGGACCACACGGGTATTAGTCGCCAGAAGGCTGTCACAATCTGTAACTAGAACGGCACTCGGTAGAGCACATACCTCAGCCGGGCTGAACAGTTTATGTTTTGTATCCCACTGATCGGCCGGATCTGGATCCGCACCTGAACCCAAATCGAATCGGCTTGTTATTGTCACCTACCCAACTCATCCACCAAGTTTTGTCACAACGTTTTGAAATGACGTGATTTATATCGTTTTTGGTTCCACCTCTCAATTTTGAAGAATCACTTGATAAATTTTAGCATCCAGTTCTGGATCTTCACCAAAATCTAATCAATTTGTCCTTGTCACACACACCTAACCTGTCCACCAAGTTTTGTCCGAATCAGTCCGTAACTTTTGAGAATTCCTGCTCAACAAACAAACAGGGGTGAAAATATAACCGCCATCCACATTCGGTCACAGAGGTAGTCAGTCAGTCGGTCATTCCAAGAATACTGCATCACCAGCAGAACCAGATTATAGGCTGTGAAGTGGGTGACACAAAGATACACATTGTTACAATGATAGGTTTGTTTTAAGGAGAATCTGAAGACATTTGTAATGACCATGACTTCATGTCAGCAAATCAGACTATTGGAGAACTGGCATTTCCTGAGAACGTATGAGGCAACCACTTGCTTGTTGCACATTCACGTCGAAACAGATCAAGTATCATTCTTTCCAGAGCTTACCAACACGAGAGAAAGACTTCGGAGATGCTTAGCTTGCAGCTGATGGATGTGGGTCAAATGGGCCATTCTTAGCCGTTCTGGGACTGCGGCACCATTTTCACAACACTATGGCCCACAATTTGTTTACCATGATCACGATACAAGTGTCCATCGAGCCAATATTGTGAGTGATTTGATGCACGCCAATGACATTTGCACTCTGTCTCCCCCGTATTGCTGCGCCTCCCGATGGTCAAACACTGGCGGATCCTTCGGCGAACCAACCACAATCGTCCAAGTCAACAGAGAAAGTTGGATAAATCTGCAGGCTTCACTGGTGAAACGTTGATGCAGGATCCCCCAGGACAAATTCAGACAACTCGTACCCATCACGCAGAGGCGCTACCTGGCTTGGATCCTTGCGAACAGGATGCAGAAGGATGATCAAAGGGATTAGATAACTTTATTGTTTGACCTTATAGGGTTTCGAGTGACACGACGACATTTGAAAGAGAACAAAATGCTTGAAGAAGCTTTCATTTTCTCACGAATTAATCAGTCACGCATTATGCACAATGAAATGTTATGCATCCTCAACGTAAACTGTGCATGCAAAAAGATCTTTGGAAGTGCGAGGTTCACAAACAATGCAGCATGACCGGATGCGTGATAGGAGATTGGGTTATGTTTGTTCATGTCAAACACCAATATGTGTAATGACGGGGGGGTTTTTTTGTTTTTTGTTTTTACTTTCCAGGATCTAAGGCTCATAGTGCAGCTGCCATCCACACACACACGCACACACGAGACGACGACGGACTGTTAGACAAGCACAGGCATTGAGCTTGGGGGAAGAGCAATCAGTTCCCGGGGCACTCTGGGTCCCAGCGACATCACAACTATGGCGCCGCCTTTCTCAAGTACTCAGTGGGGTATTTCCTGAGAACAAATTTCCTCTTCCCCAAGCACACCAACCTATGGGAATTGTCCGTGCTCTTATCATTTTAAATTATGAACGTCAAGCAAGTATGCAGTAATAAATCCTCGTCAATGCGAACTTGCGTGGTCATTGGAACCAGGCTCCACAGCACCATAGACCGGTTAGACCAGTGGTTTTCAAACTTTTTTTAGTGGCAACCCAATTTCAGAACGTCTCTGCATCGCACGACCCAAAAGATTCAAAACCCAATTCATAATATATAAGATAAGATTTCATATGACACAAGAACATTTACCGTTTACTTTATTCACCATCGTCATGTTTTCATAGACGAGTAAACGGAGTATAGCCGACAGTATCCAAATAGTACAATTGAATGTTTCAGAAGTTTAGTCTGAATGACATTTTGATACCTCAGTGAGAAGGATGAGCCTGTTTTTCAGAAACCAACTTCTCTATTCGTGGAGAAGTAGATGACAATGCCAGGATCATATCATGTTCCATTTCTAGGCGATTTCTGTACTTTGTTTTAATCACCACCATGGTGGAGAACGACTGCTCACAAAAGTATGATGAAGGATATGACATGAGAACCTTAATGGCGCGCCGTGACAGAGTCGGGTACGACGGCAGCATTTTGCACCAGAATGTCGACAACGAATTCATCCACGCAAGAGCCTGCGCTCCTGAATCCTGCTGGAGCTGTACAAGCTCTTACTGTGCTGTATCATCTTCATCAGCAATCGAGTCCAGTGGAGCCGTGAAAGGGTCCCGAACCACAGAAAAGGACTGCACATCCAGCTCAGGGAAATAGTGCTCGAACTGTTCAATGAGCGACCGAAGGTGACGTGCTATCTCCCCAGAAAGACTGTCGAGCTCAGCATCATCGTACTGGCAGGTCGTTAGATGCTCCACCAGACGGGGGAAAAGGCTGAAGTGCTTAACAGCTGCTTTGTCTGCCAGTAATTTTAGAGTCACCAGAAATCCGCTCATTTTGTCGTGAAAAATCATGAGGTTGGCGTCTTTGCCTTGGAGGGAGCAGTTGAGGGCATTGAGATGTTCAAAGATGTCAACGAGATAGCACAGTTCTGACAGCCAAGAGTCTGACTCAAGCAACACTACCCATGCCGTTTTCCCTTGTATGCGTAGGAACTCCTTCAGTTAATCTTTGAACTCGTAAACGCGTAGAAGGTTTCCTCGAGATAACCATCTGACTTGAGTGAAGAATAGTAAATTCTTATGGTCGGCGTCCATCTCCTGGCAGAATAGCCTGAATAACCTCGTGTTGAGGGCACTCAATTTGATGTGATTCACCATTTTTACGACTTCTGAGAGCACGCTCTGCAAGGTTTCTGGCAAAGTATGAGAGGCGAGCGCTTCTCGGTGAATCATGCAGTGTACAATGGAGGTCTGAGGAGCCACCTCAAGCAATTTAGCCTTGAATCCAGAACGCACTCCTAACATTCCTCGCGCGCCGTCTGTTGTAGAACCGAGCAACTTTCCAAAGTCCAGATCATGGTCACGATAAAACTGCTCTACTTTCCCAAAAATGTCCTCGCCTTTTCTGGTGGCCTCCAATGGTTTGATGAGCAGAGGCTCATCGACAAAGTTATCAGCCTTGATGAAGGCCAGACGGACCCAGACGATGAGCTGCGCGTACGATGCGATATCAGTGGACTCATCCAACTGTATGGCGTGCCACGGCGATTCCTTGATCTTCTGTACGACCTGAGCCATTACGTCCAGACTCATATCTTCAATTCTGCGTTGGATGGTGTTGTCAGAGAGGGGTATAACTGCCAGTTTCTTCACCGCTTCCTCCCCAACCATCAGAGATACCATGTCCGTTGCACATGGCAGCATGAGTTCTTCCGCAATGGAGTGAGGCTTTTTAGCCTTGGCAACATGGAGTGACACTTGATACGAGGCCTCTAATGCCCGAGAATTGGTCTGATGGCATGTACCCTCTCTGTCAAGACGCGTATTCTTGAGTACAAGAAGTTTCCTCTCAAAGAACGCTCTCTCCTTATCCTGATAAGGCACATGTTTTGTAGTCAAATGCCTCTGCAACTTATTTTGTTTCATAGAATCCGTAGAAAGCACTTCAAAACAAATCACACACTGAGGCCTCTGTGTCCCACTTTTATCCACCACGTAGTAAAATCAAAGGTCCAGAAATTTATCCTGGTAAGAACGTTCTCAAGATTTGCTGGTGGCCGGTGCTGCCATAACAAATAAGGTCTCGAGTCGTACGTGGAGACGTGAATAGACGTTAATGATAGAGTCAGTCTGAGTCTGAGAGGCTGTGGTCAAAGCACTAATTTCCCGCCAAAATGAACCGCCCTTCAGCGAGCCCACGCATCGGCTGAATCCCATTCCAAGCGTCATGTTGCGCCGGTTCCCATACTTTGAACGAACCGTTTATATTACATCCCGTAAAAGAGAACACGGATCGAAAAGACAATTTTTTTCGCTGCAAGCGGATGCCCGCGACCCCACAAAATTTGCTCGGCGACCCCACTTGAGGTCGCGCCCCTGGGTTTGAAAAACCAAGGGTGAGACGGTCAGTTTGGGGTTTGCACTGAAGCGTTTAAAAAGCAAGTTGCTTGACGGGCTCGCTCGGCCACTTTTGTCAGGCAAATTCACCATGGTCATGTATTTTTAAACGCCGATCCATGCCAATTTACCCAGCAGACATAGGGACGTTTGATGCTTTCCCGCTAGGGGTGCGGCAGTCTTTCAAGACATAACTGTAGAACGCACGCACACACGTGATTTTAAACAACAGAACATTGCAAAATGTACCTCCACAAGGCTTTAAGCTATTAAAGAATGATGTCTGTGAATTAAACAGAAAACTGCTGCTATATAATCCAACCCCATCCAGAAGCATCAAATACTCCCAAAGTTATGTACCTCCATGTAAATGGTATCCTTCGAAATCTTCTGCCCGCAACCATGAGGAGGAACCTTAGTCGCCGGAACAAGCTTGCAGCAAGAGTCTGGAACGGATGTGTTGGGTGCAGTACTGTTGGCCCACTTAGTGTTGCCGAACCAATCAGTGTAGTTTTCAGCCCCGCAGCATTGAAGCTACAGTGATTAAGAACAACAACACAAACACCACCATGAAATGGCATCATCTGTAAGGGTTACTGCGATTATCAAACAACAAAGATGCAAGCACAAGGTGATTAAACCTTTTTTTTTTTTCTTTCTTTTTTAATGATGTGCTGTTGAGATGTTGATCAGTGTCAGAGTATGCCACAACTTGGGAAAAAGATTAAATAAAAAAAAATCATTAAGGGAAATGGGTGGGGTCAAATTTATGAGGGATCCTCTCTCAAAATAGAAAATCTGAAAAATTTGACTTATATATTCCCCCTTCCTCACTCTCACCACATTCCATGCACTCCCATCCACCCCCCTCCCCCTTTTTTTCCTTTTCTCAGTTGAGCTTGTTGCTCTTATTCCCCTTCCTCTACCTATATATAGATATTATTACCTCTTCCACTCTCCCCTTCAGCTGCCACATTAAGACACGTAGCCAAGCAATAAAGAATTGCTTCTGAGATGTGGAGACCACCCAAACATTCTGTACAGCTTTCACACAAATGTTTCTCGAAATATTGAATATGAACAATGACTCAATTAAAAGATGACCATTTCCCCATTATTCATGTAAAAACGGACCTGCTTTCTCCTCCTTTAAAACATAAATAAATGAATGAATGAGTGAAGTTAAAGATCTGAACTGGACATACTTTCATTGACGGCCACAAGCCAAGCTTTGGATTACACAGATGTATAATGGACAAACTTCAAACTTCATTTCTTTTAAAAATAATAACAATAATAATAATAATAATAATAATAATAATAATAATTACTTGCACAAAGTTAATGACATTGGCAAGGATTTGATTTCCTTAATTCAAGTCAGTCGATATAAAACAGGAATAGAATGGGTTGTAAAACAAGAGGCCACAAAACTAGACCTCAGGGAAACGTACCTTCTTCTGCAGGTCATCCACAGCTTTCTTATCTTTGGGGTATTCCTTGATCACCGTATGTGCCTCCTCGATCAACTGCTTATGAATCTGCACATGGTATTAAGTAATTAAAGGTAAATAAATAAAGGCCAATGATCATCATTTCAAACAAAATACCCAGCTTTATTATTCCTGACCATCGAAGGTGTTGCAATGAACAGCTGTAAAATGAATGCTCTCGAGGACCTCAGTTCTCACCTTGTCCTTGAGGACGTAGGCAGCAATTCCAGAAGCCAGTTCGATTATGAAGATGATGAAGAGGATGACGGCAAACTGTCGGTTAAAAAATAAATAAATAAATATATACATCAAGACAGCCATCGCTGAAAATTGCAGTTGGCAACGATCAAACATGTAAATCAGCTCGAACATCCAAATATTCCTGGTAAAGATAACATTTCTTGCAACGCATTTGTTTTTGGAGGCGAGTTAAACTCGGAAAATGACGACGATCCGTCGTCCTTGAACACCAAGATAATTGGTTTACATCAACATATTCATAACATGTGCAGACAAAACATTTGTCAATGGTGGAAATTCGAACAGCGAAAAAAAACTTTTGAAGCAAACAAGAGGCAGGAAGCTGGAACCGGCAGAAGAAAAGGATGCTCACCGCAATGAAAACGAGAGCATCTCAAAATGCAAAGCTGGTCCATGTCTGCTTTGTACTCTAACTAAATTTCATCCCATCTGGTCGTCAATAATTATCTTACCCATCCTCCCACTCTTGGTTCTCTGAATTCTGTGGTGAGGATGTTTTTTGGGGGGGGGGCAGGGGGGGATTTTGTATACAATATCGAGGCTCTTATAAGAGCTAACGCACAGAATGTATAACAAAAGGAGCAAGAGACAAGAGGGGTAAGAGAGGAAAGCACAAAACAGTGGAGAACAGAGACATTATAAGATCTGTGGAAGGGAGAGGGATTGTGCGGGTAACACGGGGTAAACAAGATGGACATTACAGGGAATTTGAAGGTGGTCGGTTTGGGGTGGATTAACGAGGGTAGAAAACATCGTGGTTTTGGATGGGGGAAGATAAGAGATGGTGGTGGACAGCTGTTTTGAAGACCTGGAGGGATGAATGGGATTAAACGGAGTGTGGGAGTTTGTTCCAGTGGTGGGGAAAAAAAGAGGAATGAAAGAGTGAAGGTGAGCAGCGATTCGTGATTTTGGTAGTTTCACCAGAAGGGGATTACAGTGGCCCTTTAGCACTCTGCGGAAATATGGAGGGGACAAATCACAGACAAAGCGGGGTGGGGGGGGGAGGCCAGAGAGGAGAGGGTATAAATCAGAAAGACCACCGACCTGCCTGCGGTGAGAGAGTGAGAGACCCAAAGAATCAGCTTCATCGCGGGAGATACCAATGATCCAAAATGACATCATTTCCAGTGTGAAGCTGAGAAAGGTGAGAGGCGGGAGCACCAGCCCAGAGGGGAGAGTAGTACTCCATCAGGCTGTGGATAAAAGCTTTGTATGTGGTCAGGAGCTCAGGTGTGCCAAGGAAGGACTTTGCACGATGGAGGATGCCCAGATGGAGATTGGCTTTGAAGGCCAGCTTGGAAATGTGGGCTTTCCCAGGAAAGATCAAGGCACATATTGAGACCCAAAAGCTTGAATGGAAGGACTTCAAGAGGATTGTTGAGAATGTAGATGAGTGGGGGCGGGGGGCAGGGGGTTTCCAGACGGTCCTATCAGAGAGACACCATGAGAGTTTGAGATTTGTCAGGATTGAAAGCATTTTCCACGTGTTGGACAAGCTTGTGATTTTATCCAGCTCTGCAGAGAGTGAAGAGGCTGCTGCTTGCCAATCTGAAGGATGACAGATGTTACAGCAGAGGGTGGAGTCATCAGCAAAGATAGAGGATTTTCCAGAGTCGGAAAGATCATTGATGAAAACCAGAAAAAGCATAAGGGCCTAGAACACTGCCTTGAGGAACTCCAGCCTGGACAGGAAGAGGGGATGAGAGAGTTCCATTCAGTGCTACATATTGACTGCGACAGGAGAGGAAGTCTGCAAGCCATGAGTGGAGATTGCCGTGTATACCATAGGAAGAGAGTTTGGTGAGCAGAGCAGGGTGCCAGACCGTATCGAAAGCACACGATACGTCTAGGGCAATGGCTTTGATTCCATGTCTGGCATTGAGGACCTCCATCCATTGTTGGGGAAACAGCATATCCAGGGTAGAGTGACCTCGTCTGAATCCAAATTGATGGGACGGAAATCAAGCCATTGGAGAAGTGGAAGGATTTGATGTCAGAAGCGATGATGGATTCCATAACCATGCTGATGATTGGAAGAAAGTTGATTGGTCTGTAGTTGCAAGGATGTGTTTTTGCACCTTTATATGCAGAGTGGAAATGTTTGCTGATTTCCAAGCAGATGGCAGATGACCTTGAGCAAATGAGAGGGTGAATAGAACAGAGAGCGGGTGAGCAAGAGCAGCAAAGCTGATTTTAAGGACACGTGGGCTGATGCCGTCTGGATCGGTTGCAGAATCAGAGTCGAGTTTTGACACCAAGCTCTCTACCCTCTCGGCAGAAAAGGACACGAGAGTCCGGGAACAGCTGGATATGACTGGGAAAGGTGGTTACAGAAAGTGATGGGTTTGGGACACATGATTTAGAAGCAAACAGAGTTTAGAACATTCAGCCTTTTCACGTGCATTGTAAGCTGTGCAGCCATTTGAGGTAAGGGAAGGGATGGAGGGGGAACATACAGCAGAAACAGACTCAACCATATGCCACCAGGATTTGAAGGAGGGAGACAGATTTGACAGTTCAGACTTGAGATTAGAAAGATGTTTCCCGGCTCTCCTCAGGGTATGCCTGGTGTTTGCTTAATGGTTCGGGTGGCGGGCTTTGGATCCTAGGGTCCCGAGTTCAAATCCCGCTCAGCTGTTGAATTAATACCAGGTGGGGTTGACTCAGCCTGTCATCCTTCCGAGGTCGGTAAAATGAGTACCAGCTTGCTGGTATCCTGTGTCGGAGTGGCAACCCGTCCAGGATTGCACCCAATAGCCAAGGAGACTGCTTAAGCAGCACCAACGCTCTGCACAGAGTATGGTCCCAATCTTCTCCTCTCCTCTCCTCAGGGTAGACACATGTTCCAAGCTTTGTGGAAGAAACTGAGATTGCCTTCAGTTGGATTAGCCTTCCATGAGGCAAAGGCAAGTTATTTCAGGACAACTGCTTTGCCACAAGACTCAGTGTAACATGGGCAGGAGGAAGGGTGGGACAACTGAAGATGAGATGGGATAAATCTGTGCAAGAGAGAGAGCAAGTTTCTTTGAAAGAATTCCCAGGATGAGTTTATGCTGGAGAAAGTAGAGATGGGAGAAAAGCCTTGAAGTTTGATGGCTGCTTGAAGACCCTGCTAATCGGCCTGAGTGAAATGTGAGACTCGACAGTGCTGAGGTGGTTCTCTAATCATAGCCAGAGAGATGTCCACTTTGACAAGCATGTGGTCAGATGAACAGATTGGAGCAGAAGAAGAACAGCAGATATTTTAAGGGAAATTGGTCAAAATCAAACCCAGAAGAGATGGAGTACCGTTGGTTGAGATCCGGGTCAGGAAGTTCACAGATTGCATCAGTCTCAATGAGTCACAGAAGTCCTTTGCTGAAGTGCCATGGTAGATGAGAGAGGTACCCACACCCAGCCAACTGAAGTCACCACAGATGAGGAAGAGGGAGTTTAGATGAGTGGATGGAAGTTGGTCCATGTTTTCAGAGAGCGAGATGTAAATGGAGTCATCTCTGTTTGGTGGACGGTACAACACACATATAAACATGAGGTGGGAATGGAGGGAAAGCCATAGCCAGAGGTATTCCTTGGGGTGTGGGGGAGTGAGTGAGGAATCGAGTTTTTGATGAAGAGACCAACTCCGCCGCTCAGACGAGGCTCAGGTCTGTCATACCGAAGGAGGGAGTTACCGGGGAAAGGGAAAGATACTAAGGAGTCAGAGACATTTTGAAGGAGGAAAGTTTCTGTCAAGCAGATCATGTCTGGTTTGTCAGTGGTAACCTGTATGGAAAGATCTGTCATGTTTGAACAAAGGCTCTGGATATTTGAGGTCTTCACTGTTAAGGAAGAGGGAGGAGAGGAGGCTTTGAGTGCAGGGAAGGGGAGGGAAAGTGGATGGTAGGATGAGGGAGGAGGGGGGTTGGAGGTAGGGAGAGTTGTTGACAGTGTTTGGGGGATTGCAGAAGAGCTCGGGGAGAGGGCGGATGAGGAGGGAAAAGGCTCAGTCGTGATGGGATGAGGTACAGTGGAGAGTAATGAGAGGGGCAGAGGGGAAGATTGGAGGAGGTAGAGGAATGAATCTACTTGGAAATCAACCAGCGTCAGAGCATTACATAAAAAGGTGCAAAAACGGATCCCCTTAACTACAGCCCAATTATCTTATCCCATCATCAGCAAGGTCATGGAACCCATCATCGCAGTTGACATAAAATCATTCCTTTTTTCCAACAGCCTCATCTCAAATCATCAATTTGGATTCAGACCTGGTTACTCTACCTAGTGTAGTGGATAGTAGAAAAAAATCATGCAAATTATGATACAAGCATCAAATTTGGCATTTCTGTTCTGCAGGGCTTTCTGATCAAATCTGCCCGATTGGCCATTTGAAAATCCAAATTTTGAAAAAAAAAAAACTTCAAAGAAATTTGAAGTCACAGCTGGCTGAAATTCTTGAAGCGCAAGTGAACATCTCAGACAGAGAAGCAAGGGGAGATGCAGTCATCATTGATGGCTCAGCACTTATCAATGCCCTACCTCCATGCACTTCAAAGATATTGGATGACTATGCTAAAGAAGACATCATCCCAAAGGTGGAATCCTATGGTGCCAGGTACGAGAGGGTGGACGTAGTGTTTGATGTGTACAAGAAGTCAAGGTCGAAAAGGGGGCAAGGAATCAGAAGAAGAGTGACAGGAACCATTAAGACCCCAAGTAACTGGAGAAGCTTTCTTCGAGATGACAGCAACAAGACTGAGCTGTTTCACTTCCTTGCGGAAAAGATGTGTGAAGCACAGACAACAAGCAGTCATTGTCACAAAAGGAGATGCCATTAACAACACAAGGAAGTCACTGGATGCTGTGTCTCCATGTTGTCATGAAGAAGCTGACACTCGAATATTTGTACACGCCAGGGATGCAACGACGGATGGCAGCAAGTCCATTATCATTAAGGCTAATGACACGGACGTACTAGTCATAGCAATATCTGTACTGCCATCCTTACAGGAACTAGGTCTTGAGGACATGTGGATTGCCTTTGACCAAGGAGCCAAGGCACGATGGATTCCAGTCCATGAGGTAGTTTCTGCAATAGGGCCTGAGAAAGCTCGAGGGATCCCATACTTCCATGCGTTCACTGGATGTGACGTCGTGTCTGCCTTCCGTGGTAAAGGGAAGAAAACTGCATGGCAGACTTGGAACGTCTTTGATGATGTTTCTGAAACATTCCCTAATCTCAACCAGCATCCAACATTGATTCGTGATCTTGACTTTTTTGATGTTTCTTTTTTTTTTTTTTTTCAAATTTTTCAAAATTAGTATTTTCAAATGGCCAATCAGGCAGATTTGATTAGAATCTCCTGGAGAACAAATGTGCCAAATTTGATGCTTGTATCATCATTTGCACGATTCCTCTCAAAAATTGCTGTTATCTGCCCCACTAATCTTTGACACGCTGCTTCTACTCTCTCAACAATGGTGGAAGCCCTCAATGTCAGACACGTGATCAGGGCCATCTCCTCTCTGGACATATCTCAAGCTTCTGTTACAGTCTGGCATCCTGCCTTGATCTCCAAACTGTCTGCCTGTAGAATCTCCACTCTTGGATTGCTTACTTCCTTCACCCATGTAGACGTGTGGATCTCAACGGAACCCTTTCCTCTTCTCTCCCTGTCAAGGCTGGAGTACAACACGGCAGTGTTCTCAGCCCAATTTTATTCCTAATCTTTATCAATGTCACTGACTCTGGAAAATCCTCTTTATCTCTTTACTGATGACTCCACTCTCTGCCATGACATCTCATCCTTCTGACAGACAGAAGCAGCCTCTTCCCTCTCCTTAGACCTTGACAAAATTACAAACTGGTCAAACAATTTTCCTTATGCATCCATATTGTCTCCCCATTGCATTCTCCCTTACCCCTCGTCATTCCGCCTCAGACTACTTTCTCCCTCTGCCCTGCTGTTGTTTTTTTCCCCCCTTTCTCCTGATGTTCCCTTTATGTTGCATCCTGATTTGTTCTGCGTCATTGCTCCTTCACAAACCTAGACCATGTTTAAAAAATTGAATAAAAAAAAAAAATTCCAAGAAAAATAAATAAATCGATAAAATATATCTATCTATAATTCCAGCAATGTGTGTGTGTGTGTGTGTGTGTGTGTGTGTGTGTGTGTGTGTGTGTGTGTGTGTGTGTGTGTGTCTGCGACCGCTGTTTCTCGACAACCACTGGTCCGATCTCATTGAAACTTGCTATGTATATTGCTGGGGCCCTGTGGATGTGCCTTTTCAAGGTTTTATATTAATCGGACAAGTGGTTCCCAAGTTACGGCCATTTATTTACCAAACCAATGACAGGACACGGTGCTATGACATCACGATTGACGTCACAATTCTTTTTTTTTCTTGCACATACGGCAACGCTCGTATGGGCACGCGCGTACGGGCCCGCACTAGTATATTTAATGCACCAAAATTCACAGCATTTTTCAAGAACGTACCTCCCACGAATATCGGGGTCTGACGTAATGAAAATTATACGAACAAAATTATTAATTTTTCTCCATATTCTCATAATAAAGCTGTTGCAAAATTTGATGACAAAAGCTCAAATGGTACAAAAAATATATATTAATGGCCCAGACAGAAAAACACAAGTGATTGCAAAACCAAGTTTTCTGCTGCATGGGAGATGGGCTAATAAATTAAATAATTATTTATTGTTAATTTATGGACAGAGATTATAACTTATAAATTAAATATAATTATTTATTTTTAATTTATGGACAGAGATTATAATTTACAAGTTATAAATTAAATAATTATTTATTTTTTAATTTATGGACAAATTACAATTTATAAAAGATTATAATTTATGGACAGAGGACAGATGTGCAAAGCAATGACCCAAATTTATTCCAAACGTGCAACGACCTAATCATGGCTATATAAAATAAATCGCACAAAGCATCTGGGAAACCACACAGCAAATATTCAGGAAACAAAACCACGTGAGGTTGAAAAAATAAATGAAAGGAAGTCACGACAAACAAGCTCTCAAATACAAGTGCCCATGCTGACAGACAGTCTACAGCCGAACAAAGTGATCTTGATTAATATTTTGTATGTGGTTGTTGGTTGCATCATCGCTGGGAGCACGGTTGTGCCGCTGATGCGGTGGCCCCATTTCCAGTAAGCACATACTCATTTTGCTGACCTTGGAAAGATGATGCAGGCTGAGTCAACCCACCCGGTGTTAATTCAGTGGCCCAACAGGGGCTCAAACTCAAGACCCTGAGATCTTAAGCCAGCCACCTAAACCCTTGGCTTCTCATAATGATCATTAAAGATGTTTAAAAAAAAACAAAAATGTTCCAGGAATTCATACACAAAAAAAAAAAAATCATTATTTTGTTAATAATAGTCTATCAGCCATGGAGTTAATGATCATCCTTTGTAATTAAGTACTGGACTCCAGAAGTGGTAATCAGTCATACAAACCTCACGTGATACAATTTGTCACGACTTAAAAATAAATAAATAAATAAATAAATAAAAGAAGCAAAACTTGGTTGCAAGTTTGTGAACAATGTGTGCACAAGCCGCGGGTGTTTTCACAACAAGGATGGGTGCCAAATGCTGATAGCCCTGAACTCACCGTGGTCATCATGCAGTAGCTCTCCCGCTTAGCCCCACAGCAGCCAAAGAAGGAGACTATGAAGATCACAACGCCCACACCAATGATCACAAGTGGCGCTGTGTTCAGCATGTTTCCGGTAAACGTACTGATGGTGCCCATTTTGATCTGTACCAAAGCTCCCACAACAATGAGCCCCAGGCCGGACAGCTGCAAAGAGGATGGGAAATTCAAAAAAACAATCTCAAATGCTCTTTCCAAAACATTAATATTTTTATTCCTGCACAATACACCTTCCAGCCCATCATCTACATCAAGACGAAAATATTTCAGGATGGCAAACTATGTTACACACACACAATGCAGTGTTACTCGGAACGGATCAATCTCTCCTCGAGTATAACACATATATGGCATGGCACAGCCAAATGTACAGTTTAATCATATTATTCAACTGTGCATCCCCGATACAGGCCAAGCGTGGATTAAAGATACAATGTTTCCTCGGGCAAATGCATGGTTCCATCACAAGAGGTTAGGGGGGAAGAAGGAAGATCTAATCCTCAGTCAGACCATAGCATGATGAGATTCCTTATGAATTCCAACAGCACAGAAACAACCTGCTTCATCCCGTGTGTGTGTGTGTGTGTGTGTGTGTGTGTGTGTGTGTGTGTGTGTGTGTGTGTGTGTGTGTGTGTGTGTGTGTGTGTGTGTGTGTGTGTGTGTGTGTGTGTGTGTGTGTGTGTGTGTGTACTCATCGCCAAAAAGTATTGACACCCTTGCACTTTTTTCAAAGAATGCACCATTTCTTTCAGAAAATTGTTGAAATTAAATAATATTTTGGTATCCACAAATGCATTTCTTTGTTTTGCAGTGGAACAAAACAAAAAAGCTGAAATTTTATTACTAAATCTGAGGTTATTCCACACAGAAAGCATAAAATGGCCTGGACAATATTATTGGCACCTTCGAGAAGTTGTTCGAAATAATTTGATTTCAAGCAGGAGATTCTCCTTTACTTTGGAATTGAACTCACCTGTGGTGAGATGTAGGTGCCTGCAATGTAAAAATCACTTCTTCAACCAGTTTGAATCGAGAAAAGTAGTCATTCCTTTTGTGTCACTGTGTGGACCGCAATCAGCATGGAGAAAAGAAAGAAAATCAGAGAATTGTCTGAGGAGGTCAGATACAAGATTGTAGCCAAGCACGGACAATTCTCAAAGCTACAAGTCCATCTCTTGAGACCTCGATGTTCCTGTGTCCACCGTACACAATGTTATCAGGAAGTTTAAGGAAATGGCACTGCAGCCGACCTCCCTGGACGTGGCCGCAAGAGAAAACTTGCTTGAAGATTGCAGAAAAGGAGTGTTCGAATGGTGGAGAAAGCACCTCGATCAACTACCAAATAGATTCAAGCTCACCTTCAGACACAAGGAATGACAGTTTCAACTCACACCATCCGTCGCCAAATCAATGAAAGTGGGTTCTATGGTAGGAGGTCCAGCAGGATCCCACTTGAGAGAGAGAGAGAGAGAGAGAGAGAGAGAGCGAGAAAGAAAGAGAGAAAGAGAGAAAGAGAGAAAGAGAGAAAGAGAGAAAGAGAGAAAGAGAGACAGAGAGAAAGAGAGAAAGAGAGAAAGAGAGAAAGAGAGACAGAGAGACAGCGAGACAGAGAGACAGAGAGACAGAGAGACAGCGAGACAGCGAGACAGCGAGACAGCGAGACAGCGAGACAGCGAGACAGCGAGACAGCGAGACAGCGAGACAGAGAGACAGAGAGACAGAGAGACAGAGAGACAGAGAGACAGAGAGACAGAGAGACAGAGAGACAGAGAGACAGAGAGACAGAGAGACAGAGAGACAGAGAGACAGAGAGACAGAGAGACAGAGAGACAGAGAGACAGCGAGACAGAGAGACAGCGAGACAGCGAGACAGAGAGACAGAGAGACAGAGAGACAGAGAGACAGAGAGACAGAGAGACAGCGAGACAGAGAGACAGAGAGACAGAGAGACAGAGAGACAGAGAGACAGAGAGACAGAGAGACAGAGAGACAGAGAGACAGAGAGACAGAGAGACAGAGAGACAGCGAGACAGCGAGACAGCGAGACAGCGAGACAGCGAGACAGCGAGACAGCGAGACAGCGAGACAGCGAGACAGAGAGACAGAGAGACAGAGAGACAGAGAGACAGAGAGACAGAGAGACAGAGAGACAGAGAGACAGAGAGACAGAGAGACAGAGAGACAGAGAGACAGAGAGACAGAGAGACAGCGAGACAGCGAGACAGAGAGACAGAGAGACAGAGAAGAAAGCCTGACTGGAGTTTGCTAAAACATACCTGAACAAGCCAAAATCCTTCTGAGAGAATGTCCTGTGGACAGATGAGATCAAATTGGAGCTTTTTGGTGAAACACATCATCTCTATGTTTACAGAAAACAAAATGAAGCAGAAGCCTTCAAAGGAAAGAACACCATCCCTGCAGTCAAACATGGACGAGGTTCAGTGATGTTTTGAGGTTGCTGTGCTGCCTCTGGCACTGGGTGCCTTGAATGTGTACATGGCATCATGAAATCAGGAGATTACCAAGGCATTTTGGAGCACAATGTTCAACCCAGTGTCAGAAAGCTGGATCTCCATCGAAGATCATGGGTCTTACAGCAGGACAGTGACCCCAAACACACTTCAAAAAGCACCATAAATGGGTCAAGACAAAATGCTGGACTATTCTGAAGTGGTCAGCAATGAGTCCAGATCTAAATCCCATTGAACACCTGTGTGGAGATCTGAAAACAGCAGTTGGGAGAAGACACCCTTCAAATCTGGGAGAACTGGAGCAGTTTGCACAAGAAGAGTGAACCAAACTACCAGTAGCGAGGTGTAGTCTCGGGTCTCGGGTGTCAATATATCAAGTCTCGGGTGTCAATAATTTTGTCAAAGCTATTTATTTTTATTTTCTGATTTAAAAGGATATTTACTTACTGAATCCACACTTATCCTTGCATCCCAGTTGACCAAACTAGATCAGTTCCCCATCAAAAAGATAAAATGCATCCTGTACACTGTGGCATTCTCATAGAAATGTGGCTGCATTAAACAGGTGGTCATATAGCACATTTTACTGCAAAACATTTAGCTTTCCCTTCAAAAAGACCGGTTTCCTTACAATGCAGTTGCCGTACTCAACTTACTTGGAAATATTTATTCAAAAATGAAAAAAAAAGCATGGTGTTTAAGTCACTAGGAGAGGAAGGGAAAGGGGGAACACGGGAAAACACCAGCAGACACATTGAAGGTATGATGAAGCAAAATGGACTTTAGGTATTCCTACAGCTGAAGCAAACATCATCGAGATACGTGCCACCTTCGTTGGCAATATGCCGCCGAAACATTACACTTGTGTTGTCATTAATGCAGCACGTGATGGAGAATTCCTCGAATAGTTCGTACCATGTCGAGATAAATCCTTTCCTGCTGAAGGACATCGAGCCGGACCTCATATTGTTGAAATGGCAGAGTAGAGATGCATTGACAAAACAAACAACATTCAGTAGATCACATACCTCCGCCAAAATGAACAGTTTACTTTTTGCTTCCCAAAGATAGGCCGGATCTGGATCCGGATCTTCACCAAAATCTGATTGGCTTGTTCTTGTCACCGAACCAACTCATACACCTAGTTTTGTCAGAACTCGTCCACAACTTTATAAATATCATGCTACACCGCAAATTGTTTTTTGCCCGATTGCTCAATGGTGAAGATCACTTACAGAATTAAAAAAAAAATTCTCATATCCAAATCTTCAAAAGATCCAAGAATTCTTCCTTGTCAGACACCCAAGCTGTCCACCAAGATTCATCCCAATCCATCCATAACTTTTTGAAATATCGTACTATGTATTGGTTTTGGCCCCATCACCCAATGGTGAAGGATAAAATTGAAGATTTTAGAAATTTGACAAAGTTGTTGACGTTTGGCCGATGTTGACCTTACGACGTCAAAGATAGTTGGTTTACCAATTCAGTGATGCAAGATGTAAATCTTGTTCAAATTCCAAGTCAATCGGATGAAAAGTGACGATTTTAGAAATTTGACCTCAGCATGACCTTTGACCTCAAAAATCAATAGGCTTCTCAGTTGAGACTACCTCGACAACAAGGTAAAGTTTCATGATGATCGGTTTAGAAATGTAACCTGTAGGTGATTGACAAAGACAGACAGACAGAATAACAAGAAGACGACGTCGTACAGAGCACGATACTTGCAAAATCCATGAAACAAATCTGGCCCCAAAAATAATGGTTGAATTCAATGACCAAACATGCAAGTCCTCTTCAAATTTCAAGTGAATCTGATGAAAATTGACAATTTTAGAAATACAGCCTATGTTGACCTTTTGGCCAATGTTGACCTCAAAAATAATTGATGGTTGAATTCAGTGATCTGAAATACAAATCCTCTTCAAATTTCAAGTCAATTGGATGAAAATTGAGGATTTTAGAACTACCTCCTTAGTTGTTGACCTTTTGACCTCAAAAACAATGGGATTTTTCCTTATTACAAACTCTACCATGTGGTGGAGTTTTGTGAAGATCGGTTTAAATTGTGATTTGTAGATGATAAACAGACAAACAAAGAAACAGACAGAACCAGAAGGGCACTCGGGAGAGCGCATACCTCTGCCACGTAATGCCTGATCCATGAGAACACATCAGGCCCAATCAATACATTTTTGAAATATCATGCTATATATCGGTTTTGGCCCCATCTCTAATGGTCAAGAATCACTTTAAAAATTAAATCAGTCTCGTATCCAGATCCAGATTCGGATCTTCACCAAAATCAAATCAATTCGTTGTCGAAACACACCCAACGTGCCACCAAGTTTCATCCGAATCGTGCACAACTTTTTGAGACATCATGCACATAGACAGACAGACAGACAGACAAACAGGGGTGAAAACATCACCTCCATCCACGTTCAGTGTGGAGGTAACATATGAAGTTAGCGTTGATGGTATAAGAGTGCAATAAGATTTATGTAATCCAGTATTGCAAACAATCCAGGAACATTTAAACAGGGATGACTCTTACACAAGTCAATTTGCTATGTTGACAGTATTTCTATATAATAACAAAAAAAAGCTCACACGTCATTTTCCTCTGTTAGAGGTGAGATCATACAAAGCACCACATGTGACTTAGAAATCCAACACCATTAAAATACTTTCAGGGGGAAAAGGAAAGAAGAGCAAGGGGGGAAGAGGAGCAAGGGGGGGAAGAGGAGCAAGGGGGGGAAGAAAAGAGGGGCAAGGGTGGGAAAGAGGGGCAAGGGTGGGAAAGAGGGGCAAGGGTGGGAAAGAGGGGCAAGGGTGGGAAAGAGGGGCAAGGGTGGGAAAGAGGGGCAAGGGTGGGAAAGAGGGGCAAGGGTGGGAAAGAGCGGCAAGGGTGGGAAAGAGCGGCAAGGGTGGGAAAGAGGGGCAAGGGTGGGAAAGAGGAGCAAGGGTGGGAAAGAGGAGCAAGGGTGGGAAGAGGAGCAAGGGTGGGAAAGAGGAGCAAGGGTGGGAAGGAAAAGGAGCAAGGGTGGGGAGGAAAAGGAGCAAGTGTGGGGAGGAAAAGGAGCAAGGGTGGGGAGGAAAAGAGGGGCAAGGGTGGGAAAGAGGGGCAAGGGTGGGAAAGAGGGGCAAGGGTGGGAAAGAGGGGCAAGGGTGGGAAAGAGGGGCAAGGGTGGGAAAGAGGGGCAAGGGTGGGAAAGAGGGGCAAGGGTGGGAAAGAGGGGCAAGGGTGGGAAAGAGGGGCAAGGGTGGGAAAGAGGGGCAAGGGTGGGAAAGAGGGGCAAGGGTGGGAAAGAGGGGCAAGGGTGGGAAAGAGGGGCAAGGGTGGGAAAGAGGGGCAAGGGTGGGAAAGAGGGGCAAGGGTGGGAAAGAGGGGCAAGGGTGGGAAAGAGGGGAAAGGGTGGGAAAGAGGAGAAAGGGTGGGAAAGAGGGGAAAGGGTGGGAAAGAGGGGAAAGGGTGGGAAAGAGGGGAAAGGGTGGGAAAGAGGGGAAAGGGTGGGAAAGAGGGGAAAGGGTGGGAAAGAGGGGAAAGGGTGGGAAAGAGGGGAAAGGGTGGGAAAGAGGGGAAAGGGTGGGAAAGAGGGGAAAGGGTGGGAAAGAGGGGAAAGGGTGGGAAAGAGGGAAAGGGTGGGAAAGAGGGGCAAGGGGGGAGGAAAGAGGCGCAAGGGGAGGAAAGAGGCGCAAGGGGGGAGGAAAGAGGCGCAAGGGGGGAGGAAAGAGGCGCAAGGGGGAGGAAAGAGGCGCAAGGGGGAGGAAAGAGGCGCAAGGGGGAGGAAAGAGGCGCAAGGGGGAGGAAAGAGGCGCAAGGGGGGGAAGAGGCGCAAGGGGGGGAAGAGGCGCAAGGGGGGGAAAGAGGCGCAAGGGGGGGAAAGAGGCGCAAGGGGGGGGAAAGAGGCGCAAGGGGGGGGAAAGAGGCGCAAGGGGGGGGAAAGAGGCGCAAGGGGGGGAAAGAGGCGCAAGGGGGGGGGGGAAAGAGGCGCAAGGGGGGAGGAAAGAGGCGCAAGGGGGAGGAAAGAGGCGCAAGGGGGGAGGAAAGAGGCGCAAGGGGGAGGAAAGAGGCGCAAGGGGGAGGAAAGAGGAGCAAGGGGGAGGAAAGAGGCGCAGGGGGAGGAAAGAGGCGCAAGGGGGAGGAAAGAGGCGCAAGGGGGGAGGAAAGAGGCGCAAGGGGGAGGAAAGAGGAGCAAGGGGGAGGAAAGAGGCGCAAGGGGGGAAGAAAAGAGGGGCAAGGGTGGGAAAGAGGGGCAAGGGTGGGAAAGAGGGGCAAGGGTGGGAAAGAGGGGCAAGGGTGGGAAAGAGGGGCAAGGGTGGGAAAGAGGGGCAAGGGTGGGAAAGAGGGGCAAGGGTGGGAAAGAGGGGCAAGGGTGGGAAAGAGGGGCAAGGGTGGGAAAGAGGGGCAAGGGTGGGAAAGAGGGGCAAGGGTGGGAAAGAGGGGCAAGGGTGGGAAAGAGGGGCAAGGGTGGGAAAGAGGGGCAAGGGTGGGAAAGAGGGGCAAGGGTGGGAAAGAGGGGCAGGGGGGGGAAAGAGGGGCAGGGGGGGGAAGGAGGAGCAAGGGGGGGAAAGAGGGGCAGGGGTGGGAGGAGGAGCAAGGGTGGGAAGAGGAGCAAGGGGGGGGAGGAAAAGGAGCACGGGGGGGAGGAAAAGGAGCAAGGGGGAGGAAAAGAGGGGCAAGGGTGGGAAAGAGGGGCAAGGGTGGGAAAGAGGGGCAAGGGTGGGAAAGAGGGGCAAGGGTGGGAAAGAGGGGCAAGGGTGGGAAAGAGGGGCAAGGGTGGGAAAGAGGGGCAAGGGTGGGAAAGAGGGGCAAGGGTGGGAAAGAGGGGCAAGGGTGGGAGAGAGGGGCGAGGGTGGGAAAGAGGAGCAAGGGTGGGAAAGAGGAGCAAGGGTGGGAAAGAGGAGCAAGGGTGGGGAGGAAAAGGAGCAAGGGTGGGGAGGAAAAGGAGCAAGGGGGGAGGAAAAGAGGGGCAAGGGTGGGAAAGAGGGGCAAGGGTGGGAAAGAGGGGCAAGGGTGGGAAAGAGGGGCAAGGGTGGGAAAGAGGGGCAAGGGTGGGAAAGAGGGGCAAGGGTGGGAAAGAGGGGCAAGGGTGGGAAAGAGGGGCAAGGGTGGGATAGAGGGGCAAGGGTGGGAAAGAGGAGCAAGGGTGGGAAAGAGGAGCAAGGGTGGGAAGAGGAGCAAGGGTGGGAAGAGGAGCAAGGGTGGGGAGGAAAAGGAGCAAGGGGGGAGGAAAAGGAGCAAGGGGGGAGGAAAAGAGGGGCAAGGGTGGGAAAGAGGGGCAAGGGTGGGAAAGAGGGGCAAGGGTGGGAAAGAGGGGCAAGGGTGGGAAAGAGGGGCAAGGGTGGGAAAGAGGGGCAAGGGTGGGAAAGAGGGGCAAGGGTGGGAAAGAGGGGCAAGGGTGGGAAAGAGGGGCAAGGGTGGGAAAGAGGGGAAAGGGTGGGAAAGAGGGGAAAGGGTGGGAAAGAGGGGAAAGGGTGGGAAAGAGGGGAAAGGGTGGGAAAGAGGGGAAAGGGTGGGAAAGAGGGGAAAGGGTGGGAAAGAGGGGAAAGGGTGGGAAAGAGGGGAAAGGGTGGGAAAGAGGGGAAAGGGTGGGAAAGAGGGGAAAGGGTGGGAAAGAGGGGAAAGGGTGGGAAAGAGGGGAAAGGGTGGGAAAGAGGGGAAAGGGTGGGAAAGAGGGGAAAGGGTGGGAAAGAGGGGAAAGGGTGGGAAAGAGGGGAAAGGGTGGGAAAGAGGGGCAAGGGGGGAGGAAAGAGGGGCAAGGGGGGAGGAAAGAGGGGCAAGGGGGGAGGAAAGAGGCGCAAGGGGGGAGGAAAGAGGCGCAAGGGGGGGAGGAAGAGGCGCAAAGGGGGAGGGAAGAGGCGCAAGGGGGAGGGAAGAGGCGCAAGGGGGAGGGAAGAGGCGCAAGGGGGGAGGGAAGAGGCGCAAGGGGGAGGGAAGAGGCGCAAGGGGGAGGGAAGAGGCGCAAGGGGGGAGGGAAGAGGCGCAGGGGGGAAGAGGCGCAAGGGGGGGGGAAGAGGAGCAAGGGGGGGAAAGAGGCGCAAGGGGGAGGGAAAGAGGCGCAAGGGGGGAGGAAAGAGGCGCAAGGGGGGAGGAAAGAGGAGCAAGGGGGAGGAAAGAGGCGCAAGGGGGGAGGAAAGAGGAGCAAGGGGGAGGAAAGAGGCGCAAGGGGGAGGAAAGAGGCGCAAGGGGGAGGAAAGAGGCGCAAGGGGAGAGAAAGAGGCGCAAGGGGGGGAAAGAGGGACGCAAGGGGGGGGAAAGAGGGAGCAAGGGGGGGAAAGAGGCGCAAGGGGGGAGGAAAGAGGCGCAGGGGGAGGAAAGAGGCGCAAGGGGGAGGAAAGAGGGGCAAGGGGGAGGAAAAGAGGGCAAGGGGGGAGGTAAGAGGCGCAAGGGGGAGGAAAGAGGCGCAAAGGGGGAGGAAAGAGGCGCAAGGGGGAGGAAAGAGGCGCAAGGGGGAGGAAAGAGGCGCAAGGGGGAGGAAAGAGGCGCAAGGGGGGAGGAAAGAGGCGCAAGGGGGAGGAAAGAGGCGCAAGGGGGGAGGAAAGAGGCGCAAGGGGGGGAGGAAAGAGGCGCAAGGGGGAGGAAAGAGGCGCAAGGGGGAGGGAGGAAAGAGGCGCAAGGGGAGGAAAGAGGCGCAAGGGGGGAGGAAAGAGGCGCAGGGGGAGGAAAGAGGGCGCAAGGGGGAGGAAAGAGGCGCAAGGGGGAGGAAAGAGGCGCAAGGGGGAGGAAAGAGGCGCAAGGGGGAGGAAAGAGGCGCAAGGGGAGGAAAGAGGCGCAAGGGGGAGGAAAGAGGCGCAAGGGGGGAGGAAAGAGGCGCATGGGAGGAAAGAGGCGCAAGGGGGAGGAAAGAGGCGCAAGGGGGAGGAAAGAGAGCCAAGGGAGGAAAGAGGCCAAGGGGGGAGGAAAAGAGAAGGGGGAGGAAAAGAGGAAGGAGGAAAGAGTATAAGGGGAGGAAAAGAGGCGCAGAAGGAGGAAAGAGGCGCAAGGGGGGAGGAAAAAGAGGCACAAGGGGAGGAGGAAAGAGGCCAAGGGGGGAGGAAAAGAGGCAAGGAGGGAGGGAGTATAAGAGGGAGGAGGAAATTTATAAGGCTGGGAGGAAAGAGGCGCAAGGGGGGAGGAAAGAGGCATAAAGGGGGGAGGAAAGAGGCGCAAGGGGGGAGGAAAGAGTGAGAAGGGGAGGAAAGAGGATTATTAGGGGGAGGAAGAGAGGAAATTAAGGGGGAGGAAAGAGGCGCAAGGGGGAGGAAAGAGGCGCAAGAGGGAGGAAAGAGGCGCAAGGGGGAGGAAAGAGGCGCAAGGGGGAGGAAAGAGGCAAGAGGAAAGATAAAGGGGGAGGAAAAAATTTATAAGGGGACAAAGGGGGAGGAAAGAGGCCAAGGGGAGGAAGAGTCAGGGGGAGGAAAGAGGCGCAAGGGAGGAAAGAGGCGCAGAGAAGAGGGGAGGAAAAAATTATGAAAGAGGCGCAAGGGGGAGGAAAGAAGGGCGCAAGGGGGGAGGAAAGACACAAGGGGAGGAAAGAGGTATAAAGGGAGGAAAGAGGAGCAAGAGGAAAAGAGGCGCAAGGGGGGAAAAGAAATAAGAGGGGGAAAGAGAGTAAGGGGGGGGGAAAGAGGCGCAAGGGGGGGAAAGAGGCGCAAGGGGGGGGGAAAGAGGCGCAAGGGGGGGGAAGAGGCGCAAGGGGGGGGGAAGAGGGCGCAAGGGGGGGGAAGAGGCGCAAGGGGGGGGAAGAGGGCGCAAGGGGGGGAAAGAGGCGCAAGGGGGGAAAGAGGGGCAAGGGGGAGGAAAGAGGGGCAAGGGGGAGAAGAGGCGCAAGGGGAGGAAAGAGGAGACAGGGGGAGGAAAGAGGGGCAAGGGGGGAGGAAAGAGGCGCAAGGGGGAGGAAAGAGGCGCAAGAGAGAGAAAGAAGACAAGGGGAGGGAAAGAGGCGCAAGGGGAGGAAAGAGGCGCAAGGGGGAGGAAAAGAGGCGCAAGGGGGGAGGAAAGAGACGCAAGGGGGAGGAAAAGAGGCGCAAGAGGGGGAGGAAAAAGGGCGCAAGGGGGAGGAAAGAGGCGCAAGGGGGGAGGAAAGAGGCGCAAGGGGGGAGGAAAGAGGCGCAAGGGGGGAGGAAAGAGGCACAAGGGGGAGGAAAGAGGCGCAAAGGGGGAGGAAAGAGGCGCAAGGGGGAGGAAAGAGGCGCAAGGGGGAGGAAAGAGGCGCAAGGGGGGAGGAAGAGGCGCAAGGGGGAGGAAAGAGGCGCATGGGGAGGAAAAGAGGCGCAAGGGGGAGGAAAGAGGCGCAAGGGGGGAGGAAAGAGGGCGCAAGGGGAGGAAAGAGGCGCAAGGGGGAGGAAAGAGGCGCAAGGGAGGAAAAGAGGCGCAGAGGAAAGAGGCGCAAGGGGGAGGAAAAAGAGGCGCAAGGGGAGGAAAGAGGCGCAAGGGGGAGGGAAAGAGGCGCAAGGGGAGGAAAGAGGCGCAAGGGGAGGAAAGAGGCGCAAGGGGGGAGAAAGAGGCGCAAGGGGGAGGAAAGAGGGGCAAGGGGGGAGGAAAGAGGGGCAAGGGGGGAGGAAAGAGGCTAAGGGGGAGGAAAGAGGCGCAAGGGGAGGAAAGAGGCGCAAGGGGGGAGGAAAGAGGCGCAAGGGGGAGGAAAGAGGCGCAAGGGGGAGGAAAGAGGCGCAAGAGGGGGAGGAAAGAGGCGCAAGGGGGAGGAAAGAGGAGCAAGGGGGAGGAAAGAGGCGCAAGGGGGAGGAAAGAGGGGCAAGGGGGAGGAAAGAGGCTGCTGGGGAGGAAAGAGGCTACAGGGGAGGAAAGAGGCTAAGGGGGGAGGAAAAAGAGGTATAAAGGGGGAGGAAAGAAAATAAAGGAAAGAGGCTAAGGGGGAGGAAAGAGGCCAAGGGGGAGGAAAGAGGCTATAAGGAGGAAAGAGGCCAAGGGGAGGAAAGAGGCTAAGGGGGGAGGAAAGAGGCCATAAGGGGGAGGAAAGAGGCCATAAGGAAAGATAAGGAAAGAGGCCAAGGGGGAAGGAAAGAGGCCAAGGGGGAAGGAAAGAGGTGGGGAGGAAAGAGTATAAGGGGAGGAAAGAGGCATAAAGTGAGGAAAGAAGGCGAAGGGGGAGGAAAGAGGCGCCATGGGGGGAGGAAAGAGGCGCAAGGAGGAAAGAGGCGCAAGGGGGGAGGAAAGAGGCGCAAGGGGGAGGAAAGAGGCGCAAGGGGAAGGAAAGAGGCGCAAGGGGGAAGGAAAGAGGCGCAAGGGGGAAGGAAAGAGGCGCAAGGGGGAAGGAAAGAGGCGCAAGGGGGAAGGAAAGAGGCATTAAGGGGGAGGAAAGAGGCTAAGGGGGGAGGAAAAGAGGGGCAAGGGGGGAGGAAAGAGGCGCAAGGGGGGAGGAAAGAGGCGCAAGGGGGGAGGAAAGAGGCGCAAGGGGAGGAAAGAGGCGCAAGGGGGAGGAAAGAGGCGCAAGGGGGGAGGAAAGAGGGACAAGGGGGAGGGGAGCAAAGGGGGGGAGAGGAGCAAGGGGGAGGGGAAATTAGGGAGAAAAAAAGGACAGAGGAGAAAGGGTCACAAAAAGTGGGGGAGAGGAGGAGAGAGGGTGGGAGAGAAGAGAGGGTGAAGAGGAGAGGAGAAAAGGGGGATGAGAGAGGGAGAGAGACAGACTATTGGGGGGGGGGAGACGACGATGATGGGGGGTAGAGACAAGAGGGGAGGAGAGGAGGATGGCCATGCACGCTTGAGAATAAAAATCAACCACCAAACCTGCAAAGTGCTAATATAAACAATCAGAACTGTACCACATATAAAGATGACCTTAATATTAAAAATTCCAGGAGCACACAAGTTTACAAAATAGCGCATTCCTTCAATCCTCAAGTGCCAATGTCCATTTCATCATCAGACAACAGAGGGGTTTCTCCGATAACCACCCATTTCGTCCAGACAGAAATAATGTAATGTGCTCTTATAGTGGATGGACATTTCATAATGTATGGTGCAATCAAAGATGAGGTTTTTTTGAGAAGTTCTGAATTGCACAATTATGTATGGCTCATTATTACACCACCCAGTGAGACGTCATTGAGCAGGGTGAAAGGAAGTACTACATTTCATTCAAATGAGGCCTGGACGAGCAATTGGTGGATTGGATCTGAAAAAGGAACCACTTCTCATTCCTGGCTATGATGGAAGTGAGACAAGCTGAGAGCAGGATGCGTTTGACGCATCACCAACTTCCTCAAAGCAAGCACCTAACTGAACTGCCATTTTTCGGGGTTTGTTTTTTTGTTTTTTTTTCCCCCTGAGAAGTCCACAATATACAACCAGGACAAAAACAACAATGATAATCCCAAGAGATCTCGGTTCCAAGGTCAGTGAGCCAAACGTCCAACATTCAACAGATCACAGACGCAAGTGCGGGAGCACACTAATATCAGCACGCAGCATACGAGGGGGCATTGGAGAAGTTAGACACTCAAGATAAACACAACCTGGCAAGACAAAGCAACAGCTTGTTTTTTTTTTTTTAATCAACATATCACACACACACACAAAAACAACTACAATGAGTATTGCAGAACATGTCCTGACAGACCACTCCAAGGCTCTCATAACACCTGCTATTTCAATCTCTCAAGAAGCCATACGATTGATTGCGACCCATCCACTTAACCATTTGTATGATAACTACGAGGCCAATTTCAGTGTTTATAACAGCTGACATCAGTTGGCACTGAGAACAGCACTCAGTAGAGTGCATACCTCCACCAGGCTGAACAGTTTACGTTTTGGATCCCAATGACAGGCGGGATCCGGATCATCACCAAAATCGAATGGGCTTCGTCCTTGTTACACAACCAACCAAGTCCACCGAGCTTCGTCTGAATCAGTCCACAAGCTTTCGATATACCCTGCTCTCAGACAAACATGGTGAACATGTCCACCTTCGGCGTTTCATCGATCAAATGTTCACTTTTCAAAGAGATATCAATTTTTTTCCCCTCCAATAACGTGCATCTCCTCCATATCGAGGAGGAACCGAAGGTGTTCAGCCCATTTTTCACCGGATCCGTTTCTGGCACATCGATTGCTACTGTATGTAGATAATGATGCAGAGTGCAGTGTGTGCTCTTATTGGAACACATGACACGACAAACTATATTCATATTCTCTAAGCTCAACATTTATGTCGACTCAGCCGATTCAGTCACATCCACGATCAAAATGGAGTCCTGCACGGATTGTAAGCAATCCCGATTCCACAAGATCTGTTTCAATAGAAAGCTCCAGAAGTTATCGTGACCCCCCTAGTCCCGTGCATCACCAGGAATTAAAATATCCACAAATTGCCAGTCGTGTCAGGCATTTCACCCTAACCACCGAAACAAATCCAACTGGCCAACGTGATCCTGTATGGGCAGGTTAGCTGTAGATCCCAAAACACAATTACATAAATAAACACAACCATCGGGCACTCCCTTCAAAACAAGGAACTTAACCAGCCAAGTAAGCCACACTTAATCCCACAGTCTTACCACGAACCAGATCTCATGCATGTTGAACAGGTGTTAATCTTTTCATGTGGCTATCAAGAGAAAATAAAACCAAGCATCAAAATGGATGGTTAGAAATGAGGTGGTTGCTCATTCTAGTGGTCTGTCACGATAAAATTGACTTGCATCTGATCTCTAGATGCCCCACAAATATATATATATATATATATATATATATATATATATATATATATATATATATATATATATATATATATATATATATATATATATATATATATATATATATATATATATATATACTAGACCAGGAAATAGGCAAATACAAGATACGTACAAGGAAATGAGGGGGAGGCTGCACAGCTTTTCCATGGTCGTTTCAAAGTTTACTCTGAACTACATGGAGGGTGGCACATGTGCTTCATGGACGTTAAAACTACTACCATGAGGAGAAAAAAAGACAAGGTCGTGGAAATAGGTATTCTTATCATGAAACCAGGTGATTAAAATGAGAGATGGAGTGTGTAAAATATGAGAAACATGGAGAACGGAATATATAATATACTCTGTACATGGTGTTTATCAGCTTGTTATGTACACAGGGTGTGTGTCGTGTTTACTGGAGGGTGGGTGGGTGACTCAACATGATCTCACATTACATGCAGCACAAACTCTTCTCAAAAACCTACTCCTCTCCCTCGAAATAAAAAACTCAACCCATCCCCTCCTCAAAAACTCCTCTCCCTCGAATTAAAACAATCAACCCATCCCCTCCTCAAAAAACCCACTCCTCTCCCTCGAAATAAAAAACTCCAACCCATCCCTTCCTCAAAACCTACTCCTCTCCCTCAAAATAAAACAATCAACCCATCCTCCTCAAAAACCCACTCCTCTCCCTCGAAATAAAAAACTCAACCCATCTCCTCATAGACCTACTCCTCTCCCTTAAAATAAAATACCCAACCCATCCCCTCCTCAAAAACCTACTCCTCTCCCTCGAAATAAAAAACTCAACCCATCCCCTCCTCAAAAACTCCTCTCCCTCGAATTAAAACAATCAACCCATCCCCTCCTCAAAAACCCACTCCTCTCCCTCGAAATAAAAAACTCAACCCATCCCTTCCTCAAAAACCTACTCCTCTCCCTCAAAATAAAACAATCAACCCATCCCCTCCTCAAAAACCAACTCCTCTCCCTCGAAATAAAAAACCTCAACCCATCTCCTCATAGACCTACTCTCTCCCTTAAGATGTAAATACTCAACCCATCCCCTCCTCAAAAACCTACTCCTCTCCCTCAAAATAAAACACTCAACCCATCCCCTCCTCAAAAACCTACACCTCTCCCTCAAAATTCACATACACCTTGAGAATTGTCGCAATGCTGCTTCAGGTCAATCCAACCATCCCTTCCTTCACTGATGGGAGCTTTGACCTGATGTCCTCTCCTGCCTCCACCGCCACTCCCCTCAGTTTCCTTCCTCCACTCCTCACCCAAAATCCTGTTATTCAACCTCCCCCACCTCCCTCCACCAGTCCTGTCATTCTGTGCTTAACCGCTTACCCGCAATCCTGTCTTCCAACACCTCACCCCCAAACTGAATCCAATCCCCAACCCCGAACCCCAAACAAAATCTTATCCTCCAACCCCTAACCCCCAAATGAAATCTTGTCCTCCAACCCCGAACCCCCAAGCCCTCTTCTCCTCCAACCCCGAAGCCTTCTCCTCCAACCCCGAACCCCCAAGCCTTTCTCCTCCAACCCCGAACCCCAAGCCTTCTCCTCCAACCCTGAACCCCAAAGCCTTCTCCTCCAACCCCCGAACGCCTCAAGCCTTCTCCTCCAACCCCCAAGCCTTTCTCCTCCAACCTCCGAACCTTCTCCTCCAACCCCGAACCCCTCAAACCTTTCTCCTCCAACCCCCAAGCATTCTCCTCCAACCCCTAACCCCAAGCCTCTCTCCTCCAACCCCGAACCTTCTCCTCCAACCCCGAACCTTTCTCCTCCAACCCCCAACCTTCTCCTCCAACCCCGAACCCCCAAACCTTCTCCTCCAACCCCTAACCCCAAGCATTCTCCTCCAACCCCTAACCCCCAAGCTTTCTCCTCCAACTCCCGAACCCCCAAGCCTTACTCCTCCAACCCCGAACCTCCAAGCCTTCTCCTCCAACCCCCGAACCTTCTTCCTCCAACCTCGAACCTTTCCTCCTCCAACCCCGAAGCCTTCTCCTCCAACCCTGAACCCCCAAGCCTTCTCCTCCAACCCCTAACCCCAAGCCCTCACTCTCCAACCCCGAACCCCCAAGCTTTCTCTCTCCAACCCGAACCCCAAAGCCTTCTCCTCCAACCCCGAACCTCCAAGCCTTCTCCTCCAACCCCTGAACCCCCAAGCCTTCTCCTCCAACCCCCAAGCCTTCTCCTCCAACCCCCAAGCCTTCTCCTCCAACCCGCACCCCAAAGCCTTCTCCTCCAACCCCGAACCCCCAAGCCTTCTCCTCCAACCCCAAAGCCTTCTCCTCCAACCCCAAAGCCTTCTCCTCCAACCCCGAACCCCAAAGCCTTCTCCTCCAACCCCGAACCCCAAAGCCTCTCTCCTCCAACCCCGAACCCCCAAAGTCTCTCCCTCCAACTTCCTGAACCCCCAAGCCTTCTCCTCCAACCCCGAACCTCCAAGCCTTCTCCTCCAACCCCCGAACCCCAAAGCCTTCTTCCTCCAACCCCGAACCATTCTCCTCCCCAAAGCCTTCTCCTCCAACCCCGAACCCCAAACCTCCTCCTCCAACCCTGAACCCCCAAACCTTCTCCTCCAACCCCCAAGCCTCTCTCCAACCCCGAACCCCCAAGCATTCTCCTCCAACCCCTAACCCCCAAGCCTTCTCTCATCCAACCCCAAACCTTCTCCTCAACCGCGAACCCCAAGCCTTCTCCTCCAACCCTGAACCCCAAGCCTTCTCCTCCAACCCTGAACCCCCAAGCCTTCTCCTCCAACCCTGAACCCCAAGCCTTCTCCTCCAACCCTGAACCCCAAGCCTTCTCCTCCAACCCCTGAACCCCAAGCCTTCTCCTCCAACCCTGAACCCCAAGCCTTCTCCTCCAACCCTGAACCCCCAAGCCTTCTCCTCCAACCCCCAAGCCTCCCTCCAACCCCGACCCCCAAGCACTCTCCTCCAACCCCGAACCCCAAATCCTCTCTTCCAACCCCGAACCCCAAATCCTCTCTTCCAACCCCGAACCCCCAACCCTTGACTCCCCGCCACACCCCACCACTTAAAAACCCGCAGAATACATTATTCAAACCCATTCCCCGCCCTCGCCCGTCATAGCCTCATCGACCCTTGGACTCGGATCACCGTCCCGGAAAACCTACCCAGAAGAGGAAGTTGAAGATTAAGACCAAGTACTTCACGCACGCCATGCCTCCTGAGAGCGCCATGTTCGCTGCAGATACTGGGGGAAGGGAAAAGAACGCTGGCTCGGGAAACTCGGCCCGAGAAAAAGGATCAACCGATGGAATCGGGGACAAACAGCGATAAGAACGAGGCTCAGTCGGGAGAAAGAGACGATGAGCGACACACAAGTCTATTCCGTAACGAGGAACGTTACAACCACCTCAAGGGCTTTCCAGTTTCTCCGGACGTGGAGTGGGAGGAGCTAAATGGCCGTAAAATAGGCGTGTCTTCAGGGCGTGTGGGACCGTGAAATGGGCGGAGCGAAAAAAAAAAAACAATGGTACTTTATGACGCGGCGTTGGGTTCGGCAGGGTGGAAATGCAACATGGCTCTTCGAGATTGTTGGCAATAAGGGAGTTAGCCGTTATGTAGATGATAACATATTGGGTTTTATAACGGTGCAGGTATCAAGGACGGGGAATGAGGAGAGTGTTTGGTGCAATGGACTGGCACAAGGACCAAGGTAACGAAGGGCAATCAGCATCAGACAAATGGGGAACATTCAAGGAGCCATTTCGACGTATGTGCGATGTGCGATGTACAGAGTAAATGGATTTCTAGTGACGGATGAAGCTAAACACAAAAGGAGACCACGTGGTTGAGCAGATAGGTATTTGGAGGGGGATATTGAGAATAAGTAAAAGGAATTTGTTAGGTTTTAGGGATCAAACAACCGGACTGGAGTCTGAATCAAATCAGTGAAGGAATAAACAATGCTGAAAATAACTCGCCAAGCCAAAGGGAACACGAGAAGCACATGGGCAATAATAATATGTAATCGGCAAAGCCGACAAGCGAACGTAGAATTCTTCTTACATTCGATGCTGCAATTTCCGGTTACTTTGGCCTGGATTCGGGATCAGCGATCAAATAATGTAAATCACGATTAAAAATTATTTTTTGATGATCTGGGAGGGATCTTTATTTTAAAATTAGGTAGACTTAAAACTGCTAGAGTATTTACTCTCCAGTTTTGTTGTTAATTTTTTAGTCATTAAGGTGTGATTGGGTATACTATAGATCAAATTAATTATTCGTGCATTTCTATAACCGTGATAACACTACTGCATATTACCTCAACATTACCTTCACAACAACAACTACACCGCCTAGAACAGGATCTCATCTGAAAAAAATATATTACCTCAACATTACCTTCACAACAACAACTACACCGCCTAGAACAGGATCTCATCTGTAAAAAAAAAAATATATATATATATATATATTACCTCAACATTACCTTCACAACAACGACGACACTGCCTCGAACAGGATCTCATCTGAAAAAAAAAAATATTACCTCAATATTACCTTCACAACAACTACA